>NC_086317.1:182675453-183000453 GCF_036172605.1 Pelobates fuscus | reverse complement strand
TGTAATAGCCTACTTTGTAATTCACCACACACTGCACGTCAGTTGCCCACACTACCTTCCTAATTTTATTTTTCATTTCAAGTATAACACAGCATTCTACCTTCCACTGACTGAGTCTGGAGTACTCCATATTGTATCATATGACAAACTTGCCTCAACCAATGCAGTTGGAGTGCAACTCTCATCAAACTCTGCCAGATTCAGGCTCAGCACAATGATAGCTATAGATAACAGCAGCAGACCCTTGGAATGGAAGATACATGTAGTTATAGTGTGTAAATGTGTAATATTTATTTCCTTACTGACCATGGGGTAAATGTATCCCTCTCCTCCCTCCAGTCTCCAGCAGCATGCCAAACCAACCTCATTCCTACAAGTGATCTTCTTGGCTGCAGACTGCAAAGACATCCCATGATGACACCATAGGGCTAACCCTAGCCTGCAAATCACCCATAGCTCAGTCAAGAGGGAGGAGCCAGATGCAAGATTCACAGTTTAGCCTGTAGTGTAGCCTACTACAGTAGGAAAGAACTGGAGCTCCAAATGCACATGTGGAGCTATCTGTCCCTGAAGTTACAGCATCACATATGACACCAAAACAATGTGCCCTCAATCAATAGTACTCCTAATCCTGGATTCGAAAAATATAACAGAAAAGGGTAAACTCAAGAAATTAGATACTGAGCATAGCAGAGTAGTGTAGGAAGAAGAAAATGAATACATCCTCCATCACTAACTAGAGGAAATCAATCAACTCTGAATCTAAATAACACTGCAATGGGCATATTGCTTAATAACTCATCAGGGAGAACTAACCTTTATTATTCAGGGAGTTAAATATACCAATACTTCAGCATATAGGTTGAATGCAAAAACCATGTTGAGATAAAGCTCCCAACTTAAGGCGCCAAAAATATAATCAGGCAGGAATAAGGTCCTCCTATGGTTGGAGAGAACATGTGGATAGCAGCTTCAGTACAAAAAAATTTGGCAGAGGAGGTTAAAGCGGATTACAATGGGTGGACCAACAGACACGTAATTGTAACCAGACAAGTTGGACGAACAGGAACAGAGCGATTGAGGGCCCTGCTCAATGAGCTTACATGCTAGAGGGAGTGGGGGTATAGTGACACAAAGGGTAAAAGTAGGGGTATCAAAGTAGGTTGCTAGAAAAGTAGTAGGACTTAGTAGGTTACTTTTGACAGTTGCAGGAGAGGAGTCAGGGTGTGGGGGTGAAAAGCTGTTAACAGTTTAAGTGATACGCTTACCTGAAGAGATGAGTTTTCAATTATTTTTTGGGGAGGAATGGAGACTGGATGAAAGTCTAACGGAGAAGGGAAAGGAGTTCCACAGAAAAGGTGTGGCCCTGGAGAAGTCTTAAAGGTGAGCATCAGAGGTGGGAGTATGGACAGAGGAGAGACGTAGGTCTTCGGCAGAGCGCAGGGGCCTAGATGGGACATACTTGTGTATTAGGAACAATAGGTAGGTTGGAGCAACATTATGTAGGGATCTTAAATTGAGCCCTATATCTTACTGGAAGCCAATGTAGGGACTGACAGAGGGGAGAGGTGTGGGCGGACAGGAAGATGAGCCTCGCTGCCGCATTTATTATAGATTGCAATGGTGCAATCTATAGAGAAGGGGACTGCAGTAGTCAAGGCAAGAGAGAACAATGTTTTGTTTTTGACAGATTGAAGTTTTGTTTTTGACAGATTAAGTTTAAGGACGTGAGCAGCCACCCAGTTGGAAATCGCAGAGTGGCAGTCAGAGACACAAGTCAAGATGGGCGGAGAGAGATTAGAACAGTCAAGATGGGTGAAAATAGTGATCAGTGAAAATAGTGAAAGTGCCTAATACCTGGTACATAAACAAAGGCAACATAAATTATATATCAGCTTAAAAGCACTATATTGCAAACCAGTCCTAATGCCCAATTATGTTGTGATATATTTTTAAAAATGACAAATCAAAAAATTATGAATGTAGAAGTTCCACATAATGGACCATGAACTTAAAGGACCACTATAGGCACACAGACCACTTCAGCTCAATGAAGTCGTCTGGGTGCCATGTCCCCCTAGTTTAAACCCTGCACCCAGAGAAACTGCTCTGTTTACACTGCAGGGTTAATCCAGCCTCTAGTGGCTGTCTCCCTGACAGCCACTAGAGGCCGCTTCTGCGATTCTCAGTGTGAAAATCGCATTGAGCTCATGCAGCCTGAGTTCAGCATTGAGTAATGCTTTCCTATGGGCGGTTTGAATGCGCGCGCGGCTCTGGCCGCGCATGCGCTTTTGGCTCCACTCGGGAGCTGATGTCGGCAGGGGGAGGAGAGGTCACCAGCACCGAGGGAACTCAGCGCTGGATTAAGGTAAGTGGCTGAAGGGGAGCTAATAACCCTATAGTGCTAGGAAAACAAGTTTGTTTTCCACGCACTGTAGTGCTCCTTTAATAGTGCAAAACATCTTGTAGTTGAAGAAATAAGGTCAAAACACAAACTAAATAAGCTAACATCCAGCCAATAAATTAAGTATTTACACAATTACTATGTACATAAAAAATGCAAAGAAAATATGCTAAAAAACATCTATTTACAAAAATAGACTCCCATGTGAAATGACAGCTGTAATGTAGAAAAGGGTTCAAATTAAAGGGAGACTATAATCATCAGAACGGCTACAGCTTAATGCAATTGTTCTGGTGTCTACAGCCTGTCCCTGCAAGCTTTTAAAGTAAAGTTCAGAAAAAAGGCAGTTTTTACATTACTGCCTAGGAACACCTCTAGTGGCAGTCATTCAGATGGTCAATAGAGGTGCTTCCTGGGTCAGTGCATCACAGTGTACAGCAAACATGTCAAACTCAAAGTGTGGCACTGGCCACATAAACAAGGTTTAAGTTTATGTGGGCCGCACACACACACCTACTCACTGACAGACAGACACACACACATACTCACAGACAGACACACACATACATACTCACTGACAGACAAACACACTCACTGACAGACACACACATACTTGCTGACAAACACAGACACACACACACACTGACAGACTCAAACATACTTGCTGACACACACACATACTCACTGACAGACACACACATACTCACTGACAGACAAACACACATACTCACTGACAGACTGACAGACACACCGACAGACACACACATACTTGCTGACAGACACACACACACACACAGACAGACTCACTGACAGACAGACATACACACACTGACAGACACAAACACATACTCACTGACAGACAGACACACACACTGACAGACACACACATACTTGCTGACAGACACACACTCATACACTTACACACACATACGTTTCCTTACTGCTCCTTACCTTATGGAGCCGATGTGGGGCATCTCCCTGGGGTCCTTCCTGCTCCCGCGCGCGGTTTAGTGATGCCGGGTTCCGGAATATGACATTAGGTAAATATCTAGTACTATATATGAAGCCAAAAAATTGAAAAATCATTCCTGTAAGATTTTGGTAATTGTCTTGACAGACTTGACAGTATCCTGCGTTTGTCACAAAATAATGATTTTACAATACCGTCAAATCTCACAGGATCTTTTATATTTGTGGAAACAGTTAAGACATTGTTTGCTTTGTGATGTGGTGCAATATTTTCATTTTCAAATGGTCCATGGTTTTTGCTTTTTATACCAAATTCCAAGTGTACCATCTGAATGTTGCAATATAAATTGATATTTGTCAGACTACAGTCTTCTAGTTTTGCAGCACTGACATTCAACGTCTCCACGCCTTGCATGGAGGGACTGAACAGACATAAACCAAAAAATAAAGTGCGCTGTGCCTTTAAGACCAATATTAGTGAATAATTTTCACACACATATTAAATAACAATAATAACTTTTCAAAACCTTTTGAAAAGTTATTATTGTTATTTAATATTTGTGTGAAAATTATTCACTAATATTGGTCTTAAAGGCACAGCGCACTTTATTTTTTGTTTTTTGCATTTTATGTGAGAGGAGCTTTTTCACGATATATAGTGCTGCTTTATATTTATATTGTACTGTACACATTAATTTCAGCGCCATTTTTACTTGTCTTTTGGTACCACTGAACAGACATACACACACTTCCTGCTCCTCACTGCTCCCTCGCGCGCGCCGACTGAACTGAAGCCGGGCGCCGGAATATGATGTCAGACTGAAACGCGCTATAGAGAACGCACTCTGCTGCCATCTTATTAGGTAAATATCTAGTACTAGATAACTTGCCCAAAACCTAACTTGCCCAACAGTAAACCTAACGATATAACATTTAGAAGATTGCCTCCCAGAGTAATCACTGTAAGAGACAGTCACAGGGCTCACATTGTCTTAGTTGTAAGCTTAAGCTTGTTAACAACTGCGATCATCTCCCAGGGCAAACACTGCACATGAACCAATGAGATTTCAAATAAACTCCCCCTACTGTTAAGCAGTGATAGGCAAGCACTGAAGATCCTGCAGATCATTTCTCTCAGGGAGGCTCAACATAGCTATTTCTGATATACATCATTAGACGAGAACTGAAAATTATACAAGATACATTGACCGTTATAAAATATATCATTTTTTTAGCCACTGTACAACAACACCTTTAATGCAGTGATATTGATAAATTGATATTACTCAGAAATTTCTATTTTAATTTTTTTCTGAATTGAATTATGCTATCATATGAATCAATCTAATATACATATTTATTTGTCCAGTCCTAGTGTTTCATTTAATGAAAGAGAACTAGAAGACTGTAGTCTGACAAATATCAATTTATATTGCAACATTCAGACGGTACACTTGGAATTTGGTATAAAAAGCAAAAAACATGGACCATTTGAAAATGAAAATATTGCACTACATCACAAAGCAAACGATGTCTTAACTGTTTCCACAAATATAAAAGATCCTGTGAGATTTGACGTATTGTAAAATCATTATTTTGTGACAAACGCAGCATACTGTCAAGTCTGTCAAGACAATTACCAAAATCTTACAGGAATGATTTTTCAATTTTTGGGCTCCATATATAGTACTAGATATTTGCCTAATAAGATGGCAGCAGAGTGCGTTCTTTATAGCACGTTTCAGTCTGCAGTCAAGCAACCTTTGCTCTATGTACTCCCAAGTCTAATAGCCCTCAAGTAACACTTGTATTGTTTGCCCTCACTAAACCATACATTAAAATTTCCCATTAACCTTGACGTTATTATCTATTACCTTAATAATGGTTGCACCCTGTTTTTTTAGTCCAGAAATTGCTTCAAAATGTAATTCATCACGTAATAGTCGCATAAATTACCATTTTTGTTTTTGTTGTAAGACATTCAAATTCTTGAAAACTGATGGCAAACATCCTACTAATTTTATACTTATGATCATTATTACCTATCCGTATATTGTATTTTATTGCATTTTATCTATGCAGTGCATTAGTAATGTGTATTTTCTAAATGACAGAAGGACAGCGAACAGGATCACAATTGGGAAACAGGGATCAGAGTTCTTGTAATGAACTCTGATCATGTAATATGCATGTTCTCAGCAGCTATGATAGTAGCAACTATAATATTATCAACAACTATTAAAAAGCTGTTGAAAAAAAATAAAGCATCACATAATGGTTGCACACCGCATAATGGTCGCATCCCCATTTTTAAGGAAAGGAATTAGGCATAAAATCTGCTACTGTTATATGGTGAAATACAGTACATTCCATAATATTATTTGACATTTGCATGTTAGTGCAGAGAGAATTTATAGTTGGATTAGTTAAAGAGGTTTCTACTAAGAGTCGAATCCTTTAATTTGATTATCTACTGTAAACTGATAATGACGTGAATCCAAGGACTTTGCTTCTTTTTGTTTATGATTTTGTTAAAACGGTGATAAAAATTAAAGACTCTTACATTTCTATTGTGCTAATTATTGAAGGATACAAATATTTTGTTTGTTTACATATTTTCATGCATTTATAGAGCAGAAATTAAAAAAAAATCCAGTCTAGAATATTTAGTTTTACATTTGTATTCTTTTGTTCTTTTTCCCAATGAACATGTTGACAGCATTCAACAGACAGACATTAAAAAGAACAAAAGAAAAGAGTTAGCAAAATGGTTTAAAGTATGGATAATATTAAGTGTCGCACTGCTATTGAAGTATTTACTAGATTTAGAAGTGCACTGAATGTCAGTTTACTGCCTTGCATTTGATGTAGTAATAATTACTAAAAGTGAAGCTTTGCTGTCTTTTAAAAAGTTCTCAATTTTAGCTGTGTGGTCTGGCCATGACTGGTGGGAAAACCTGGTTCTTTGGCGGCGTTATATAGATGACGTTATTATTATTTAGAAACGGTCTTCTGTTATGTTTTAGAATTTTGTTAATTTTCTTAACTCAAATTTATATAATCTTGTGTTCACCCCCTTATGGAATAAGGATGAGATCAATTTCCTTGATCTTCCTTGTTTTTTGAGAATGGGCAAATCAGAACCAAATGCTTTTTCAAACCTACTGATGGCAACGGATTTGTTAATCAAGAAAGTTGCCATCATAAACCTTGGCTAAGGGGAATAGCCAAGAGCCAGTTTACACGCCTTAGGCGAAACTGTTCCCATGTTCAAGACTTCCAGACCCAATCCCAACACATAAAAAAAAAGCTCTTGGAGAAAGGATACAAGAGGAATACTCTAGAAAAAGACATTTGTCTAACCACTCAACTGGAGAGAAATACTCTATTGGTAGATAAACCAATCCCACAAACTTCCAATGATACTTTCAAATCTGCTTTTATTACTCAGTGTAATGTGGACTAGTGGAAGATAAGGAAGGGATTACAAAACCACTGGTCTATTCTATTTTGGGAGTTCATTTGCCAGATCACCCTACAGTCATTTATAAAAAGAATCAAAATTTTAAAAATATGTTATCTCCTAGTTACTCTATCAAACCTGCTATCACTAACACTACAGAAAATTCTGGATTATTTAGGGAATGCAATTCTTGTAAGGCCTGTGCCACTGCATCTATCGAGAGGACAAGTGTATTCTCTAGTTCCATAACAGGCAACATGTATAAGAACAAATCACAGACAGGATGCCACATGGACTTTGTGGTTTATTTACTACTTTACTGTACTTTATTTACTTTATAAGCCTTCAACCGCCCTGCGGAGCTCAGTCTGCGCGGGGCCTCCATGGGTGAAGATGGATAATTTTTTTTGAGCTCGGGTTTTTTCTTTTTCGTCTGTTTTTTTTTTTTTGCGCTCAGGTTTTTTATTTTATTTTAAGTTCGACGGGTATAATGGATTTTTATTTGGCCTTTTTTGGGGCTGAAAAATGAAGATTTTAGAAAAAAGAAGACGTTGAATAGTAAGTTTAATTTTACTTTACAGGGTAGTAATATTATTCCCCCCTCACTATATTTTAGGGTGAGGGGGGTAGGTAGGGGCTTTTTTATTTGGGTGGGGGGGTGGGTGACTAGGGGCTTGGGGACCCCTAGTCAACTTTGATGGAGGGGGGGTTATTTACTTAGGGCCCCCACCCGCCGCCCAGGGGTGGGGGCCGGGGGAGGAAAGTAGGTGTGTGTCCCCCTCATTATCATTATGGCCCCCACCCACCGCCCAGGGGTGGGGGCCGGGGGGGGGAGGAGAGTAGGTGTCCCCCCCTCATTATAATTATGGCCTCCACTCGCCGCCCAGGGGTGGGGGCCTGGGGGGGAGGACAGTAGGTCCCCCACCTCATTATCTTTATTGCGCCCACCCGCCACCCAGGGGTGGGGGCCGGGGGGGAGGACAGTAGGTTCCCCCCCATTATCATTATGGCCCCCACCCGCCTCTCAAGGGTGGGGGCCGGGGGGGGGCAGTAGGTCCCCGTCCCCCCATTGTAATTTATGGCCCCCACCCGCCGCTCAGGGGTGGGGGCTGGGGGGAGGACAATAGGTCCGCCCCCCCTTATTGTTATTTAGGGCCCCCACCCGCTGCGCAGGGGTAGGGGCCGGATAGTAGGGTTTTTTTTCACTCACTGTTTAGTGGACATGCCCCTACTCGCGGTATAGCGAGTAGGGGCATTGGGGAGATTTTAATCTCCCTTATGCTATTATGGGGGTCATATTGACCCCCATAGAGTGAGAGGGGGACCTGGGGGGCTTATGAAGTGGCGGGGAGCACTGCTCCCTGCCGCTTCTGTCTTTACATATTACAAGGAGGGAGCTGGAAGCCGGTAGCTCCCTCCTTGTAACAAACTGAACGAACAAACGAACACTGATAACACTGACATTTTCTATTCATTCATTCGTCTGTCTGATGAATGAATGAATAGATGAAATTCCCGTTCGCATGTCCAGGTGTTTCACTGGGCATGTGCGGGAATCACACAGTCTATCTAGTGTGGGCAGATGACGTGCACAGGGACTTCATCTACCCACACAAAGATGGTGGCGCCCTGAATATAGATCGGGGCAGAAAATAAAGATTAATAAATAGGTAATATGGGGGGCTTAGGGGGATTTGGGGGTGACTAAGGGGTCAATTGGATGTAGTGGAGGCGGGATGGGGGTTAAAAAAAAAAAAAAACAGGATTCGGCATGACAGTGCCGCTTTAAAGTTAGGATACTTGAGCATCTTAATAAAATAAGAAAATTTATACTTAGATCATTAATTTATTGTTTTCAAGATTTACTTTATTATTTTTTCCTTACAATCCTTTTCCTGATAAAATATATTTTCTGTAGGATTTGATCCTATTATAGATATTAATTATATCTGCGATCAAGTATTTTAAATGAAACATTTTAAACAATTATATTAAAAGTGACATTTTAGTTTGGGTTACTCCTTGCACAAAAGGGTTTATCTTCCAAATGGTTTACCCTTGTGTTTCCTTTGTTTCATAGTAAGTATTTGATCCCTTCGACTAAGTACTTGGTGGCAAAACCCTTGTTGGCATTCACATAGGTCAGACGTTTCTTGCAGTTGGCCACCAGGTTTGCACACATCCCGGGAGTCCCACTCCTCTTTGCAGCTCCTCTCCAAGTCATTAAGGTTTCATGGCTGACGTTTGGCAACTTGAACCTGCAGCTTCCTCCACAGATTTTCTATGGGATTAAGGTCTGGAGCCTGGCTAGGCCACTCAAGTACCTTATTGTACTTCTTCTTGAGCCACTTCTTTGATGCCTTGACTGTGTGTTTTAGGCCATTGTCATGCTGGAATATCCATCCACGACCCATTTTCAATGCTCTGGCTGAGGGAAGGACGTTCACACCCAAGATTTGATGGTACATTGCCCTGTCTATCGTCCCTTTGATGCGATGCAGTTGTCCTGTCACCTTAGCAGAAAAACACCCCCAAAGTGTAATGTTTCCATCTCCATGTTTGACTGGGGGGGATGGTGTTCTTGGGACCATAGGCAGCATTCCTCCTCCTCCAAACACGGCGAGTTGAGTTGATGTCAAAGAGCTCGATTTTGGTCTCATCTGACCACAACACTTTCATTCAGATGTTCATTGGCAGACTTCAGACGGGCCTGTACATGTGCTTATTATATTAGGCATGGCAATCATAAGATAACACACCTTATAAAGTTGGCTGGCACTATCCAAATGTCTGGAATTGTATAACCCATATTAAGACAGTCCAGCAGATTATCAGTGAGCAAGGGGCATATAGAATTGGTTGTTACATGAAGGGCAATATGGACCAGGGATTTAAAGTGACTGTCAGCAACTTTAGCTGCAAGGAATATTATAGGGTCAGGAACACAAATATGTATTTCTAACCCTATAGTGTTAAAATAATCATCTAGCTCCCTACCCCCTTGCCCTCCCTAAATATAGTAAAATCTATTTTATTCCAGTCTGCTGCTGCTTGCTCTGTCCCAGATCTGCCTGCTTGGCTGACATAATCAGAAGTGTTGATCAAAAGCCAATTACATTGCTTTCCCATAGAAAAGCATTGGATTGGATAAAATTACCAAGGAGGCATATGAGGGGCAAAGCCAGCACAAGCCAAATACAGCCCTCCCCAACCATCATCTCCTCATAGAGATGCATTGAATCAATGCATCTCTACGAGGAAAGTTCAGTGTCTCCATGCAGAGGGTGGAGACACTAAATGTCAGTGCTGCACACTGTGCAGCACTGCCCCAGGAAGCACCATATGCCCTAATCTCTATTTAATCTGCTCTGTGAGTCACCCCTGAGATAAGATCTGACAGATAAGATGAGGGGGGAATTGGTGGGTAAAACATTGTGTGTGTCAAGTCTACCGTAATAAAGCCACTGACAGAATATGTGGTGGGAAAAGGTGTGTCAAGGTTGACAATCTTGTGCTTTCCAAGTATTTCTGTGTCATATATGTATCATAGTTTTAACAAAATTTGGTGCAAGTCTGGGAGAGTTTCCTTCCATTTCTTAGAACATGGTAACTGTACATACTCTTTGGACAAAATTCTGCTGATGTGTGGACAACTGTTGGTGGTGGGACAACCAAGAGGTCAAATGTAGTAACATAGGCATCATGTAATTATATTAAAATCAGGCTTTGTCGTTAAGGAGAGCAGAATATTTAGATTATATATTTGGACAATATTCTGTCATAAGAAAAGACAATAACTACACACATATAAAATATTTCATAAATGCCTATATGAAGCCGTAGCTGTTATTACAAAGGGTCCACTGATGATTTACCAACCCTATTGCGTTTCAGGATCACATGATTCTTTCAGCTTTTGGGTTGATGAAAAGTCTCCAGTTGCACCAGACCAGGGAGCGTCTATCAAACGCTTAGCAAAAATTTCTTTGGTGAAAAGAGTAATGAAGAAGTGGTCTGTTACTCAAAATTTAACCTTTAAGGAACAGCTGGAGTCAGGTATTCGCTATTTTGACCTACGAGTGTCTTCCAAACCAGAAGAAGCAGGACCAGATATTTATTTTATACATGGTCTCTATGGAATTAAAGTGTGGGATGGACTGAAAGAAATAAATGACTTCTTAACTAATCATGATAAAGAGGTTGTTCTGTTGGATTTCAACCATTTTTACGCAATGGATTATGGTCATCATTTATACCTTGTCAAAATGTTAAAAGAAGTATTTGGAAATAAATTATGTATTGCTGATTGTGTAGAAAACATTACACTACAACATTTGTGGGAGAGAAAAAAACAGGTAGGAAAATTTAAACATTTAATTCACCTATGTAATTACATTTATTATTTATAGGTAAATTATGTACTATTTGTTTGGGCATTTGTCTGTCAATTTAACTTCACATTAATTTAATTAATTGCCATATCTGCTCTGTTTGCAGCTTTCTTTCATATATGGCATATTCTTATATTTAGTTATTATAACATTTTCAACTGTATATGAAATGGTAGTTTGCAGCGTGTTAATTGTATGCCGGCAATATATTGACATTCTAGAAGAGATTGGCTCAATGGTCTCTCCAAAAATATGTCACTATCTTCATGCAATTCTGTAAGTTCTTGTGTATTTACATGAGGATTATTTTGAATGTTCCTGTATACACTGATCAGCCACAACATTAAAACCACTGACAGGTAAAATTAATAACATTGATTATATTACAATTACACTGGTACCTGTCAAGGGGTGGGATATATTAAGAAGCAAGTCAGTTCTTCAATTCCATGTATTCGAAACAGGAAAAATGGGCAAGCAAAAAGATCTGAGTGACTCTGACAAGGGCCAAATATAGATGACTAGACTGGGTCAGAGCATGTGAAAAATTGCAAATCTTGTGGGGTGTTCCCAGTTTGCAGTGGTTACTACCTACCAAAAGTGGTGCAAAGATGGACAGTCAAGTGAACTGATGCACATGGGGAGCAAAGGTTAGCAGTCTGGTCCAATCACACAGAAGAACTACTGTAGCTCAAATTGCTGATAAAATTAATGCTGGTCATGGTTGAAAGGTATCAGAACACACAGTGCATCACAGTTTGGGATGCGTAGCCACAGATTGGTTAGAGTGCCCATGATGACTGCTATCCACCATTAAAAGTGCATTTAATGGGGATGTGAGCGTCAGCAATGGATCAGCAGTGGAAGAAGGTTGTGAAAATGCTTTGTGTATTAACTCCCTAAGAGATATATATATATATACATATATTATATCTATATATAAAATGTATATATATCGTATATATAATGTCATACTAAGTGTATTTTTATATTAATATATACATATATTAATATAAAAATGCATGTATAATTTATATAAAATATAAATAATAAGTAAATAAAAAAGGTAAAAAAATCTATATATTTATATATATATGTAATTTTATATGTAATTTATTGTTTTACTCAAGAGACTTTGCTGAACACAGATATTAGTGTTTCAAAACAGTAAAACATATCACAGCCATCATTATGTCAGTGAAATGGAAGTTTTTTGCTTTTTTTCACACACCCGAGTATAACAGTACCCCCCCATGTTCAGGTTTTATAGTGTTTTTGAAAGTTACAGGGTCAAATATAAGGCTTGCTTTTCTATTTTTTTCACATTGAAATTTGCCAGTTTGGTTACATTGCTTTTGAGACTGTACCGTATCCCTGGAATAAGAATTACCCCCTTGATGGCATACCATTTGCAATAGACAAAAGACAACCGATGGTACTGCAAATGGGGCATGTTCAGTCTTTTTTAGTAGCCACTTAGTCACAAACACTGGCCAAAGTTAGCATTCATAAAAGTTTTTTGCATTTTTACACAGAAACAAATATAAATGCTAAATTTGGCCAGTGTTTGTGACTAAGTGGCTAGTAAAAAAAGACTGGACATACCCCATATTGAATACCCTGGGTTGTCTACTTTAAAAATACATGTGAGGTGTGATTCAGAGATGTATGACAGACAACATTGTTACAATGTCACTGTTAAAATGTTTTTAAAATATATATATTTTGAAATAGCAATGTCCTACTTATGCTTATAGCCCTATAACTTGGAAAAAAAAAAAAGCTAAGAACATGTTAATATTGGGTATTTCTAAACTCAGGACAAAATTTAGAAACTATTTAGCACGGGCGTTTTTTGGCGTTTCTAGATACATAATAGATTTTGGGGGTCAAAGTTAGAAAAAGTGTTTTTTTTTATTTTTTTCATCATATTTTAAAAATTCTTATATAGTAAATTATTTGATATGATGAAAATAATGATATCTTTAGAAAGACCATTTAATGGCGAGAAAAACTGTATATAATATGTGTGGTTACAGCAAATGAGTAAGAGGAAAATTACAGCTAAACACAAACAACTCAGACATTTTAAAACAGCACTGGTCCTTAACAGTAAGAAAATTGAGAAACAGTCTGGTCACTAAGGGGTTTAAAAACTACATTAATTAAAAGTTGATGTAATATATAAAAGGAATTATTGAGCAGCTCAAAAACACTCAAGCTATGCCTCTTAATCTCTTACAATGTGTGCTGTAAAAAGAGTGGAGCGCTTCAGTGACACAATAAATGTATAAAAATACACAACTGAAGTAATAAAAAAGTCTATGAAAATGAAATGCTAAATGCAAAGTGCTATGAAGTACAGGTAACCCAAATGGTTAAAGTGCACCCAAAATATCCAAACTAATGCAATCAATATAGCTTGTGCAAGTGATGTAGTGTACCTTTAAGATACAATCCAACCAGGTGATATTAACTAATATGTTAAAACAGAGATATAAAGTGAATGATTCACAGTTTTTACAATGACATTCAAGAGACCTTAAAAATGTAAACATTAAAACATCATAGTGCAGACAATAAAAGTATAGGAATGAGGTATACATTTAAATAACATAATGGTAGAATTGCCAACTCACAAATAGAAAGCCCTCAGGAATGGCTTACTCTTAGCATATGAATCATTGAAAAATAGGGGACTCCTATCCTCCATTCAGAAGCTTTCTTATGATTTCCTTTGTGCTGGTATGTGGGAAAAATGGGAGAAATACAAAATAGTGTAGTATGGCTTTAAAACTAGAAATCAAAAAGAAGGTGATACACTCATATTGAGATTAGCCTTTCCCTGTAGGCTCTATTTGCAAAGCAGACACCTATTGTTGGGTGGTGTTACCCTCCAAAGATATGCAGGAACCTTCCAGAAAAGGATATTCCAATTTAAAAAAACAATGTGATAAAAACAAAATAAACATTAATCACAATAAACAATGAATAGGGCTGATCTGTTATCCTAAATGCATTTCACCAGTTAAAGGACCACTAAAGGACCACTTCAGCTCAATGTGGTGGTCTGGGTGCCATGTCCCCCTAGTTTTAACTCTGCAGCTGAAATTCTCTGAAACTACAATGTTTACAATAGGGTTAATCCAGCCTCTAGTGGCGGTCTCATTGACAGCCACTAGTGGCGCTTCTGCGCTTCTCACTTCGATTTTCACAGTGAGAACTCGCCAGCCTGTGGACTGGCTGAAAGCGCACGTGGCTCTTGCCGCGCATGCGCATTCAGCCAACGACCGCGAAAAGGAGGAGGAGGGTATGTTTATACTGAAGGGTTAATCCAGCCTCTCCCTGACAGCCACTAGAGGCTGCTTCCGCGATTTACACTGAGTAAATCGCACTTATTTGACGCTCGACCCGTGTAGGCCCCACTCATGGCAGCATGATGGGGACCTACACAGGTGGTTTTAATGTTGTAGCTGATAAGTGTATAATAGTAGTGCATTCTTTTCTAATAAAAAGCAAGTTTAAAAGGCAGTTAAATAAAAACAGATACAGTGTACCAGAATATGACTGTGGTTTATCTCACTTGTAGAAGTCATTGTAAATGTAGAGGGTGTTACCGTAATTAGTAATAACAATTCTAAGAATGTGGTCTAGCAAAATGTGTTTTTTTATCTGTAAAAGATCAATGACTTGGCCATTTCACAATGTTTTCTTTGGAGAGGACTGCAAGTCCTCCAGGGCTTTCCATCACCCACTCAGATTCCTGTACTTGTTCCTCTGCATTCCCTTCGTGAATCAGTGATAATTATTTTGTAATATTTATGTTTAAAATTAAATGTTGCCTATAAGCTATATTTATAACAGCTCTCATAAAACAAGAGCAACATAATTGTAAATATGTAAGGCACCACCTGCTCCTCAACTAACTAAAGGACAAATACAATAAGTATAATACATTTATTAACTGAACATTGCAGGCCTAAAAACATCTTTAAAAAAAACATTTTTTTTTTTTTAAATGCCATTACAGTTGTAATCAGAATTATTCAACTCCCATTGAAAATCAGGTTTAACCCCTTAAGGACACATGACATGTGTGACATGTCATGATTCTCTTTTATTCCAGAAGTTTGGGACACAATAGTCACCAAAACAACCTTAGCTTAATTAAGCTGTTTTTGTATATAAATCATGCCTCTGAAGTTTCACTGTTTAATTATCTGCCATTTATGAGTGAAATCACTTTTGTTTCTGTTTATGCAGCCCTAGCCACACCTCCCCTGGCAGTGACTGACACAGAATGCAAAAAAACTAAATTGTTTAATTTTCAATCAGATGTTAGCTTACTTTAAAAGTATTTATCACTGGCTTTGTAAATTGAACTTAAATCATATACAGCTGGCTCCTGTAAGATCTAGCAAGCTAGATCTTATAGGACATACATGAAAACAAGAGAAATCTCAATGTATCCTTCCTGGTAAAATATTTTATAAATACATTTTATAAATAAATTAAAGGGACACTATAGTCACCCAGACCACTTCAGCTCAATGAAGTGGTCTGGGTGCCAGGTCCCTCAGGTTTTAACCCTTCACATGTGAACATAGCAGGGTTTATCCAACCTCTAGTAGCTGTCTTCCTGACAGCCGCTAGAGGCACTTCTGCGACGCTGGATGCGAAATTTGCATCCAGCGTGCAGAATGTCCACAGGAAAGCATTGAGAAATGCTTTCCTAATTCAGAAATGCTTTCCTATGGACTGTCAGAATGCGCACACGGCTCTTGCCGCGCACGCGCATTCCGCTCCACTCGGGCTGACATCGGCAGGGGAGGAGAGGTCACCAGCGCCGAGGTTTTAACTCCTTCAGCACCACGGGAGGCGGACCCTGAGGGGGAGGGTCCCCCAAGGATGACATAGTGTCAGAAAAACAGGTTGGTTTACTGACAAGTTAGTGATTCTTTAACAAGCAGGAGATAGGAAATTTTTAATTAACCCCTTAAGACCGCAGGACGTACCATGCCGTCCTTATTTGGCATGGTACGTGGCATGGTCTTACCCCCCCACGTGGCCGGCGGCACATGGCCGCTGCAGATCGCGGTCGGGGGGCATGCCTGGCCCCCCAGGCAGCCCCCCTGTGCCTGGGGACCGCGGTCTGCAGCTTCCAATCGCAGTGACAGGCTGTCACTGCGATTGGCCGCATTTTCACTCTGCAGATCGCGGTCGGGGGACATGCCTGGCCCCCCAGGCAGTCCCCCTGCGGTCAGTGACCGCGATCTGCAGAGTATGATCACAGGGAGAGGCTGTCTCTGCGATCTGAATGCAGAGACAGCCTCTCCCTGCGATCTGATCGCAGTGACAGCCTGTCACTGCGATCAGAGTTACTATGTGTCAGCCTATTGGCTGACCCATAGTAACTGCAGGCAGGATCCCCCTGCAGATCACGGTGGGGGGCATGCCTGGCCACCCAGGCACTCCCCCTGTGGCCAATTACCGCGATCTGCAGGAGGTGATCACAGTGACAGGCAGTCACTGTGATCACTGATCCTGTGTGTCAGCCAGTGATGTAAAATCACTGGCTGACACTGTCTCTGCCCCTCTCCTCCCCTCTTAACCCCTTAACGTAAAATAAAATAAAAATTAAAGTTAAAAATAAAATATACTTAGATCATTTATATATGTTAAAAGGCCTGAACTTGTGGAGGCCTGAATTTGTGGGAGGAGTAAGTCCCCTACTTAAACTCCCAGCCCCTACTCACCTCTGCCTTTCAGCTGATTGTTTTGTCCCCATAGCAACCAGCACTTCCTGTCCAGCTTCCCTCCAGAATTTTTTCCTGTTTCCAGCAGTCAGACGTCCTGACCAGTCCTCTGTCCGTTTGAGGCCTTCCACTCGGTTCCCGGTCAAGGTACCCGGTTTCCGGTCACGAGACCGGCACGTTCACGTAAGTTAGGCGTAGGAAATAGCGCCCCGCTATTTCCCGCCGTTCGGGCCTAAAAACGTAGGGGTAGGCTCCCTCTATCATATTTGTACAAATACACGCTTTTTTAACCGATTTCAGTGTTCACGCCAAAACAGACGAACGCTCGGCACTTTATCACTGCTTTTACATATTCGTACGGAAACTACCTAATCTATTATTATTTATATACACAGTAATATTATTACGGGCATTCTCTTATTTACGTTTGGTCACCCAGGACCAATCTATTTTGTACGATTAAAACACAAACACCTTGCTCTAAATCCATATTCGGCTAGTTCTTATTCAAATAGGAAGAGTATTTACATATTTTTTTATTATGCACTAAGTTCTATTTCACGAATTCTACTTTTCTTTACGTATATTCCCTGTTCGGTCATATTGTGGTGGAATCTCGGTAAAAATAAATTTAGTAGGCCGAGATTACCACGTGGCATGTGTACGTGCATATGCTGACGTATCGATCAGTTAGTTGCACGTGGCAAGATACGATCAGTAGTGTACGGAGCATGTGCAAGAATACAGGATATAGTATTCCCCCTCCTCCATTGTGCTGGACAAGCCATGCGGTCAAACAGGAAGTTAATTCTTATTTGTGTTGATTGGTTAAGAGAATGTGCGGGTGGAGCTTAATATGGGAGGAGTTATATGCCTATATAAGGAGCCTGCACTATTGTCCGGGGCTCAGACTTTGCTGTATTTTGGTGACGCTAGTCCCTCTGAGTCCCGATCGGTGATCCAATAAAGAATCTCTTCCTTCCTGAAGAAACCTGTGTCCATCTCTCTGTGCTTGGCTTCCGTCAGTTTCTCCGGTATCAATATTGCTACTGATACCTTTTTTTGTCAGTTTGGGGATATAATTAGCTTGTTTAAAAATCTGCCTTGTGATTTTCTTTCTGTTAACCAGTTAATTTGTTTTACTACTTTTTAAAATATCCACGTCTATCATAAACGTACGGTTTCTATACACTGTGGCAGGATGGCCAGGCTCTTCACAAACTTCAAATGCAACAGTCAGGATAAAATAGTACTGCAGTTTATTGTCACTTTCCACAATATATACAAGGTTGTGCTCTCCCACAAAATAAAACAAAAAGAAAATAAATCCTACTCCAACTTGGAGACTTACTAAACAGTATTACTAACTATCCAACTGGCCAGCTAATCTAGTTCCCAGTTTTAAACAAAATGAAATACAGCACTTTAAGCAGGTTTCACACAGTACCTTTGTCTCAGGCTTAACTGCCTCCTCTCTCCCAGCTGTTAGATTCTCTGTCTTCAGAGGCTAACCTTTTAAAACCCTAGTGCTGGTTAATTACATTCACCTGGTATATAACATTCAAGGGGTGACTCCCACCAATTAACCCCATCATGCTGGGAATAGAGAGCGCTCCAATCTATTACTAACATAGAAAGACTCTCTGACCTTGACACAACAAATATTTACCTATTAAACACTTCATTTTGTCACATATACTAATAAATACTGTTTATAAACACAATATCCGGCACATAAACGTCTGTACTGTTCATTTTCCATATAAGCACGCTGTCACATATTTTTGGCTTTACAAACTGCATCGGTTTATCGCTTTTTCTGCGTTAAAGTTGTTTATTTCAAGGTCTTTTATTACAGGAACAGGTATTGTATTTTATCACTTTGCATTATAAAGCCATAGGCCTAAAATGTTTACATATTGGGTTTTATTACTTACCTCCACACCTGTCGTTAACTATGGAATTTTTCTTCGGTTAACCCTTAGCTCCAGTATTATTCTAGGCTTCCCCCGGTTCTACACAGTTAAACCGTTTCACATAACGTAATTTCTTTATGTCAAACCAAGGTATAGTTCACAACTCGTTTGTTACTACACCTCATATAAAACCTATCACGGTCTCAAGTTCATTACTACTTTTCCACAGGCTTACGCCCACGGTACGTTAATTCTTTACTATTATTTCTACTCAGACATACGGTCATACAGCCATCAGGCTCCGGTAAACACCAAAACCTGACCCGGTACTCAGCCATACCTTCAGGTACTTACGTCTATACCCAAATACGTCCAATCGTCACCCCAAGGCCTCATCCAGCCTTCTCACAAATATCTATTTCAGCCCAGTCACACACTTAAACCTTCCAGATCCCTCAATGCAGGATCTCACGTTGCGCCCCTAACAAACAACCTACTCCCAATTCAAATCATACGCCACCACGATACGCATAAATACGTCAACATCTGTCTTAAAGCCTCAGGACTCTTCCTCAAGGACAGCATAAGACGAGACTTACCACACTTATTACCACCAGAAGGTTCCAGATACCATTCGCAAGAAGTCAAGGTTAGTATCTACACAACATTCCAGTCCTCTCACCTTATCCTTAAATATACAATCGAACTGGCTACAGGGTCTAGGCTAATGCCTTAGCGCACCCTATCAGAAAACCCATCCCAGCGAGGCCTTCCACCCCCCCCCCCCCCACCTCAACACGGAGGTACGGCCCCACGCCCAAATCATAGTTACAAGCCTCGCATGCCCTACTACAGGGCGCTAGTCAGGGCCTCACCTGTCACGGCCACACGTTTTGATTTCTCTCTACTGTCACCGAGAGGCCAACATCCCGCCACCACGTCTGTGGCAACTACGTCATAAGCCAAATCATAGGTAGAGCCTCTCACCGCCACTTGGCATTAGCAGGGCCTCACCTATCCAAACATTCAACAGTTACGTTTTTCGCTTTGGCATCTAGCATTACAGTCCAGTTCTTCCATATACACTACCCCATATACCCCGCCTACTTACCTTACGCCCCTTCTAATATATCTTTCACATAATCATTCCTTTTAGAATGTCCCAAGAACCTATTCCAACCAAAGAATTGACAGAAGAAACTCCATTCAGGCCTACCAGACCCGGGTCCCCAGGCGAATCACTCACTCTTTCAACCCCAACGTCCTTGAGAGCATGGACTATTCCCAAAATTACGGCCGAGCTTAGGCTCAGGGGAATCCCCATTCCGGCCACAGCTAGGAAGGCTGAACTTTATAGGCTACTTACTCACCAAGCCCCCGAGCCCAGGCCAGGGACTAGCTCTCAATGACAACCACCAAGCAACAGCACGGCCACCCAGGATACCCTGGCAGAGATCTTGGCCAATCTACAGACCCTCAATAGCAGGCTATCTAAGGTGGAAAGCGCCATCTCCTCCCCAGGTACTACCACGGTAGTCCCAGTCGCTTTCAAGGCTGTACCTACTATACCAACATGCCCTCCTATACTCCCCCCTCCAGCACCGGGCACAGCCATTACACCATTTGAGTCACCAGCACACTCCGTCCCTGACTCTATCAGGAAAGATATCCTAGACGGGAAGGATGTGTGTCTGGTGTCCTTGCTCATAGCCTCACAGGATGTACTTGAGAACAAGGCATTCAATTACGGTGATATCTCTGTGGTGCTCAAGACAAGGGATCCCAGGCTTAATCATCTGGTGGGTTATCTCACCACAGGGTTCACTAAAGGGTTTCTCACGGGTATTGTAGCCATTCCCCCAGGTACACTAGAATGCCCTAATCTCCAGTCAGCACGTTTAGACCCAGTCTCCATAGACACTCTCATTGCCTCTGAAATCACCAACGGTTTCATGATCGGCCCCTTCACCTCTTCACCATTCTCCCCCATTGGTATTGCTATTCACAAATATTCCCCCCCAAAAAAACAAAAAAACGTCTAATTATTGATTTATCGGCACCGCACTCCTCTTTTGTTCCAAGCATAAACGCACTCATTCCAGCAGACGAATTCTCACTTCAGTACGTAACCATCGACGACGCCATACAGTCAATCATATCATCTGGTAATCGACCCTGGCTTAGCAAAACGGACATCACAAACGCGTTTAAATTACTACCCATGCACCCCTCACTCTGGCACTTACACGGTGTTAAATGGCGAGGGAAATATTACTTCTCTACACGACTCACTTTCGGTTCTCGAAGCAGCCCCAAACTGTTCGACATTTTCGCAGAGTCACTATGCTGGCTGCTTCTGAACGTCACCAGGTGTCACTCCGTTATCCACTACCTCGACGACTTTTTACTAATAGAGCCAGGGTCACCTTCACCCACAGCAATCAGAAGCACTACTGCACTATTTTCCACACTTGGAGTCCCTTTGTCCACAGCCAAAACTATAGGCCCCACAACTAAATTGACCTTTCTGGGGATAGAACTGGACTCGGTTAACCTCAGAGCTAGCCTCCCCCACGACAAACTGTCACGTTTGAGAGGGGAGATGACTTGTTCCTGCGGAATGATGTTTGCACTAGAAAATAACTTCAGTCCCTTCTCGGATCCCTGAACTTTGCGATGCACATCATTCTGCAGGGAAGGTCTTTCATATCCAGACTCCTTTGCCTGCTGCACGGAGTTCCGGACTCTGGCACAGTTTCTTTGGACCCCCACGCCAAGGCTGACTATGTGGGGGAAGTTTTTGAAGGACTGGAATGGAATGGAATGTTTATTCCATGTTTATTCCCCCTCTCTCCACCTCTTCACCCATCATCCACACAGACGCAGCAGCCAATACCGGTTTTGCAGCCATTTTTGGGAACCACTGGTTCAGGGGCCATTGGCCCACTGATTCGGATGCCTTGCCAGGATTCAGAGAGACCTCAGCACTATTTGAAATTTATCCCATTGTGGCGGCCGCACACACCTGGGGTCATCTCTGGTCTGGCAAGGCAGTCAAATGCTACTCTGATAACTCGGCAGCTTGCGAAATCGTGAACAAAGGGCGATCATCTTCCCTGACCATCATGCGGCTGATTCGCAAGCTGACCTGGTTGGCAGCATCCGGCCAGTTTCACTTAGTTTGTTTTCACATCCCGGGTATTCACAACACGGCCGCTGACGCTCTCTCGTTCTCAATTTCAGGCATTTTCTCAGGCACTCCCAACGGCTCACCTACAACCATCCAGGACACCACGGTTCCACGATCTAATCCTGGATTAAGCACACTCTTGAACCACGCTAGAGCACTCACTCACCAAGCATTATCACCAAACACGGCTATCACTTACAATAGGGCTCTTAATATATTTAATAAATTCACAGCAGAGTTCGGTTTACAAGGTGACTTCTCTATTCAAACCATGGTGGCTTTTGCCTCTTTTTTCTACCTACACCTTAAACTATCTCACAACACCATTAAACTATATCTCACGGGGGTCCAGCACCACAGCCTCACCTTTTTTTCCTAACAACACACCTTTCCTGTCTTCATACCCCGTCAAAAAGGTTTTGAAAGGAATATCAAAGGTTTCACCTCCACTCTCTGCTAAGTGACCTGAAGATAGGACCATCTATAGGTAATCTAATGGTAATCTCCTTGACACAGCCCCATTCGACATCGGCACAAATACGGTGATCAAATCTGCTTTATATCTCGCTTTCTATGGTTTTCTCAGACCTAGAGAGTTCACCGTAATTTGTCAAGGAGATACGAAGCTAAGACTTAAAATATCACACCTCACTAAAATAGAGGATCACTACCAACTTTCGATCCCTACAACTAAAACCAACCGGTCACTACACCCTACTATAATTCCTCTCTTCCCTACTGATAATGCCTGGTGTCCGGTAAAAGTACTAGACCACCTACGGTCAACTCTGCACGGTCACCTACTGGACTCTCCGCTCTTAACACTACAAGGGCACCCGTTAACCACAGCAAAATTGATGGTTCATATCAGAATTCTGTTATCTAAGCTCGGACACAACCCGATTGCATTCTCTAGGCACTCCTTCCGTATAGGAGCAGCCTCTAGCACTAACACACCGGTCCATATCATCAAGAGACTGGGGCGGTGGAAATCCTCCATATATACTGCATATATTCCACAGCCGGAGAAAGAGCTTCGCCAAGCTTTCAGCAACTTGGTTTTGTAAAAAATGCAATAAAGTGTGTATTTCTCGAATTTATCTTTTTGCCCTCTTTTATTTACAGGCCCACTCATACGTTGGTTTCGGCACACCACAACCAACTTTGCTCACAGTTACTATCCATTACGTATTTAAATTCCGAGCACAAGTTAAAAGGCCTGAACTTGTGGAGGCCTGAATTTGTGGGAGGAGTAAGTCCCCTACTTAAACTCCCAGCCCCTACTCACCTCTGCCTTTCAGCTGATTGTTCCCACCCACCTACACCCTGTTATAATTACATTCTCCTTGGTGGGCCCTCTTTTATTTACAGGCCCACTCATACGTTGGTTTCGGCACACCACAACCAACTTTGCTCACAGTTACTATCCATTACGTATTTAAATTCCGAGCACAAATATTATATATATATGATCTAAGTATATATATATTTATATATATATATACGCACACATTTACACATACACTAAGTGTATTTTAATATTTATATATATAATTATATATATATATATATTAATATCAAAATACACGTAGAAGGATATTGATTAAATATATACATAATTATAATATTATATATATATATATATATATATATATATTATAATAAAAAAATATGTATATCTGTGTAATTTCGTTCTAACTGTATTTTGATATTAATATATATATATATATATATATATATATATATATATATATATACACGTAGTACGAAATAATATATATATGCATACAGGGCCGGCCTTAGGCCCTAAGGCGCCCTGTGCAAAAAATCTTCACAGCGCCCCCCCCCCCCCCCCATCAAACCCCTTTATCCATGTACTGTGTGTGTCAATAGGTGTGTAGTGTAGTGGTAGCTGGGGGAGCAGAGGCAGTGCAGTGGTAGGTAGGGGATCAGGGGGCACAGTGGTGGTAGGTGGGGGACCAGGTGGCACAGTGGTGGTAGCTGTGGGAGCAAGGGTAGTGTATTGGTAGGTGGGGGAGCAGAGGTAAAGTAGTGGTGGGTGGGGGAACATGGGGCACAGTGGGGGAGAAGGGGTAGTGTAGTGATAGGTAGGAGAGCAGGGGCACAGTGGGTAACTGGGGGAGCAGTGGTAGTGTAGTTGTAGGTTGGAGAGCAGGGTCACAGTGGGTAACTGGGGGAGCAGAGGCACAGTGGGAAGGTGGAGGAGCAGGGGCACAGAGGGTAGCTGGGGGAGAGGGGGCACAGTGGTAGTAGCTGGGGGAGAAAGGGCACAGTGGTAGTAGCTGGGGGAGAGGGGGCACAGTGGTGGTAGCTGGGGGAGAAAGGGGAACTGTAGGTAGCTGGGGGAGCAGGGGCACTGATAGGCTAGGTGGGGGGGCAGGGGGCACAGTTAGGCTAGGTGGGGAGGAGGGGCACTGTGTGCAGCGGGGGGAGCAGGGGCACAGTTAGGCTAGGTGGGGAAGCAGGGGGCACAGTGGGTAGCTGGTGGAGCAGGGGGCACAGTGGGTAGGTAGGGAGCAGGGGGCACAGATAGGCTAGGTGGGGGGCAGGGGGCACAGTTAGGCTAGGTGGGGGGCAGGGGGCACAGTTAGGCTAGGTGGGGGGGCAGGGGGCACAGTTAGGCTAGGTGGGGAGCAGGGGCACTGTGGGTAGCTGGGGAGCAGGGGCACAGTTAGGCTAGGTGGGGAAGCAGGGGCACAGTGGGTAGCTGGGGGAGCAGGGGCACAGTGAGTAGGTGGGGAAGCAGGGGGGCACAGTGGGTAGCTGGGGCGCAGTGCACAGATAAGCTTGCTGGGGGCGAGGGGGCACAGCGGTGGTAGCTGGGGTAGAGGGGGCACAGTGGTGGTAGCTGGGGGAGAGAGGGCACAATGGTGGTAGCTGGGAAGCAAGGGGCACAGCGGGTAGGTGGGGAAGCAAGGGGCACAGTGGGTAGGTGGGAGAGCAAGGGGCACAGTTATGGTAGCTAGGGCACAGTGGATAGGTGGGGGAGCAATGGGCACAGTTAGGGTAGGTGGGGAAGCAGGGGGCACAGTTAGGGTAGGTGGGGAGCAGGAGGCACAGTTAGGGTAGGTGGTGGGCAGGGGGCACAGTTAGGGTAGGTGGGGAGCAGGAGGCACAGTTAGGGTAGGTGGTGGGCAGGGGGCACAGTTAGGGTAGGTGGGGAAGCAGGGGGCACAGTTAGAGTAGGTGGGGAGCAGGGGGCACAGTTAGGGTAGGGGGGAGCAGGGAGCACAGTTAGGGTAGGGGGGAGCAGGGAGCACGTTAGGGTAGGGGGAGCAGGGGGCACAGTTAGAGTAGGTGGGGAATGGGGATCAGGGGGCACAGTTAGAGTGGGTGGGGAGCAGGGGGCACAGTTAGAGTAGGTGGGGAGCAGGGGGCACAGTTAGAGTAGGTGGGGAGCAGGGGGCACAGTTAGAGTAGGTGGGGAGCAGGGGGCACAGTTAGGGTAGGGGGGAGCAGGGGGCACGGTTAGGGTGGATGGGGGAGCAGGGGGCAGTGTGGTGGTAGATGGGGGAACAGGAACTCCTTCCTGCTTCCCCTAACTTACCAGAGGGTTCGCCTGCCTGTAGCTCCGCCCCGCTTCCCATGTAGCTCCGCCTCCGATCGGCGTTTAACCCCGCCCCCTTTCTCTCACTGAGATCCGAGTGGGGAGTCTGGGGACTATCAGTGAGGGCAGCATTAAGAGGCAGTGGGGCGGAGCGCGGCCACGCTACACAGCGCAGCCTGTATTAGGGGCATAGGCGTGCGCACGGGGTGTGCCGGGTGTGCCTGGGCACACCCTAATCCCCGCGGCACGCCTGTGAGTCCTGCAGGAACGCTGTTCCCGCAGGTACTCTGCCGCCCCGAAATGCTCTCCTCCTCCTCCCCCCGTCATGGACACTCGGACATCCCCCCCACCCCCGGTCGGGCGGCTCTCTCCATACAACAAGCGGCGAGGGAGCTGTGTGCTCTCTGCTCCCTCTCGCCGCGCGCCGTTTGCTGATAACGGGAGCCGGAATATGACGTCATATTCCGGCTCCCAGCTACAGCAGACAGCCCGCGCGGCGAGAGGGAGCAGAGAGCACACAGCTCCCTCGCCGCTTGTTGTATGGAGAGAGCCGCCCGACCCACTGGACCCCAGGGACAAGTCCACGCCAGCTCTCCAGGTAGGGAGGCTGGGTGGACAATTTTTGTAAAAAAAAATAATAATTTGTCAATGTGTGTGAGTGTGTGTGTCTGTGAATGTATGTATGTGTGAGTGTATGTGTTTGTGTGTGCCTGTAAGTGTGTATGTGAATGTATGTGTGTGTGTCTGTGAGTGTTTGTGTGTGTGTCTGTGAGTGTATGTGTCTGTAAGTGTGTGTGTATGTGTGTCTGTGAGTGTATGTGTCTGTAAGTGAGTTTGTGTCTGTGAATGTATGTGTGTGTGCCTGTAAGTGTGTATGTGTGTCTGTGAATGTATGTGTGTGTGTCTGTGTCTGTAAGTGTGTGTGTCTGTGAATGTGTGTGTGTGTGCCTGTAAGTGTGTGTGTGTGTGTGTGTGTGTGTCTGTGAATGTATGTTGTGTGTCTGTGAATATATGTGTGTGTCTGAGTATGTGTGTGTGAGTGTGTGTACGCGTGTATATATATACATACACACACACACACACACACACACACACACACACGAGTGTATATTTTTTTTGGGGGGGTGGGAATCTTGGGACTTGACCCCTGCCGGCAGAGGAGATCTCCGGATCTCCCCTGTCGGCTCATGCAGAGCTGGCGCTATCTAAGTGCCGGCTCTGCTCTTAGCCTCCATGGGCCGGCGGGGAGATCAAAGATCTACCTCACCAGCAGCATGGAGGGAGGCAGGAGAGGACCCGGGGAGCTCTAGACAGAAGCTCCGCCAGGTTCCTCTCGCAAGATATGAGCGTTGCCGCGGCAATGCTCAGATCTCGCGAGAGTGAACTCTAGCCCCGCAGGCTAGAGTTCACTCTCCCTTGGACAGCAAGGATCCCCCTCCCTACATAAGGTAAGAAGGGAGGGGGTTATTTACTAATCTGCCCCCACCTTCACAATCCCTCCAAGCATACAGCACACACACACACACACAGCACCTACACACATACAGCACCCTAACACAAACAGCGCGCACACACGGCACCCTCACATACACAGCACACAAACAGCACCCTCACACACACAGCACACTAACAGCACCCTCACAAACACACACAGCTCCCTCACACAAACAGCACACTCACACACAGCACAATAACAGCACCCTCACAAATACACGACACAAACAGCACCCTCACACACACATATCACACAAACAGCACCCTCACACACACAGCACACTAACAGGCCCCAAACACACATACAAAAACACCCTCACACACAGCACACTACCAGCACCCTCACACACAGCACACTACCAGCACCCCCACACACAGCACACAAACAGCACCCTCACACACATAGCACACTACGAACACCCACACACACACAGCGCACCAGCAGCACACACAAACAGCAGTATATGTATGTGTGTGTATGTATGTGTATATATATATATATATATATACATGCGGCGTGTGTTTGTGCTTTAGGGTGCACACCCTAATGCAATAGGCTGCGCACGCCTATGATTAGGGGAGAGCTCTGAGCTCTCCTTCACAGGTTGTCACTAGGAGAAAGTGCGAGCTGTGTCAGCCACAGGGCGCCCCCTGGTCCATGGCGCCCTGTGCGGCCGCACAGCTCGCACACCCCTAAGGCCGGCCCTGTATGCATATACCTAAGTATATACGTATACATCACTATGTATACCTATATATAAATAAAAATAATAGTAAAAAAATTAGATACATATATATACATATATATACACACACACGTGTATATAGAATAATTTTACATATATATTTATGTAATAATTTTACATAATTAGGTCCTTTTATTAATTACAATTTGCAGGACCTGCCTAACAACCCAGGCCGAAAGTATAGGGAATTTAATTTGCTAGCACTATATTTAACCCTATAACTTTCCAAGACACTATAAAACCTGTACATGGGGTGTACTGTTTTACTCGGGAGACATCGCTGAATACAAATATTTGTGTTTCAAAACCGTAAAATTTATTACAACAATGATATCGTCAGGGAAAGTGAAAATTATTGTATTTTTCGCACACAAACGGCACTTACACTGACGATATTTTTGCTGTCATACTTTTTACTGTTTTGAAACACAAATATTTGTGTTCAGCAAAGTCTCCTGAGTATAACGGTACCCCTCATGTACAGGTTTTATGGTGTTTTCAAAAGTTACAGAGTCAAATATAAGGCTTGCGTTTCAGTTTTTTCACAATGAAATTCGCCAGATTGGTTACGTTGGCTTTGAGACCGTATAGTAGCCCAGAAATAAGAATTACCTCCATAATGGCATACCAGTTGCAAAAGTAGACAACCCAAGGTATTGCAAATGGGGTATGTTCAGTCTTTTTTAGTAGCCACTTAGTCACAAACACTGGCCAAAATTGGCTTTCAAATTAGTTTTTTGCATTTTTCACACACAAACAAATATTAATGTTAACTTTGGCTAGTGTTTGTGACCAAGTGGCTACTAAAAAAGACTGGACATACCCCATTTGCAATACCTTGGGTTGTCTACTTTTGCAAATGGTATGCCATCATGGGGTTAATTTTCATTCCTGGGCTACCATACAGTCTCAAAGGCAACGTAACCAAACTGGCAAATTTCAATGTGAAAAAACTGAAAAGTGTAACATGCTATATTTGACCCTGTAACTTCCCAAAACACCATAAAACCTGTACATAGGGGGTACTGTTTTACACGTGAGACATCGCTGAATACAAATATGTGTATTTTATTGCAGTAAAAGCAAACAGTATTATGACATGTTAGAATGTCACATAGAACTAAGAAAATTTTAAAAAATCTTATTTTCTCTCATTTTTTTATATTGTATTCATATTACGTTATGTTCCATACCTAAATATTTGATGTTAAATGAAAGCCCTGTTTCCCCTGAATAAAATGATATATAATAAGTGTGGGTGCATTTAATATGAAAGAGGTAAATTATTGTTGAACAGACATATAGTCAAAATCTGTGGTTTGTTTACATTTTTTTTGGTTCACAACTTGTACATTTGGCTGCGGTCTTAAGGGGTTAAACAGAATTTACAATAAAGAAAGTATAAACATTAGATGAATCTTTACAGGAAGTGATTAGGACAGCTGTGCAAATCACATGAAAGGAGGTGTGCCTAGGGCTGCCTAATCAAAGTGCTCTAACTATTTATGCCCCTGCAGTCTCACTGCTCAGTTCCCTGCCATTAATCTATACACCAAATCTTGTTCATTAAGCAAAAGTTGTTTTGGTGATTATAGTGTCCCTTCAAATTCAAAATTTAAACTTTCAGCTGATTGCAATGAACCTGATTTTCAATGGGGGGGGGGAGGGGTGAATAATTTTAAATACCACCTGTATGTATGTGCATATTTCTGCTTTGTTTATAATGCTTTTTGTTTGAATTTGTGAGTATAGTGAGTGTATGAAGCTGTGTAAAGGCATGCAGGGTTAAAGATAATGTTAGAAGTGTTTAGAGAAAAGGTGGGCTGAAATGGGCACTCTACTTAGTCTGCTTAATGTAGTTGTTCTGTTGTCCTTAGCCTGTCCCTGCATGTTCAGGCTACTTTATTGCTTTGTAACCTCTAGTGGCTGTCACTCTGACAGTCACGAGAGACATGTCCTGGGTTAGGTCCTGCAATCTTTGCAGGACCTACATTCAGTGTCTCCATGTTCTACATTGATTTGATGCATTTCTATGAGGATGCATATTGGCGCAGTGCGGCATTTTGCTGAGCATGTGCAAAAGCCTCTGAAAGCTTTCCTATGAGAAATCACTGGATTGACTGAGATCATCAACATTGATCATCTCAGCCATGGAGGAGAAGCCAGTCGCAAAAGACTAGCATGGTGATGAAGAAAAGATAAGTATTCTTAATTATGGAGGGGCTGGAGAACTAAATAGGTAGTCCAGCACTAAAGTGTTTGTGTTCCCAACACTTTAGTGTTTCTTTCAGGTTAGAGAGGGGTTAACATCAGAGTTAGGTTGTATAGGGTGTTTAGTGTTAAGAAGTTTAACAAATTGAGATGGGTTAAAGTTGTAGTATAAAGGCTTATTCTGTTTAGAGTTATTCAGTTTAGAGCTTCGGTTTAGAGTTGGGTTAAATTTAGTATTGCGGTACATAAGCTTTAGCTTTTTTAAGAGGGGTTAAACATAGGATTAAGGTAAAGGGTTTATTTTCAGGTTCAGGCTATGAGTGTTTAAGTTTGAAGGGTTATTTGCAAAGTACTCTACTACTTCTGTAGACCAATCAGCCTCTTATAATTGATGACAGAACTGATGAGTGTGCATCACTCAGAGCTTCCCCTGCTCCTACTGCAAGGCATTTCCTGTGTGAGAGGTTCTTAGTAAGCACATGGGAAGTCATCCTTTCCCCTTCCTGTCAAGCCCTACATACAGACAGACAAACCTCAGCACTCCTGCCCCCAGTCGCCTTGACTTGAATGTGGTCCTCGAACCACTCCATCCTGGAGCCGAATGAGGAACTCGCTCTATCCACCCCCAGGCACTGGACAACACTCAGTCCTGGGAGCCCTAATCCTTACAAAGACTTTCCCCGTTGAACCCTCCACACTGGAACAGTGATTAGTGATTAGCCCTTTCCCCTCCCAGTAACCAGACGACACATAGTTCTGGGAGTACAAGCTGGAATACGTTTAATCTGGTCAGATGGCCTGATTTTATACACAATGCACAGCAATAATTACATTATGTAAAACACACCTACAATACACTGCCTCCTTTCAAGTTCATACGTAAACTCCTTCCCTAATTCGATCTCTCAGTTACAGGAAAATATACACAAAATCATAAAACACCCCAAAACATAATTGTAGCGGAATGGTCCTTGCTACTATTCACCTTTTATACTAGAGACTGTCCATAACCCCTTTTGTTACTTTATTTTATTGAGATTGAAACTGTTCGTTACTTGTAAAAGCAAGTAGCAAGTTATCATCCTATGTCGTTCGTCTGGTTGTTCGGTAATATTCCTTTGTTCAGCTATTTTTAATATATAGTTTGGCAAACTAACTAAATACCGAACAACCAGGCCACTCATGCGAGGAGCGTAGCACCAATTAACCTCCCCAACCTGGTTCACACTCTCTCTCCCCCGAACATACTGGCTGATCTCCTAGGTGGCCGCCATTCGGCATATGAACACGTGGCGTAACTGGACCCACGGTCTTGTCATAGGCCATGGAACACCGAAAAGCTAAAACACTTCCCCAAGAACCCACAGCAGCAGAGCGCAGATGTGCGACTCTGCCGGCCCCACACACATGAAGTCATCTAGATAGTGCAAAAGGGGGTCGACCCCCGCTTCCCTTCGCACTACCCACTCCATGAAAGTGCTAAAGCACTCAAAATAAAAACAAGACAGGGAGCAACCCATAGGAAGGCACATATTCACATAAATCTGACCGTCAAAAGTACAACCTGGGAAATGATGACCAGCCGGGAGCACCAAAAAAGTCAACCATGCGGACTGCCGCGTCAAATGACGCATAGGAAACCCGGCAGAGTTTGGCAGAAATGTCATCAAATATCGAACCCCCTGGAGGGTACGAAAAACGATGAATCAGGTGATATTTACCCTGTTCCTTCTTGGGCACCACGCCCAAAGGGAAACTCGCAGATCGGACAGAGGGCGCACACAACCGGCCCAAAGATACTTCCTTGTTAAGCTTCTCCCGAACCACCTGAGGGAATTCCCGTATGGATCGAAGGTTCCATGGATCAAAGGGAGGGAGAACCGAAAAGGGGATCCAAAAACATAGCTCAACATCCTCCAATAGGATCTGGGCTGCCCAACGACTCCTATAACGGTCGAGCCATGGGCGCATCGCGTTTAAGACTACCAGAGTTGTCTCCCTTTGCCCCCACGTCTCCTTTCTCAATGGTTTTCCCCCTCTTGAAACAGCAGGAGATAGGATGGACTGCACCACAACCGGAGCACTCATGTTTGAAATGGCATGAGGACCCCCACTTACAGTGAATGTCATTGAATTTTCAACAATAGTCCGGCCTCTGGTTGGAGGCCAACGCGGAGTAGGATGTCCCCCCACCGGCCACCCCAAGGAAGGACAAAAAAGCTCCTTGTTGAGGCACCGGATGAGTCATAATTGAGAGCCAGAGGCCTATGTCCATCTGGTCCCAGGACAAAAAGGGTCGCACTGCCAGCCGCTGATGAAATTGTTCGTCGTATCTCCACCAACATAGCCCCCCATAGGTACGACACACGTTCCAGATAGTGTCCTGATAGCAGAACAACATGGAACATTTTTGGGGAGCCTTCTCCCCACTGACACTAGCCAGGATAGAGAAAGCCCGTATCCAATTCCCAAACGTCTTGTGAATTTTCCGATAGCTGTATTTCTCCTTGTCTTTTTTGGATTCCTTACTGTCTTTCTCAACCAAGGGAAGAGCCTCCTCCAAAGGCAGGAGGGAAACTATCTCTACGAAATCCCCTTTCCAAATCCTCTACCTAATTTCTTGCTTCAAGTGCAAGCCCAGTGGGCCAGGCAAGCACATGTAAGCAGCGCCCCGAGCCACATCCGAAATGCCCGCTTCCTGAGTGTCACGGTAGTGTACCCCAACACGCAAGATTTAGTCCAACAATAGACAAGATAAAGCAGATACGTCTTACCGGACCTTAAAATGGTCAGGACTCAACGTAGAACAGAGAAGAGACAGCGCAGGAGATGCTGCAGGCAAAGGGGGACTCGAGGGTGCCGAAGGCAATGGACTACCCCCAACTACTGACAGAGACCCAGGTGGCCCTGAGGACTGCGCATTGAGGGGTTGCTGGACAGGGGACCAAACCGTCCTAAGTTGACTCCTGGCTACCTGCCACCTCCTGCTCCCACTGATCTAAAAACCAACGAATACCTGGGAGGAACCCCCACAACGCGGGACCCGGCTGACTAAAAGAGGAGGGAACACTGTACTTACCCGCTGATGCCTGGCACTCCAACAGCGGCACAGCAAGCAATAAAATTGAAAGCAAAGTGCCATGAATTCCAGTGTCCACTGTGTTCCTCAAAGGTGTTCCAGGCGCCACCTGCTGGGCAGTTCCAGTAACAGCAGCCATGTCCTGTGAGAAAAGCAAAGGAGAGGAGGTGAGCCCACGCTCCACACCAGGAGGCAGCTGAAGTAGAGGGGAGAGGGGACCCAGAGAGATCAGGGGGAAGGTTAGAGGGCAGAGGCAGAGGCAACTAGGGCCCGAAGGAAGATCAAAAAAGACCATTCCCAGGGGAAACACAGGAAACGGAAGGGGGTGGAAAGAAACAGAAGGGGGACGGGGAAAGAGCCTTCCTCACTGGCACAGGAGGCTCCCAACCCACCCGAGGCCCTCCACCCGCATGGCCCTGAAGGGTCTACTCACCCCCATCCCGCCTGCCGTGGGGGAATCTGGAGGGTCGCTGGGCAGCCACACGCCGCCGGGAAGGTGCTGCCAGCCTTCTTCCACCGCCGGCTCGTGTCCCCATGCCAGAGGCCAGAACAGGCCGTGAAGCAGGCCAAGCATCCTGCATGGCAGTAGCAGGCCGCGTGTCATGTGCCCCAGCAACGCCTGGGCTCCTACTCCTCAACTGGGCCCGAGGTGCATCATCTGGGAATAGCCTAACTGGTGGGCGGGAACGACGGCCGGTGCTAGTGTGGCCCCCATGAGCAGGGGAGGCCCCTGAAGGAGACTGGCCACAGGGGGGGAGGGAACTACGCCTGCAGCCATACCTGGGGAGAGGCAAGCATATTACTCGTGGAGTTTCCGGCCACAATCCAGTGCAGCAGCAGCTCTGAGGGACGCCAGGATAGCCTAAGCCTCCATCCCTCAAGCAGATTGACTACAGGCCCAGGACAAACAGGAGCAGGAGGACAGGAAGCTGTTTGCTGGCCCGAATCCCAAGTGGCACCCCCACCAAACTCACACACCACATAATCCCTATCACGAAAGTAACCTCGTCACTGGCTGTTGGAGGGGTCTGTTTGCCAGCCTCCTACCCTGTGATTATGGCCCTGTTACAAACTGAACCTCGTCAAGGGTTCCTGGAGGGGCCTGCTGGCCACCCTCTTGCCTCAGGACTATGGGCCCTGCGATATACCTTGCCCAATGCACTTTAAAAGACTCTGTTCCTGTGAAGTATGTAATTTTGTCCTCCAGACAGAGAGACTGACTTCTAGCCCTAATTCTTTGGAACTGTTTTGGGCATGAGACCATGTGCATGGTGGGTCAAAAAGAGACTTCCAGGAATTTCCTGAACCTCTGCTCCCCTGGGCAGGGGCGTACCTAGAGCATTTGGCACCCGGGGCGGATCCTCCTTATGGCACCCCCCTCCCCCCCTTTGAAATGTAAAAAAACACCCACATTTTTTTACAATGAATGTAGCACTGAGCAGTGTTTGTGCATCTACATGTAAGCATGGGTTTTTGTATGGAAAATGTGTGAGTGGATGTAGGGGTGTGCAGTGTTGGTGTTTGAATGCAGGCATGCATTTGTGTGTAGTGTTGGCAGTACAGGGCAGTGGTGTGGTTATATCAAAAACATGGTGATGTTTTAAAGGTGTGTTTGTTTGTAGTGTTGTTTGAATGCAGTGGTGTGCTTGTGTGTAGTGTTGGCAAAATGCTAAGATGTATGCACATATACACATACACAAATATATACACACAATCAGACAACACATTTGCATAGAATTCATACTAGCCACCCAGATTTCCTGTTCTGCGCTGGCTGACACCTCTAAACTTCGATCTTTGTTTAGCAGATAACTCCTCTATTTGATATCCCTATGTGAGATTGCCATATTTAGATCTAAAGAGCACCCTAATTTGGCAAATTTAAATATGGAAATCTCACATAAGAGCATTAATTTAGGGAATTATCTACTAAACTGCTAAAATATCAAAATTTAAAAGCCTTTTACTTAATTTTAATCTTTCAGTTGTTTAGTAGATAATTCCTGTATTTGTTATCCTTATGTGGGATTGACATATTTAAGGACACCAAATAAGGGAGCTATCTACTAAACACATACACATTTATATACACACAGACTTGTACATCTGTGGTTGTGTGTGTATATAAATACACACACAATCCCAGACATACACCTAATCACAGACACACAATCACAATAAACACACACTTAACGACAGAGATACACACAATCACAGACACACACAAAAATCACATTCTTACACACATTTAGTAATTAAGATGTCCACCCAGCTTCCCTACCTTGCTCTTGGATCTTCCCCATGGTGATTAACGGTTGCTGCTGGGCGCTCTTCCTGCACAGCTCACTTGTGCTACCAGTAGTGATGACGATGCCATCTTATCCCAGCTGCCGGTTCACTGCAGGGCGCACACTAACCTCACTACCTCCCAGAATATATCTGTCCTTGTCCCTTGTGTAAAAAAATGTGTTTGTGACAGCGTATGTATGTGCATTGTGTGTGACTGCATATGTAATTTGTGAATGTGAGCCTGTGTGTAATGTGTCTATGTGACAGTAGGGGAACAGTTGTATGTGCCTGGGTGGGTCGGAGTAGATTGGGGTCTGGGACTTCGTGTGTGATATTGCATGGGGGAATAGGGCAGGGAGGGTGAGGGTATAATGGCACGGAGGGTGGGGGATATAGGGCAGGGGGGTGGGGTTAGAATGGCAGGGGGGTTATAGGGCGGGGGTATAGTAGTACCTTACCATTTAGGAGGGTGCAGGATCAGCAGGGTCTGTTTCACCATTTGGTGGCTGCTCTGGGGTTATAATGGCAGTGAGGTGGGGTATAGGGCAGGAGGGGTGGGAGTATAATGGCAGGGGGGTTATAATGGCAGTGAGGTGGGAGTATAGAGCAGGGGGTGTTATAATGGCAGGGAGGTGGGGGTATAGGGCAGGGGGGATTATAATGGCAGGGGGGATTATAATGGCAGGGAGGGGGGGTTATAATGGCAGGGGGGTTTAATGGCAGGGAGGGTGGGGGTATAATGGCAGTGGGGGGTGGGGTATAGGACATGGAGGGTGGTGGTATAATGGCAGGGGGTATAGGGCAGGGGTGGTGGGGTATAGGGCAGGGAGGGTGGTGATATAATGGCAGGGGGTATAGGGCAGGGAGGGTGGTGGTATAATGGTGGGGGGTATTGGGCAGAGAGGGTGGTGGTATAATGGCAGGGGGTATAGGGCAGGGAGGGTGGTGGTATAATGGCAGGGGGGTACAGGGCAGGGAGGGTGGTGGTATAATGTCAGGGGGGTATAGGGCAGGGGTGGTGGTGATATAATGGCAGAGGGGGTATAGGGCAGGGAGGGTGGTGGTATAATGGCAGGGGGTATAGGGCAGGGAGGGTGGTGGTATAATGGCAGGGGGGTACAGGGCAGGGAGGGTGGTGGTATAATGTCAGGGGGGTATAGGGCAGGGGTGGTGGTGATATAGTGGCAGAGGGGGTATAGGGCAGGGAGGGTGGTGGTATAATGGTGGGGGATATTGGGCAGAGAGGGTGGTGGTATAATGGCAGGGGGTATAGGGCAGGGAGGGTGGTGGTATAATGGCAGGGGGTATAGGGCAGGGAGGGTGGTGGTATAATGGCAGGGGGTATAGGGCAGGGAGGGTGGTGGTATAATGGCAGGGGGGTTATAGGGCAGGGAGGGTGGTGGTATAATGGCAGGGGGTATAGGGAAGGGGGGTGGTGATTTAATGGCAGGGGGTATAGGGCGGGGGTGATATAATGGCGGGGGTATAGGGCGGGGGGTGGTGATATAATGGCAGGGGGGTATAGGGCAGGGGGGTGATATAATGGCAGGGGGGTATAGGGCAGGGAGGGTGGTGGTATAATGGCGGGGGGTATAGGGCAGGGAGGGTGGTGGTATAATGGCGGGGGGTATAGGGCAGGGAGGGTGGTGGTATAATGGCAGCGGGGTTATAGGACAGGGAGGGTGGTGGTATAATGGCAGGGGGGTACAGGGCAGGGAGGTTGGTGGTATAATGGCAGGGGGTACAGGGCAGGAAGGGTGGTGGTATAATGGCAGGGGGGTATAGGGCAGGGGGGGTGATATAATGGCAGGGGGTATAGGGCAGTGGGGGTGATATAATGGCAGGGGGTATAGGGCAGGGGGGGTGATATAATGGTAGGGGGGTACAGGGCAGGGGGGGGTTATAATGGCAGGGGGGTACAGGGCAGGGGGGTGGGGTATATGGCAGGGGGGTTATAATGGCAGTGGGGGGGTATAGGGCAGGGAGGGTGGTATAAAGTTACTTACCATTTGGCATTTAGGAGGGTGCATGGGCAGCAGCTCCTTCCCAGGCAGGCAGCAGGTGCAGGGGATCTGTACAGAGTGACCGCGGTGGAGCAACCTGGCTCTGCGCTTCCTGCTGGTACACTCCGAAATAGCCTCCCTGTAGCTCAGTGTGTGAGTCAGAACACAGGCTGGGAATCCCCTCCTTGTGCTCTGACTCACAGCTGGAGCTGCGGGAGAGCAGGAGGTACAGAGCCTGGCACCCCCCTGCTGAGTGGCACCCAGGGCGGACCGTCCCCCGTCCCCCCCCCCCGCCTCCCCCTTAGTACGCCACTGCCCCATGTGATATGTTATGTTTTGGGGTACTTTCTGAAATTTATAAAAATGTGGTTTTTCTGCCTGGATATAATTGAGTTACTTACAGGACTTTACTCAATTATCTCCCAAGCAGAGGGGAGGGATTGTGTGCTGTACATGGGCGTGTCACAGACTATATGTTTGTTCTGATTGGTTTGTGTCCTTTGTGTTCCTGTGCCCCATCAGGTCCAGGGGGTGTTCCTCTGGCCTGGAGAATTGTATAAAAGCCAACCTGAACCATTAAAGATCAGATCACCTTGCACCTTCATGAAGTTTCGGCTGATGAGAAAGAGAGGTTCATCCACTGGAACCTGGAGCCTTGTCGTAGGTCCAGGGTGGGTAGGAGACGGTAAGACCCCAACCAAGCTGCGGCGATTTGTGGGGTTTGCATTGTTTATATCAAAATGGCCTGGAGAATTGTATAAAAGCCAACCTGAACCATTAAAGATCAGATCATCTTGCACCTTCATGAAGTTTCGGCTGATGAGAAAGAGAGGTTCATCCACTGGAACCTGGAGCCTTGTCGTAGGTCCAGGGTGGGTAGGAGACGGCAAGACCCCAACCAAGCTGCGGCAATTTGTTGGGTTTGCATTGTTTATGGGGTTCCAGCGCAGTGATTATGGTATTCATCAGTACTAGGAAGCAGCGATTGATGGAGGTACCTGGTCGGGGTGCAGGTGGTCCGTCACAATCACCCACACATTCATACACCACCAATCACACGCATCTATCCACACACTCATACATGTGCCCTTGTCCGCCTACTTGGTTTGAGTCTATGTTAGTCTGGTGACCCTTCCCAAAAATGGTCAGCTGTAAAGAGGACCTCATGCCACAAGCTTCCATTTGTAAATCCCTAGCTGGGGAGGAAAACTGCTGCACTCCACTCTGTGTAGACCAAGTTGTCACTGGGGATGAAGGGTGCAATTCTCCTCTCTAGATGATAACTTCTGCTGCTGGGGAGTTGGACCAGCTGTCCCCACTCTCAGTAACTTACACTGCCACTGGGGAGAGAGACCGGTCGTCTCTTCTCCCTGGAACACACACTGCTGCTGGGAATGATGGACAGTATGCATGAATCTCCCTGTAATGCATACTGCTGCTGGGGAGAGGCCCATCTCCTCTCCATGTAACACACACTGCTGCTGGGGAGTGAGACTGACTGTCTCCACTCCCAATAACTCGCCCTGCCACTAGGGTACCTCCGCTAAGGACCACTTCCTAGCTGGAACAGGGGACAAAGCTCAGCACTCCTGCCCCCAGTTGCCGTGACTTGACTGGGGTCCTGCAACCACTCCGTCCTGGAGCCGAATGGGGAACTCGCTTTATCCACCCCCAGGCACTGGACGACATTCAGTCCTGGGAGCTCTAGACCTTACAAGGACTTTCCCTGTTGAATCCTCCACACTGGAACAGTGATTAGTGATTTGCCCTTTCCCCTCCCAGTAACCAGACGACACATAGTACAAGCTGGAATCCATTTAATTTGGCCAGATGGCCTGCTTTTATACACAATGCACAGCAATAATTACATTATGTAGAACACACCCACAATACACAGTTTCCCTTCAGGTCCATACATAAACTCCTCCCCTTAATTCCTGTAGCTGAATGATAATTTAGTCTAAAAGATCTTAATTTGATTATCTCTTAGTTACAGGAAAATATACACAAAATCATAAAACACACATAATAAACATACATAATAACAACACAAATTATACATCCTCAAACACCCCTGATCTGAGCGCCCACGTTGTGTAAATAACACTCAGATCCATGCAGTACAGTGCCACCGTGTTAAAGTTCTGACCGGCCGCACATGTGGTCCTATGCCCGAAACAGTTCCAGAGCATTTTATGCTTTTGCCGGTCAACTTTCCAGGGCTCCAGCGGACAAACTACAGGGTGTTCCACCTGGATCACAATCAGCATTTGTTCCCATAGTCTCATGCACCTTCCAAAAATCACTCTCCTGGCCATTTTCAAAGTGGTCCAAAATGCAGGACCAAGTTGACCGGTAACCGCATGGTCCCCTAGCCTAGCCAAAAATAGTTCCATAGAATCACGGCTAAGTCCCCCTGAAGTCTATTCGCGGTTTTGATCCAGGGATCTAGCATTCAGCTCCGTGCACACATATGGAAAGTGCCGATCCAGGGGAACCAGGGGGGATAAAATAGGGGTCTTTACAGTCGCTGACCTGGCCCATAGTCGGTGGGCAGGAGGCCAGCTTCCACATTCCTCGAGGAGTCCATGGCAAACGTCTGTAAAAAAAACTGCGTTTGTTACACTATACTTACCAGATTCCAATGCCAATCTCCCTTGGCGCTGGCTCTCTGTTCCCTTCCCCTCTGACATCACACGATAAAGGTGGGGATGGAGAGGGGGAGGGGCGAAGCATTGCTGTAATGGGGATTTGACTGACGCTGGATCTGCTCAATGTCCCCAGCGTCAGGTTGCCTAAACACCAAGAAGTGCCTCTAGTGGATGTCTGACAGTCATGAGAGGCATTTTTAATTCTGCAGCATAATTATTGCTGTTTCTCAAAAAATGGCAATAATTAACATTGCAGGGTTAAGGGGACAGAGACAGAGCACCCAGACCACTTCAATAAGCTAAAGTGGTCTAGGTGCCTATAATGTCCCTTTAAGACTGCCTGGACTAAAGATGAAGCTGAACAAGGCTCCTGGTACTTATCTCTTCCCATCCTATTTATGTTCAAAAAAGGTACGTATTAAGTGCTGGAAACAGAACGTGCCTACTCTGCCTAATGAGAAATACGGCCCCGGATATATCTATTTTATTAAACGTGTTTATATTTTTCTTTTATATTCTTTCCAATCAGGTTCTAATTTTCTATCATTACAATATATGGAACGACTATTCATTCTTGTGGCCAGGAAATAAAATGCCAGCACCATGGGCAAACACAACAAATGTTCACAAACTGATTCAGTTCCTAGAGACAACTCTTGGAGAGCGGTCAAAACGTGGAACATTCCATGTTTCTCAAGCTATTCTTACACCAAGAGCAAAAACCATTGTACGTGGATTGAAATCTGGATTAAAAAATACACTTGTACACAGGTAAAAATAAATATGTGTATTATTTGTTATTCGGTTATTCTTATTTTGTATTTATAAAAAATATTTCAAACCACATTACAGTTGATAAATACCCAGTCAATTTAAACATTTTTGGATGTTTCTTATTTTCATATTGGTTCCTAGAGCTTTTCACGTGCATTAATGTTTTAATTCATCATACACTGCCTAATCTTACTGACTAGACTCCAAGTGTTTATGATAAAACCATTGTCAGAAGATTGAAAAAAATACATGTTAAAAGAAAATAAGATTATATATACTTTAGCTAACATAGATTTTTTTTTTTTTAATTCTTTATTTTTGGTGCGCAGAGATTACACATAATGAACTTGCATCGCCACAATAGCGGGGTAAACCATGCATTTCAGACAAGTTATAACAGAGGAATAACAGTTATATAACATGCACACATTTTAGTTTTAGTTGATTATATCTCGCTAGTCAGGTATATCTAGAAAACTCAAATTATGTTGTCACGCTGCAGTCTTAACGATTCAAAGGTATAGAACAGAAAGGGTGAAATATATGAACAAACAGTAAATGGTTTCATTTGCTAACGAGTTATATCTATGATTGCTATATTCAAGTGCTAGAAGCGGAGTTCTGAGTATTATAAGCCTCGTTGCCCTTGCCTAGTAATGGAGAGAGACAGATATAGTAAATGTGGGCAGTCAGGAGACTAGCTTTGCTGACCGCATTGAATCACTCTTAGTAGGCCTGCTCATGGTAGACTAAGATAACAGGGGAACTTGCGTCACCACAATAGCGGGGCAAACCATGCATTTCAGACAAGTTATAACAGTGGGATAGCAGTTATATGACATGCACACATTTAAGTTTTAGTTGAGTATATCTCGCTAGTCAGGTACGTCTAGAAAACTCAAATTATGTTGTCACGCTGCAGTCTTCACGATTCAAAGGTATAGAACAGAAAGGGTGAAATATATGAACAAACAGTAAATGGTTTCATTTGCTAACGAGTTATATCTATAAATGGTATTTTCGAGTGCTAGAAGCGGAGTTCTGAGTAATATGCAAGCAATATGCAAGTATTATGCCCTTGCCTAGTAATGGAGGGAGACAGATATAGTAAATGTGGGCAATTAGGAGACTAGCTTTGCTGGTCACTTTGAATCACTCTCAGTAAGCCTGCCCATGGTAAACTAAAATAACAGGGGAGCGTTAGCATAAAAACATATCTCGTTTGAACCTGTAGTCCTCTGCATTATGACATTCGAGGAGTTATGTTGCCCTCCGTGAGCAGGGGAGTATTGAAGGTATCAAGTCCCCTAGAGTCCCGTGCTTCAGCCTACGCCTTGTATGGGCCTCTTCCAGGCTTGTACTATGCAGGTCAACTTGCACAGTCTCCCAGATGCGGGGGAGAGTGGCACCCCGAAGTCCCGTGTATCCACTATAGTCCCACTGCTTAACCAAAGTCCAGCTTTTCGCAGATGCCCCCTCCGCTGGGTCCAGGTCTCGGTTTGAGCTGGAGCGCATTGCACGCTTCCATTGTTTTCCCCATTGCCGCATGCAGAGTCCTGGTAGGGGATGGTGTAGTGGCCCCTCTGCAGCTGTGTGACAGGCACCTGAGCTCTCCTCTTTGAGGCTCTCCGAGCGGGTGTGTGGCGGTTGCCGGTCTGCAGCGTTTTGGCTGGGGTCTCTGGCGCCGGTGTGTTTACTCTGCTTGTGTTTGCTCTGCTTGTGGGGCTGTGCTTCTTCGGGTAGGGACCAGCTTGGGGGGTACTCCATCTCTGTGCTTTACTCTGTTGACATTGGGGGCGATCCCGCAAGGGGGTCACCAACCCCCATCTCCGGGATTTGCTTTGCCTCTGCTCACGGCCCACAGGGCCTTTGGCGGCTATCTTCCTCTGATCGGATCCCTTTTTGTGTCGGGCCTCGCCCGCCAGCGAGAGTGCTGGAGTGGTTTGCACCTTGGACGGGGGAGGATGCATCCGTTGGTAGAGCTTAGTCCAGAAATCTGCAAAGATTCGGTCTATGCGATCTGGGTCCAGCACCTAGGATGTCGGGGAGTCAGCATAAGTGAGTTTGGCGTCCGCCATTTTGTGCCTGTGTCTTGGGTGATTGCTCCGTCGGGGGGACTGTTGTCTCCGACGTCAGAGGTGAGTGGTCTGCTTGTGCCGGGATATCCCTCACCGGCGGGGGGGGCCCAGATGGTCGGTGACCGTTGCAAGCTCTGGGTTTTTGCGGATGTGGGGTCGAGAGAACGGCCGCTTCCCCCTTATCCACGCCGCTGCTTAGGCCGCTACGCCTTCCAGTCGCCCCACCCGGGGTCTCAGTGATTCCGGTTGCTTGCTTTATGTTCCCGCGGGTGCCCAAGGGCCGTTGGTGAGTTGCAACCGGGTTAGCTCCGATATTTCCCGATTTTAAAGACTTTAAGTCCGTTATCATGCGGGAGCTCCGGGTAGATGCGGCTGTTCAGCGCGGCGGTCAGGCTCCGCACCCCGCTAACATAGATTTTATTTTCTATGATGTATTTCGGCATAATTGGAGTGGCAAAGAGATTGTTATTAATTGCATGAATAAAATATTTAATCCAACATTTATTTTGTGTTTTGGTGTTTAGTAAATAATCCTGCATGTGTTTTTAAAATTGTCACACGTCTAGCAAGGCTTCTGCATGAATACTGTATATTAAATTTGTTTTGAAGTTTTGATTTATTTCAAAATCTGATATGTATATGTATATCAACATTTTAATCCAGATCACTAAATCCCTATCTCAGCTAATGCTGACTGCTCACTGTTATTTAGAAAACAAAGATGGTCTTTTGTTTTAGAAATTGTACTTGAAATTGTTAGGGTTAATGTTAACATTACACTTTCAACAAACATCTGTATAACATGTTACATAACATATTAACGTTCTGTCTTGTTTGTTTTTAGAAATCTTCCAGTGATTTTAAACTGGGTGAAAACGCAGAGGCCAGGTGCCTTGGGTGTTAACATCATCACATCGGATTTTGTAGAACTGGTCGATTTTGCAGAAACGGTTATAGGATTAAACTATTTGCTTTTAAAGGGAAAAAGAGACAGTAGTTAACACAACAATTGTTACAGTGCTAACTGAATGGAAATTGAATCAGAATACTTGATCTTTAAGCATCATATGAAAAGCAGATATTACATTTTGAGATGTTAAATATCGTTTTGGAATTTAACCAGTGTGACAATGCCATCCTCTACCTTTGGCCTTATTTTCTACGAAGTGTTCACTTAAGGCCATCAAGTCAGATGTTTCCAATTATAGATTTTTCTGTAGTAAACAGTGGTTTTTATACAGAATGGTTTTATAAGGAGCCAGCCATAAAAAGTGAACAGGATGATGTCGCTCTAATCACGTCCTTCCAGTGCTCTACATACTACAATTTAAATGCACTGATTGTCTTTCAATGACTTTAAAATTGTTTCTGTATTTTACTATTTATTGGCCAATACTTTGCTTTTAAGCTATGCTTTATATTTATGATACTATGTGCTGTAATATGTTAGAATCCACCACACCCTACCATTCAGTATGCAAGGTACTATTGAAATCCCTTCTGGTAAAGTTTACTTTTCAATCAATTTCTAAAATTATCTACAAACAAAAACACATTCATCTCTTTCTTCAATTTATCTTTTTTTTTTCATAAAACTGAATTTTTAGCAATTTTTTTTTTAAAAGCAATTTTTACCACTTCTGTTGGTTATAAAAAAGGATTTTTTTTTTTTTACTTAAATATGAAATTCATAGAAAGTTTTTTCTAACTTTATAAACTAAAATGTCTAGATCTATTTTTAACAGCAAAATAGACAGATCATAATATGAGGAAATTTGGACTTCATTCTCATCACAGAGAAACGCAATGGCCCTTTTGGAGAAAATAATCACTCTTTTCCTATCATCTAAATTATATTTTATTACATAATTTCTATTTTGTTTTGTCTTTTGAATCAAGAACAGCAAAGTGAAAGTTTGAGCTTCATTTTTTGTATTAACTTAAATAAATTAAACATGTGGAAAATCATTCTTTGTTCTTCTGTAGGTTAAAGGGACATGCATCCCTTTGTACCAACTTTCTCAATCAGTAGTTTTGCTTTTAAATGAGCCCGTTGTCTCATATATCTGCTTGGGACAAACAAAGGGAAATCAATTATTGGTTGGGATATGTTATAAACCACCTAATGTAAATATTAATGAGGAAGAACAGCTGTTAGGGCAAACTGGGAAAGCTGCAAATTAGGGTAACATGTTAATAATTGGAGATTTTAATTACACGGACATAAATTGGGATAGAGGGACTAGTACTTCAGCAAGGGGAATCCGTTTTTAAAATGTGTTAAATGACACCTTTATGTCACAACTGGTACAAGCACCAACTAGAAAGGATGCTTGTCTGCATCTTATTATAACAAACAATGTTGATCTTTTAACCAATATTCAAGTAGGGGAGCATTTGGAAAATAGTGATCACAATATGGTTATTTTTTAAATAAACTAAAAAAAGCAAAAGCACGTGGGGTATACTAAAACGTATAATTTTAAAAAAGCCAATTTCAATAAGATTAGGGCAGCTCTACAACATATCGACTGGCATAAACTCCTTAGTGATAAAAACACTAAGGATAAATGGAAACTATTCAAACAAATATTAGAAAGGTACATTTCTCAGTATGTACCATTGGGTAATAAATATAAAAGAAACCAATTAAAACCAATGTGGCTCAGTAGAGAAGTAAAACAAGAGATTAAGAAAGGGGCATTAAAAGCATTTACATCAGGCAAATCAGAGGCATCCTATATAAGATTTAAGGAAGCCAATAATGCTTGCAAAAAGACAATTAAAGTTGCTTAACTAGAAAATGAGAAATTGATAGCCAAAGAAAGCAAAACCAACCCCAATTTTTTTTTTCAAGTACATCAATTCTAAAAAAACAAAAAAATGAAAGTGTAGGTACACTGTTAACAGAGATAGGTTTGTTAGCTAATGAAGACCAGGGAAAAGCAGAAATGTTAAATAACTATTTTTCTTCAGTATATATTAATGAGGATCCTATGGCAAGAGATATGCAAATGATTGCTGCAAAAAAAAAATTGCTGCAGATGACTTGTGATTGGAAAGTTCCGGGGCCTGATGGTATTCACCCACGAGTACTGAAGGAGCTAAGTGGGGAAATAAGTGAACCTCTGTATTTAATTTTTCAAGATTCTTTTGTTTCAGGTATTGTACCGGAGGATTGGAGGAAGGCAAATGATGTTCCTATATTTAAAAAAGGTTCAAAATCCTTGCCTGGAAATTATAGACCTGTGAGCTTAACTTCTGTGACTGGGAAATTATTTAAACGGCTATTAAGGGATAATATTCAGGAATTCATTGGGAAGAACTGTGTTATTAGCAATAATCAGCATGGTTTTATGAAACACAGGTCATGTCAAACTAACCTAATTGCATTTTACGAAGAAGTAAGTAGAAGTATAGATCAGGGTGTTGCAGTGGATGTGATCTACTTGGATTTTGCCAAGGCATTTGATACGGTTCCTCGCAATAGGTTAGTCGTCAAACTAAAAGAAATTGGTCTAGATGAATATTCTTGTTCTTGGGTAGAACATTGGCTTAAGGATAGAGTACAACGAGTTGTCATTAATGGTAAATTTTCAAGCTGGACAAAAGTGGTAAGTGGTGTCCCTCGGGGTTCTGTTTTGGGACCGCTTCTATTTAACATATTTATAAATGATCTTGAAATGGGCATTGAAAGCCATGTATCAGTGTTTGCAGATGACACAAAACTTTGTAAAGAAATAAAATATTTAGCAGGATATTGCCTTGCTGCAGAGGGATTTGGATAGATTGGGGGACTGGGCACTAAAATGGCAGATTAAATTTAACATAGAGAAATGTAGAGTTATGCACTTCGGGGTTAAGAATGCACAAGCAATTTACACCATAAATGGTAGTGAACTAGGGATAACCACAGACGAGAAGGATTTGGGAATTGTTATAGACAACAAATTAGGCAGCAATATGCAATGTCAATCTGCCGTTGCTAAGGCCAGTAAGGTTTTGTCATGTATAAATAGGGGCATAAATTCTTGAGATGAAAATATAATGTATAAATCGCTGGTAAGACCACACCTTGAATATGCTGTGCAATTTTGGGCACCTGTTCTAAAGAAAGATATCATGGCACTAGAAAAAGTGCAGAGACGAGCTACAAAATTGATAAAAGGAATGGAGCATTTTAGTTACAAAGAAAGGTTAAAAAATGTAAATCGAGGGGCGTGGCCAGCCGAGATACTGAGCGGACGTGCATGGATGCTGCTCCTGCTCCAAATATTGGGAAAAAGTCATCAGCACCAGAATTTTAACCCCCAAAAAACGACCTCGAAGTGCCTACAACCTCACAGAATACTACAAAAACACAAAAAAAACGCCCGTCCGGAGAGTGTAACCCACTCAGATATCAGGCTTTCTTTTGACCGGCCGCAGGCCCGCAACAAGATGGCGCCGGACAGACCGCATGGCTCTAGTGACTCCAGCAACTCTGTAGACTAAGAGGGCCCACCACAGACCACCAACAGAATATACCTGAGAGCGGACTCTGACTCCGATGCCTCTCCCTCCACAAAGGAGGATATCAAGAAACTCCTTCAAGATCTGAGAGCGGTATGGAAGGCGGACCTGGCAGTGGTGCAGGTGGAAGTCGTCGGACTGCAACGACGAATCGCAGCGACGGAATCCAGAGAGGAAACCCGAGAGCAGCGTCTGACAGACACCCACTCCCAGGTGGAAACCCTCCAACAACAAGTCCAAAGCCTTACCCACACAGTAGCATCACTAGAAGCCAGACACCGCAGGAGGAATATCCGGATCCGCGGAGCTCCAGAAACCGTACAACCAGAGGCCCTCCTGGACTTTGCACACAAAGTACTAAAGGCGATGGGGGTCAGAGAGACTGGTGACTCACCGCTTTTGGTGGCAGCGTTTCGAATACAGAAGTCACCGACGGCTCCAGCTGACTCATCCAGGGACATAATTGCGGTGACACGGGACACAGCGGTGAAGTCGGCCATAATGGCCTGCTCCAGAAAAAGCCCCAGCATGCAAGTAGAAGCCTGCTCCATAACAGTGTATGCGGACTTACCATTTTCAGTCCTGCTGGCCAGGCGCGGGTTCCTGCCCATCACCAAGTTACTAAGAGCAAACGGCATCAGGTACCGATGGGGGGTCTTGGGAACGCTAGTGGTAACCAAGGGGGAGGAAATCCACGTCCTGTCTGTCACAGAGGAAACAACAGTTTTTTTGCAGCAACTCCAATTGCCCCCCTACCTGCAATTCCCCAGGCACCACACATACACCTGGAGAGAGGGGGAAAGGGGATACCCCCAAGCTGCTAAACCCTCCATGAGACTGCCCATACCAGAGGTCTGGTGGCCGTAAAGCTGCACCCGTAATGACTGTCCATGCCGACCAAAAGTTTCAGCTAACATTTTTGACCTTTGTTTGAGTTTAATTATTTGATGTGAATTTAGGTTTAAATATTTGATTTAAGTGTGTGTTTAGGAAGCCTTGAACATAGACACATGGCACCCTAGGGACGATACTGACCACAAAGGCCGTATGACAGAAAAGTGGGGCACAAGGAACAGGGGGACATGGGAATGGGGAAACACGAGACACGAAACCCAGATTATTACATAGGCCAGGCAACCTTACCAACCTCCCAGTCACGATACCACCCAGAGCAACAACCGCACCAATAGGGGGTCCTCAGTGACAACCGTGAGATCCGAACCGGCAGATAAGACGTTATATCTCAGCGGCTGCTGAGACACAGACAGTACCGCACACCAGGTGAACAGCTCCCCCATAAACATTAGAGCCCCTCCATGTCTTCACCACAACTTTTACTCAGAGACATGACTAGCGGCGACATAGATGGAGACCATACCTTAATAACCACACTGACCCAACATACACCCCGGAGGACGACGAAACGCTAACTATGAAACAGCGTCCCTACTCCCCTCCACTCCAGAGCGGCCCCCAAACTAAACTACGAGCGACATAGCCCTAGTTCATACTACATTGGCCATTTCACCCATGACTGATTATTTTAACATAGCAATATTCCGACTCTATTGCTATACACCACGAAGACACTAGGTTATAAAACCGTTTGTAATTCTATTCTGTTTTTAAGTTTTAATCACCTAACAACATAATTCGTATTAATATGTTACTTTAGCAAAATGTGCAACTTCATCTTTTGTTCTCTCCATGAATGAATGCCTAATCTTGCCTGCTACTGCTATTATGGCACTGCAGACATGTCTGTCAAACTTTTCTGCACAACAAAAATAAAGAATAAAAAAAATGTAAATCTCTTTAGTTTGGAAAAACGGCGCCTGAGAGGGGATATGATAACATTATACAAATATATTCGGGGCCAGTACAAACCATTATCTGGAAATCTATTCATAAACAGGGCTATACATAGGACACAAGGTCACACATTTAGGCTGGAAGAAATGAGATTTCAACTAAGGCAAAGAAAAGGTTTTTTTACAGTAAGAGCAATAAGGATATGGAATTCTTTGCCTGAAGAGGTGGTTTTGTCAGAGTCTATACAGATGTTTAAACTGCAATTGGATAAATGCTTGCAAAAACATAACATACAGGTATGTAATTTCTAATTAGTGGGGTAATAGCTGCTTGATCCAAGGAGACATCTGACTGCTATTTTGGGGTCAAGAAGGAATTTTTTCCTAGTTTGTTGCAAAATTGGAAGCGCTTCAGACTGGGTTTTTTGCCTTCTTTTGGATCAACAGCAAAAACATATGTGAGGAAGGCTGAACTTGATGGACGTAAGTCTCTTTTCAGCTATGTAACTATGTAAAATTCTGCAGGTAGAAAAAGCAGGTAAATATGATTTATATTCCATATTTCTTCCATGTATTTTAATTCCTACCTTAGGAAGGACACTGATCTAGCCAATAAGTTTTACCCATGTACAAGTCGGTCCCCCATGCACAATTGAAAGCTCTCGCAATGTCATCAGTGACATTGCAAGATCCTAGCACAATGCCAGCTGTGAATACACATTAAATGCGTTCACGGTTGGCACTTCCGCTACACAATAAGCACAGCTATGCCGGACTTCACTACAAAGGTGCATTGGACTCACACCGAACCCCTTGTGATCATAGGAGAGTAATAGTTTGAACTATATGATCAAGATGTAGCATGTATGTTTTCATGTTGTATAAGTGAGTGACTTGCTAACTCTGAATAATGAACCTTTGATCTTTAATGAGCAGCTTTCTGTCTGAAGCAATATTTGTGTTTTAAATAAATGGCATTGCTCTTTTACAATGCACAGCACACTAAGAGTTAAGACTGTCATGCCGAACTTACCGTTTTCCTAACGTTTGCTCTTCTTTTCCTCTTTCAGAATCTGTTCTTCCTTTCTGATCTAGTTTTCTTCAAAACATAAGACATTCTTGTGTATATTTCCTACGCTTGACTTTCCTTGACCAAAGGAGGAGCTTAAGTCAGCTCCAATTCCTTTGTCATAAAAGGTTTCCTACAATACTCACTGTAACGGAATGCAGTGTAATAGCATACGATATCCGTTGGTACATCCAGGAAATCCACAGTCAGAATAGAAAGCAAGGCAATGTTCCCAATCCTCCCAATAACCGGACGAAACACAGTTTGGGAGTCAACTAACTCGGTTTATTCACAAGCAGCATATTTATACAGTTCCCCATGCAAGGGGTTTCCAGACAGTAATTCCAGGGGATTTCTCCCAACATGCACTGTGACTTTCCCAACAGGCATTGCTGCACGAGAAGGATACTCCCACTAAAATGGATGATTAAGTGGATTATCCCCTCGTGCAGCAAAACCGACAATTGACATTAAAATATATAATTCACACAATATTCGGTACTTTGGAATAACGGAACGTTCGGTAGATAGCTGGGGTCGGAGCGCACACTTTGTGAGAATACCGCTCTGATCCCAGCTGAATTGACCGAACGCCGCACATTATACAGTTAAACATTAAAGTGGGTTTAAAAGTACCGAATAAGTACGGGACATATAATGTACCGAACGCGGAACTCCCGAACGCTCTGGGAGTCCAGCGGTGTTCGGATCATTGAGTAGCCGTTTCCAGTTCCAGGCTCTCGACGACCGAACACCGCTGCAGAGACAAAGGATCCAAGATGGCCGACCGCCGCATGGTCGGTAGTCGAACGACGGCCACCTAGGAGAGCCCTTAATTACCGATTGCAACAATGTTGCAACCGGTTAATTGGTGCCACACGACCTGTGAATGTGTGGTCTACCTGGGGAGTCCACATTCGTACGGCGAACGGCCAGGATAGCCGTGTTTCGTCGTATGAATGCTTTGTATGCTGGCAGCATACGGCTGCCAGCATGCGAACGGCCATAGGACAATACATATACATTTAACGTCATACATTATATCTGCAGCCTACGGACAACCTGTACTGAACGTAGTTCAGAAGTGGCTAGGTTTGCCACAATGCTCCCCCAGAACCAAGCCGGCATACACAGTCTGATCCCAACGGATCGGCTTGGGGATGTCCGGGAGAGTACTCACAGATCACTTCTCGAGTTCAGTCTGTCTGGATAACCCGTCAGCGTTACCGTTTTGTTTTCCTGGCCGGTAATGGATAGTAAAGTCAAAGGGCTGCAGCGCCAAGCTCCAGCGTAGCAGCCTGGCATTGTCTCCAGACACACGGTTTAGCCACACTAACGGGTTGTGATCTGTGAGTAAGGAAAAAGGTTGTCCGTACAAATATGACTGTAACTTTTTAAGGGCCCACACCACGGCCAGGCATTCTTTCTCGATGGCGGCGTAGCTCACTTCACGAGGCAGCAACTTGCGGCTTAAATAAGCTACGGGGTGTTCTCCGCCATCGGCTCCCACTTGGCTCAGTACTGCCCCCAATCCAAACATTGAAGCGTCTGTGTGAACAAGAAATCTTTTAGTTGGATCAGGAGCAGTTAACACAGGAGCATTAGTGAGAGCAGTCTTGAGTCGTTGGAATGCCTGCTCACACTCTGGGGCCCAGACAACCAGTCGGGGAAGGCTCTTTTTCGTCAGGTCGGTTAGGGGTTTGGCCAGGGTGCTATAGTCGGGAACAAACTTTCTGTAATAGCCGGCTGTCCCTAAGAACGCCAGCACCTGGGTCTTAGTCCTGGGGGTAGGCCACTTGGCTACGGCCTCAATCTTGGCTGGCTCGGGCCTCTGCTGCCCACACCCTACACGGTGGCCCAGATACTGCACCTCGGCCATACCTATGTGGCACTTGCTAGGTTTTAGCGTTAACCCAGCCTCCCCAATGCGATCTAGGATCGCCCCTATGTGGCGTAGGTGGTCTTCCCAGTTCTGGCTAAAGATGGCTATATCATCTAGATAGGCACAGGCATACTCCTGAAAACCGTCCAGTAGCCGATCTACCATCCGCTGAAAGGTAGCCGGAGCGTTTTTCATCCCGAAAGGCATGACCTTGAACTGGTACAGGCCAAACGGGGTGACAAACGCCGACTTGGGGATGGCGTCATCGGCTAGAGGGATCTGCCAGTACCCCTTACACAAATCAATGGTAGTGAGGTACTGGCCTCGTGCCATCTTATCCAACAGCTCGTCTATCCGGGGCATCGGGTAGGCATCAGACACCGTTTTGTCATTTAGCCTCCGGTAGTCAACACAGAATCGGGTGGTGCCATCCTTTTTAGGTACCAGGACTACCGGCGATGCCCAGGGGCTATCGGAGGGTTCGATAACCCCTAGCTGCAACATTTCGTCTAGTTCGGCTTTCATATGGGTACGGACGGATTCCGGAACCCTATATGGAGCCTGGCGCATAGGTAGCTGTCCCGGGGTCTCCACTCGGTGGGTGGCTAGCGGAGTGTATCCAGGTAAATTGGAGAAGGTAGTCCCCTTTGCTACAATCAGCGCCTGTACCTGGGCACGCTCCTGGGGGCTTAGCCGCTCCCCCAGCTGAACTCCCCGGGAGGGCTCTATCTGTTCCTCGGGTTCTAGTAGGTCGGGTAAGGGTAAGTTTTCCTGATCCTCTAAGGAGGAGGCACAGATTGCCGTCACATCCTCGATCCTCTCATGGTAGGGCTTGAGCATGTTCACGTGGAGCATGCGTCTCTTCCCTACCCCTGAGCAGGGGCCGATCACATAGGTAGTGTCGCATCGCTGCTCCACTACCTGATATGGGCCTTGCCAGATGGCCTGCAGCTTATCTGTGCGGACGGGCTTTAAGATCAAAACCTTCTGTCCCACCTGAAAGCTGCGGTCCCTGGCTCCTCTATCGTACCAGCGTCGCTGGCGTTGCTGGGCCGCCTGCAGGTTGGTGTATACAGCCTGAGTTAGCGCCTCCAGACGGTCCCTGAACTCCAGGACGTATGATTTGATAGGGGTTTCGTTAGTGGTACTCTCTCCCTCCCAGTGTTCCCTAATCAAGTTCAAGGGTCCTCGCACCCTCCTCCCAAATAGTAGTTCAAACGGGGAGAATCCTGTTGACTCCTGGGGAACCTCTCTATAGGCAAAGAGTAGGTGAGGCAGAAACCTCTCCCAGTCTTTGTGGGTTTCCCCGAACGTCCGAAGCATCTGCTTCAGCGTCCCGTTGAACCTCTCACATAGCCCATTAGACTGAGGGTGGTAGGCGGAATTAACTATTGGCTTAATGCCACACACCTTCCACATATGTTGGGTAACTTCGGCCGTAAATTGGGTACCTCGGTCCGAGATTATCTCTTGGGGAAAACCTACTCGGGAAAATACCTTCATTAAGGCTTCCGCTACGGTCTCAGCGTGGATATTAGAGAGGGCCACAGTTTCGGGGTACCTGGTGGCGTAGTCCACTATAGTTAGGATATATCTTTTGCCAGAGGGACTGGGTTTTGGCAGGGGCCCTACGATATCCACTGCTACTCGGCTGAAGGGTTCCGCTATGATGGGTAGGGGGCATAGCCTGGCTTTGTGGCGATCCCCTCGTTTACCTACACGCTGGCAGACATCGCAGGAGGTGCAATACTGGCGCACATCCTGAGAGATCCCGGGCCAGAAGAAGGCATGTGTCAAGCGGTATCGGGTACGGGTCATCCCTAGGTGTCCTGACAAGGGGATGTCATGAGCAATTCTCAGCAGCTCCTGTCTATACTTCTGGGGTACCACTAGCTGTTTATTAGTTAAGGTGACAGATCCCCCCACATCTTTTGCCGTGACACGGTATAGCAACTCTTTCTCCCAGATGAACCGCTCCCCCTCTAACCCTGCTTGGTCTGTTTGTGCCCGGTCCCTATATACTTGGAGAGTGGGATCGGTCTGGACTTCGGTCGCAAAGGTAGTCGGGGTATCCCAGGACATGGGGGTCAGTTGGGGAACATGGTCTCTTACCTGAGCCTCAGAGTGTATCGGTGTAGCCGTGGTGCGAGCCTGTTGCCGGGTGGTTACGGGAAGGGCCTCCTGGTACGGAGCCTGGGGGATAAAAGCGGAAGTCATTTGGCCCAAGTCATTCCCCAGTACAACATCGGCAGGTAAATTCTGCATCAGCCCCACTTCTACGGTCCCCTCTCCCACACCCCAATCCAAATGAACTTTGGCAGTAGGTAGCCGGTATACTGCTCCCCCGGCCACCCGTACTGCCACGGAGCCGCCAGTGTGGGTTGCGCCTGGTACCAAATGTGGTGCAACCAAAGTTAAAGTGGCTCCCGAATCCCGGAGCCCTTGTACCTCCTTCCCCTCCAGGGTTACTAGCTGCCGATGATGTTGTCGGTGGCTCGGACTGACATTACTTCGTGCAGCACCCCTAGAGGCTCCTCAATTTGAGCGCTCAGCAGTTCTTGGGTGGCGGGTGCTACCTGGTAATGGTGCGCAGCAGCCCTGGGTGCCAAATTTTGTCGCACCTGATTCCAAGCTTGTCGGCTCCGGTTTTGGGTGCACTCTCGAGAAATGTGCCCCCACTGCTTGCAGGTGTGACACTGAATGTTAGCCCGGCCGTTGTATCGGGAGGGGGTTGGTGGAGTATTCAGTGCCGGCCTGTGCAGGGGTGCGGTGGGGCCGGTAGGGATAAAATTATTGGGCGGCCCTGTAATCCGAGGGAGAGTCTTATTTTGGGCACCGTGATGCCTCCTGGCATCAAAATGCTGATCCGCCAATTTAGCGGCTTCGGGTAGGGTGAGTGGTTTACGGTCTCTCACCCATTCTTGTGCTTCTGGGGACAAACCATTAAAAAACTGTTCCAGCAGCATTAACTGCCTCAACTCCTCCATGTTAGTAGCGTTGCTGGACTGTATCCAGCCTAGTGATGCTTGGTCCAGCTTGTGCGCCCATTCTGCATGAGAGTCTTTCTCAGGCTTGCGCAAGCCCCGGAATTTCCGCCGGTACGCCTCTGGGGTAATAGCATACCTCTCCAAGATGGCCCTCTTTACTTTGGGGTAATCCTTGCTGTCCTCTCGGGGTACAGCACGGTAGGCTTCAGCCGCCCTACCCGATAATTTGCCTGCCAGCAGCGGCACCCATGTTGCGGGTTCCAAATCGTGCAAATCGCACAGCCGCTCAAAGTCCTGCAAATACCCATCAATTTCGTCCTTTTCTTCACAAAACGCTTTAAATGCGTGATGTGGGACTTTGGGCTTTACCTGTCCGTAGGTGGAGGCAGTAACAGACTCTGCCCTAGGCGGTGTCGCTGGTGTGCTGGTTGCCATCAGATAATCCTGTACATCCGATACCATCACGGTCAATATTTCCAGCGGTACTGGTTGCGGTAAGAACGCCAACCTGGTTCGTAGCTCTTTTTGGAATGGGGTCTCTTCCATGGCTGGTGGGGGTGTAGCGCTGCGGGCTCTGTCTCCCTCCATCAGTTCAGCGATCAGCACAGCCTTAGATTTGTTGCTGGCTATCTTACCCCTGGCTTCCAGTAGCTCTTTTAAAGTCTGTCGTTTTAGTATGGTATAATCAATCTCCATACGAATTGCCCTTGCTTTCCTTGTTCGGTAGTTCCAGTTTACACGAACGCTGCTTTTTCGGCTGTAAGGTTCGGATCCCACCGCTGCCACCAATTGTAACGGAATGCAGTGTAATAGCATACGATATCCGTTGGTACATCCAGGAAATCCACAGTCAGAATAGAAAGCAAGGCAATGTTCCCAATCCTCCCAATAACCGGACGAAACACAGTTTGGGAGTCAACTAACTCGGTTTATTCACAAGCAGCATATTTATACAGTTCCCCATGCAAGGGGTTTCCAGACAGTAATTCCAGGGGATTTCTCCCAACATGCACTGTGACTTTCCCAACAGGCATTGCTGCACGAGAAGGATACTCCCACTAAAATGGACGATTAAGTGGATTATCCCCTCGTGCAGCAAAACCGACAATTGACATTAAAATATATAATTCACACAATATTCGGTACTTTGGAATAACGGAACGTTCGGTAGATAGCTGGGGTCGGAGCGCACACTTTGTGAGAATACCGCTCTGATCCCAGCTGAATTGACCGAACGCCGCACATAATACAGTTAAACATTAAAGTGGGTTTAAAAGTACCGAATAAGTACGGGACATATAATGTACCGAACGCGGAACTCCCGAACGCTCTGGGAGTCCAGCGGTGTTCGGATCATTGAGTAGCCGTTTCCAGTTCCAGGCTCTCGACGACCGAACACCGCTGCAGAGACAAAGGATCCAAGATGGCCGACCGCCGCATGGTCGGTAGTCGAACGACGGCCACCTAGGAGAGCCCTTAATTACCGATTGCAACAATGTTGCAACCGGTTAATTGGTGCCACACGACCTGTGAATGTGTGGTCTACCTGGGGAGTCCACATTCGTACGGCGAACGGCCAGGATAGCCGTGTTTCGTCGTATGAATGCTTTGTATGCTGGCAGCATACGGCTGCCAGCATGCGAACGGCCATAGGACAATACATATACATTTAACGTCATACATTATATCTGCAGCCTACGGACAACCTGTACTGAATGTAGTTCAGAAGTGGCTAGGTTTGCCACACTCACTCTTCCTTTGTGTCATCTCAATGTCTTTTTTTGCTGTGAACAAATGTCCTGTTGTTTTAGATCAAACCAAGTGTTTGCTTGAGTATCTGCCCCATGTCCAGATTGAAAAGAATGCGTGCACGCTCTGAAGTAAATCACACTGAGACACAGGTTTCAGGTTACTGAAAAACTTTGGAATGTTTAATCAGCGGGGTGACAGACCCCTTATAAAGCAGAAAATACATCATAAGCAAAATGCAAGATAACAGAGAGAATACATCTTTGGTCAAGTGTTAAGTGTCTTATCTAATGCACGTCCTCCAAAGTGTGATGTCACCATCATCTCAGGATTTTACTCTGGATGGAGACGCCATCTTGTGACACGAGATGTTCAGTCGATGGGAGGGGGTGCTCTAGCAGCCATTTTCAGTAAATACTGAATACAGGCATACAAAGTAAATAGACATTTTACCTACATTAATTTCTATCCATAACAGTCCCCCCTTAAATGGCTATTTACTAAAAGCCATATCTAGCAGCAATATCTTTCCCTATAAGCTGTCCCTAATAGCCTACAGCACATCTGTCCAACAGGCCTCGGAACTCTGTTGATGCTGCGCATAAGATGAGCAGTGGCTTGTCCACCACCCCCCTCGCTACAGACTTTGCCTGTAAAGACAGACGCTAAACCTATGGTCCCTAAAATAATGTAACTTTGGTATTGGTGGGGAGGGACTACAACGGGGCATAGGGTTTATGATAATCCTCCTCGTCTGCTGTTTTCTCTAAACACTTCTTAATACAGGGAAAAACACAACAAACAATAAGAGCTAGGATGATCAACATTATCAGGGCTGTCACACCTATTTGAGCCAGAACTTTCTGCCAACCAGTCATCCACCCAAACCATCTTTCCCATGGATCAGTGACCCCAGAGTTCCTTTTTAACTCTTCTGAGAGACTCTCTAACTTCTCTATTGCCAGGGTTACCTTACCATTAGGACCTGTGTTGTCTGGAATGTAGGTGCAACATGTCATGGTGTCAGGGAGTATTTGACATACCCCCCCCCCCCTTTCTCTGCTAGGATCATGTCTAGGGCCATTCTATTCAGGAAAGTCATCTGGGATGTGGCTTGAAGTTGCTCAGCCAATCCTTGGAGGGCATCTCTTGTATAACTTACAAACTGTTGTTGATTTAGAATATATATAGTGTAACGGAGTGCAATATTATAATTCCCGATCTCCGCTGGTATTACAGGTAAATCCACGGTCAGCGCTGAAAAGCAAGGCAATATCCCAAATCTCCCAATAACCGGACGAAACACAGTCTGGGAGTCAACTGAGGTCTTTATTCACAGCTTCCAGTATTTATGCAAGTCCCCATGCAAGGGGTTTCCTTACTGACATAGCAGGGGTAATACAGTAAGGGACTACATGAGCAGGGCCCGGATTAACATAGGGGCTGATGGAGCTGCAGCCCCAGGCCCATGGAATAGGCCCATTTAAAAAAAAAAAAAAAAAATGTTTTTTTTTTTTTTTTTTACACACTACTCTTAGCTTTGCCATCTGACTGGTATTTTACTGGTTTGCCACCTGACTGGTATTTGAGGCTTCCTGGCCGTGCCAGTATTGCAGTACAATACAAATGCAGGTATTTTTCTCAGAATAAATGGAGATTACTCTGCAATACCAGCACCGGCCAGTAGGGGTCACTGTGTGTGGAGAGAGGCAGGGATAGGAAGTTACAGCATATCCGTACCTCTCTCTACTACTTACTGATCCGTGGGGGAGCAGCAATACAGCACAGAGTCCAGACAGCAGCTCTACAGCTCAGGTAAGAGAGGGATGGGGAGAAAGGCAGCAAGGACACATGAGGGACACTGAGACACTAGGGGACATATGAGGACACTGAGACACTATGGGAAACATACACTAGGGGACAAATGGGGACACAGACACTAGGGGACACTGAGACACTAGGACACATGGGGACACAGACGCTGGGAGACCTGGAAACACTGAGACACTTGGGGACACTGGAAAACATGGGGACACTGAGACACTAGGGGACACTGGGACACATGGGGATGCTGAGACACATGGGGATGCTGAGACACATGGGGATGCTGTGAAATATAGGGACATTGGGAGACACTGGGACACGGAGACACTATGTCCTCATTTCTCCCAGTGTCCCCATGTCCCCCATCCAGTGTTGCTAGTGTCTCAGTGTCCCCAAGTCTCCCAGGGTCTGTGTCCCATGTCTCTCAGTGTGCCTAGTGTCCCCATGTGTCCCAGTGTCCCTATATGTCCCAGTGTCCCCATGTCTATGTCCACAACTGTCCCCATGTCTCCCAGTGTCCCCAAGTGTCTGTCTCCCAGCCAGTGTCCCCTAGTCTCCCAGTTTCCCCTAGTCTCCCAGTGTCTGTGTTCCCATGTCTCTGTGTCCCTAGTGTCTTAGTGTCCTCAAATGTTTCAGTGTCCCCATGTCTCCCTAGTGTCTCAGTGTCCCCATTTCTCCCAGTTTCCCTAAATGTCTCAGTGTCCGCATGTCTCCCAGTGTCCCCATGTCTCAGTGTCCCCGAGTCTCTCAGTGTCCCCAGGTCTCTCAGTGTCCCCAGTATCCTAGTGACTTGGGGACACACTGAGGCATTGGTACACTGGGAGAAATGGGGACACTGAGACACTGAGAGACTAGGGGACTGGGCGACATGGGGACACTGACACTGTGATACATAGGGACACTGAGACACTGGGTGACTTGCGAGACTGAGACACTGGGAGCAATCCATCTATACAGCAGAATCAAACTGTGAGTAGTCTGTTGGTGATTTTACAGAATTTTCTCTGATGTCACTCCTTGTGATTATACAAATGATTAAGGCTGGTATTTTTTCCCAAGAAAGGTGGCAACCATAACTACTCTTCACATACTCTTGCTTAAAGGAGCACTACAGGGTCAGGAACACAATCGTGTATTTCTGACCCTATTATGTTAAAACCACCACCCTGGCCCCTTCTTGCCTCCTTAAGTATAGTAAAATATAACTTGTATTCAAGTCTGCAGCTGCTGGCTCTGCCTCTGAACTGACTGTTTGCTGACATCATCAGAAGTGGTGGTCTGAGCAAATTACAATACTTCTCCATAGGATTGGCTGAGACTGTCAACTATGCAGATCAGGGACAGAGCCAGCACAAGTCCAACATAGCCCTGGCCAATCAGCATCTCCTCATAAAGATACATTGAATCAATGCATCTGTATGAGGAAATCAGTGTCTGCATGCCGAGGGTGGAGACACTGAATGGCAGTGCTGCACACTAGGCAGTACTGCCCCAGGAAGCACCTCTAGAAGCCATCTAAGGAGTGGCCAGTGAAGTTATTTTCTCTGAAAAGACAGTTTACTGCAAAAGGCCTGAATGGAATGATTCTACTTAGCAGAACAATACAAGAAGCTGTAGTTGTTATGGTGACTATAGAGTCCCTTTAAGTTTGGAAGCTTAAGAGGGATGTATGGGAACAAAACTTGTGTGGACTGGCTGACAATAAAATTAGTTTAGGTAATGCAGACGCTGGTCTCTCTAACACTGTGGCATGTCCCCTTTCTTTTACACTCACTACATACACCTTTTCTCTGTCTCAGACTATATACCAGGGACTTCTGCCTGCTAGTAAGAAGGTAAGGAGACAAGTGGACATGTCAGTGCTAGGGGACAGTCCTTAGAAAGCATGGAGTGAGCGCATCATTAGATACATTTATGTCAAGCTCAGGGTGCTGCCTGCATAGTATGTCCTTAGTTGGACAGCCAGCAGGATTGTCTGGCAGCCTGACATGCATTCATGCCAGGCTGTCCTTCAAATTCTTTGGACAGACATGCCCCCTTTTTGGGAGGTATGACTGTTTTAGTGTTTTTGGTCAATAAGATTCTGTAATTAGGCCCATCATAATTGTCAGCACCAGGCCCAGTGTGCTCTTAATCCGGCCCTGTACATGAGGGACTTAACATTTGGAGCATTTCTCCCATCAGGCACTGCTGCACTAGAGGGATACTCCCACTGAAATATACTGTTAAGTGGATTATGCCTCCGTGCAGCAGAACCGTCATTTCACATTTAAATCCATAACTCCAACAATAGTCACATTATTTGCACGAACAGACGTTCGGTAGATAGCTGGTGTCTGAGTGCACATTTCGTGTGAATACCGCTCAGATCCCAGCTAAAACAACCAAACGCCGCACGAAATACATTTACTTATTCAGTTCATTTAAAAGTACCGAACACCGATGGGGAACCACAATAGGAGAGGACCGGAGCTCCCGAACGGCCTGGAAGTACAGTGGTGTTCGTGTCGTCGAGTAGCCGCTTTTAGTTCCACGCGCTTGACGACCAAACACCGCTGGGGAGACAAAGGATCCAAGATGGCCGACCACCGCGTGGCCGGTAGGCCAACGACGGCCACCTAGGAACACACTTAATTACAAATTGTAACAATGTTGCAATCTGGTAATTGGTGCCACACGACCCTCAGTGTGTGGGCTTGGGTTCGGTACTTAATTTGTTTCACGAACAGCCGGGAAAGTTGCTGTTCGTGAAACTACCATGTAAATGCTAGCGGATTTCGGCTGCTAGCATACGAATGCTATATGTTACAGGCAATCATAAGGTTCAATACATAAAGCAATTTACATTTACACACAATATGGCAGCAGTGCTTAGGATAATCTTTAAAGATGCAGTTCTATAGTCTGAAGTGGCTAGGTTTGCCACATATAGTTAATCCAATTCAAATTCATATTGGCTGTGATGATAGGGAGGATGGATTCAAACCCTGCTGCAACTTCATCTCTAGCCTTGAATTCATTAGGCACCCCCATTGGCATTCCAATGGCATCTATATAAACTGCCCTTTACAGGAGTGCCTCTTCTGGTCCTGATGTATGAGTGTGACTTGTCATGTGCAACTTGGTGGCTGTCAGATATAATGTGTATAGGCATAATAACTTTGGCTAGGGTACAGGCCCCCCACCATAAATCTTCCTGCCTTGATCTAAGCTGCATATCCCACATAACCAATATATGTCCCCCCAGGGATTTAATCGTTTTTGTAGGAGGACGAGTGGAACTGTGCTATAAGTTACACAATATTTACCAGTGAAATTACCCAAAAAACGCCTTTTCCACCATATATACCATAGCAGGTGTAGTTCCCTGGATATATAGTAATACCCTTGTCTGGTTTGATGTTCTAAGTCACAATTGGGTATTCCTTTTTCCACTCCACATGCTGACTGATTAGTCTAGAGGGTAGTGTAGAGGCTTAGGAAACACAATTCTATGTCGGGTTGGGTCTGGCTCCTCCACAGACATAGCAGTTAGTTATGTTATGTTTGTTAGCCTTATATCGCATCCATCCAAGCCATAGGTTAATGTCAGAGAATCCTGTCTCTGTAGCCATAGTATCTTCAAATGTAGGGTTTGCTATGGCTACCATGTCCTTAAAGGTCTGAATGTGGGGTTTAAGCGGGTTAGTAGTTACATGTCGGGAAGCTACCCACTCGGGTGACTGATACATATCTTGTAGGTAGAAAGTTCCCTGTTTATTATAGGATCCCCCCCCTTTCCAATACATTCTCATTACATACTCGCCAGCATCTCCTGGATGTTTAGGGTAAGTTTCATTGGGGTCGCCCCTCCCGGTTTTCGTAAAGTCATTCTGAGTAATAAGGACTCCCCATTTCTGTCCAACCTATCTAAGGCACTCGGTGGTTTGTAGCCCCAAGCTGGTCCTGCATTCCAACCCACGGCTGCCAGGAACTACAGTCATGTCCCCAGTAGTCGTATGTAACACATGTATGGGTCCTTTATGTTGGGAATGTCTTTGTATACTGTTTTTACCAAATGATTGTGGGAATGTACAGCTGCCAATATCACAATAATCAAATGTAAAGGTGGCCACATGTATGTTAGATGAGTTGTACCAAAAAGTGTAAACATTATCATCTTTAGTAATGGCAACTTGTTGGCCCCTAGTAAGGCCTAGCAGCAAAAGTATGAACAGGATAATCATGGCTTAGGACAGTCCGCCTCCTTCTTGCAGTGGTAGGCGTGGATCCAGGTGCTCTTCCTGGCTAATTTAACAGATGTGGCTGTGACTAGGAGGACTTGGAAGGGACCATCATATCTGGGCTCAAGAGTGTGCTTTCTCATGAATTTCTTAACCAGAACCCAATCACCAGGAAGCAATCAGTGGGTGCCTGTGTCAGACTCTGGATCTGGAATGGAAGAAAACACTTGTGCGTGGATTTTGGTCAACGCTCGGGACAGGGCAGTTACATAGTCAACCAATATTTCAGACTGGAGTTGAAGTTGTTGGGGGAAATAGCACCCAAGTCTAGGGGCTGAACCAAACAGAATCTCATAAGGGGATAAAGCAAACCTCCCTCTTGGTGTGTACTAACCTGGCCAGGGCAGGTTAGTTTCTTGGGCCATTTTTAGCATTCTGGCTTTTAAGGTGCCATTCATGCATTCTACCTTACCACTACTCTGTGGGTGATAGGGTGTGTGGAATGCAAGGGTCACCCCCAATGCTGCCCATATCTCTCTGGTTACTGATGCAGTGAAGGCCGGGCCCTGGTCACTTTCTATTACTTCTGGCACTCCGTATCTGCATACAACTTCGGTGAGGAGGCTCTTGGCTGTGGTCTTGGCTGTCATGTTGGTAACTGGGTAGGCCTCTGGCCACAAAAAGTGAAATATTCTTGCTCCTGGAAACGATGTCCAGATGCTAGAATAAAAACTGGATGTAATGCTAAGATGTTTGGAAACAATAATGACAGTGTAGAGTTTCTACCCATTCCTAACAGTCAAAGTTTAGAACCATCTTGCCTAATGGCTCACCTCCAAAGATCCCCAAAACAAGAATAGTATTACAGACGGTAGACTTTAATTACTCTCATGGGGTCAAAGTCTGTAAACTAGGGATTGAATCGTCATATCCCAAATAATTAAAGAAAACAAAGATATGTAAAAATATCTATAGAGGACTGGTCTGGAACCCAATCTTAGCTGTATATCCAAATGATCCACCTGTGACTAAATGGTCACTAAACCTAGAGTAAGTCTAGTAAGTCCAAGAATACAGATAGATAGTTTAATAAGTGAAACCATAGGCGAGTGTAGAAACAAGATTGCAAACCGCCTACAATGTAGCTGAAGATATAAATGTTAAAGGGACTCTATAGTCACCATATAAAAGCAAGAAAGACAGGTCCCCCAGCCTTCCTTCTTGCTTTTATATGAACTTTCATTCATTAAAAAAAAAAAATCGGTGTTTTTATATTAAAAACTTACCTCCGTTCCAGCGCCGAGCTCCCCGCTAGGCCGCGCCCCCTTTTTCGTCAAAATGACGAAATCGCGGGGCCCAATGGGACGGCTTCGCGCTGGACCAATCGCGTTCTTCATAGAGCGGCATTGAATGCCGCCCTATGAAGAACCTGAGCGCTTTACCGCGCATGTGCGCGGAATGCGCGTTCGCGAGCTGAGCTGTCTGACTGACAGCTCAGCTCGCTTTCTAAAATTATCAATAATAATTTAGGGCCCCCACCCGCCCTGTGCGGCGGGTGGGGGCCCTAAAATTATCAATGAGGGGGGGGACCTACTGTCCCCCCCCCGGCCCCCACCCCTGTGCGGCGGGTGGGGGCCCTAAAATTATCAATGAGGGGGGGACCTACTGTCCCCCCCCGGCCCCCACCCCTGTGCGGCGGGTGGGGGCCCTAAAATTATCAATGAGGGGGGGGACCTACTGTCCCCCCCCCGGCCCCCACCCCTGTGCGGCGGGTGGGGGCCCTAAAATTATCAATGAGGGGGGGACCTACTGTCCCCCCCCGGCCCCCACCCCTGTGCGGCGGGTGGGGGCCCTAAAATTATCAATGAGGGGGGGGGACCTACTGTCCCCCCCCCCGGCCCCCACCCCTGTGCGGCGGGTGGGGGCCCTAAAATTATCAATGAGGGGGGGACCTACTGTCCCCCCCTGGCCCCCACCCCTGAGCGGCGGGTGGGGGCCCTACAATTATCAATGAGGGGGGGGACCTACTGCCCCCCCCCGGCCCCCACCCCTGAGCGGCGGGTGGGGGCCCTAAAATGATCAGTAAGGGGGGGGACCTACTGTCCCCCCCCCCGGCCCCCACCCCTGAGCGGCGGGTGGGGGCCCTAAAATGATCAATAAGGGGGGGGACCTACTGTCCCCCCCCCGGCCCCCACCCCTGTGCGGCGGGTGGGGGCCCTAAAATTATCAATAAGGGGGGGGGACCTACTGTCCCCCCCCCGGCCCCCACCCCTGAGCGGCGGGTGGGGGCCCTAAAATTATCAATAAGGGGGGGGACCTACTGTCCCCCCCCCCGGCCCCCACCCCTGAGCGGCGGGTGGGGGCCCTAAAATTATCAATAAGGGGGGGGGACCTACTGTCCCCCCCCCGGCCCCCACCCCTGAGCGGCGGGTGGGGGCCCTAAAATTATCAATAAGGGGGGGGACCTATTGTCCCCCCCCGGCCCCCACCCCTGAGCGGTGGGTGGGGGCCCTAAATACAAAGGGGGGGGGACCCTAGTTAACCCTCCCCCCCCCAAAAAAAATATCTCCCTACCTACCCCCCTCACCCTAAAAATAATGAGGGGGGACCATTAACTAAAAACCTGTAAAAAAATGAGATAAAATCAACTTACCATTCGATGTTTTCTTTCTTCTAAAATCTTCTTTCTTCAGCCCCAAAAAAGGCCAAATAAAAATCCATAATAACCGACGCAATTAAAAAAAAAAAAAAAAAAACGAGCGCAAAAAAAAATAATCCATCTTCACCCATGGAGGGCTCCGCGCAGACTGAGCTCCGCAGGGCGGGGGAAGGCTTATAAAGCCTTGCCCCGCCCTGCAATTAGGCTAAGAACACTCTGATTGGTGGGTTTAAGCCAATCAGAGTGCTCTTTGTCATTTTACAAGCGTGGGAAAGTTCTTTGGAATTTTCCCACGCTTGTAAAATGACACAGAGCACTGTGATTGGATGGATTTCAAGCCATCCAATCACAGTGCTCTGTGTCATTTTACAAGCGTGGGAAAATTCCAAAGAACTTTCCCACGCTTGTAAAATGACAAAGAGCACTGTGATTGGATGGATTTCAAGCCATCCAATCACCGTGCTCTGTGTCATTTTACAAGCGTGGGAAAGTTCTTTGGAATTTTCCCACGCTTGTAAAATGACAAAGAGCACTGTGATTGGATGGATTTCAAGCCATCCAATCACAGTGCTCTTTGTCATTTTACAAGCGTGGGAAAGTTCTTTGGAATTTTCCCACGCTTGTAAAATGACACAGAGCACTCTGATTGGCTTAAACCCACCAATCAGAGTGTTCTTAGCCTAATTGCAGGGCGGGGCAAGGCTTTATAAGCCTTCCCCCGCCCTGCGGAGCTCAGTCTGCGCGGAGCCCTCCATGGGTGAAGATGGATTATTTTTTTTGCGCTCGGGTTTTTTTTTTTTTTTTTTTATTGCGTCGGTTATTATGGATTTTTATTTGGCCTTTTTTGGGGCTGAAGAAAGAAGATTTTAGAAGAAAGAAAACATCGAATGGTAAGTTGTTTTTATCTTATTTTTTTTTTCTTTACAGGTTTTTAGTTAAAGGGTCCCCCCTCATTATTTTTAGGGTGAGGGGGTAGGTAGGGAGATAAGTTTTTTTTTTTTTGGGGGGGGGGGGGGGGGGAGGGTTAACTAGGGTCCCCACCCCCTTTGTATTTAGGGCCCCCACCCACCGCTCAGGGGTGGGGGCCGGGGGGGGACAATAGGTCCCCCCCTATTGATAATTTTAGGGCCCCCACCCACCGCTCAGGGGTGGGGGCCGGGGGGGGGCAGTAGGTCCCCCCCCTTATTGTGAATTTTAGGGCCCCCACCCGCCGCACAGGGGTGGGGGCCGGGGGGGGACAGTAGGTCCCCCCCCTATTGTGAATTTTAGGGCCCCCACCCACCGCTCAGGGGTGGGGGCCGGGGGGGGGGGGCAGTAGGTCCCCCCCCTTATTGTGAATTTTAGGGCCCCCACCCACCGCTCAGGGGTGGGGGCCGGGGGGGGGCAGTAGGCCCCCCCCCTTATTGTGAATTTTAGGGCCCCCACCCGCCGCACAGGGGTGGGGGCCGGGGGGGGGCAGTATGTCCCCCCCTTATTTTTTATTTTAAGGCCCCCACCCACCGCACAGGGGTGGGGGCCGGGGGGGGACAATAGGTCCCCCCTTATTGATAATTTTAGTGCCCCCACCCGCCGCACAGGGGTGGGGGCTGGGGGGGCAGTATGTGCCACCCTTATTTTTAGGGCCCCCACTCACCGCTCAGGGGTGGGGGCCGGGGGGGGGGGGGGAGGAGAGTAGGTCCGTCCCCCCCCTCCCTTCAACCACTATTGTGGCCAGACAGCATCCCTGTGGGTTCGGGCTTCAGCTGTCAGCTGAAGCCACGCCCACAGCAGTGCTGACAGGCTGTCAGCACACAAAGCGCGTTCACAGTGCTTTGTGTGCTGATAGCCCGTCTGATGCATTCACCCAGAATGCATCGGACGAGAGGCCTTTTTAGGGCCTCTGAACTCGGAAGTCCCTCTGGTGGCCGTCTGATTGACTGCAACAAGAGGTGTTCCAAGCTTCCAATGTAAACACTGCATTTTCTCAGAAAATACAGTGCTTACAAGAAAAAGGCTCCGGGTAGCTGTAGCACTCACCTAAACAACCTCATTAAGCTGAAGTTGTTCAGGTGACTATAGTGTCCCTTTAAAGTTGAATGTATGATGAGACAAACAGGAGATAGAGAGTCTACAGCTACGGAGGTTAACCCTGTGTGCGCCTGTGACTAAACACTTCTCTCATCAAAGTATAAGAGGAAAGTAACAAGACAGAAAGACATAGACTTGCACGTTACATTTTTCACTTATTGCAAACCAAAGAGACATATAAACCAAGAAACCCAGAATATAAATGCAAACAAAACACAAACCCCCTTAACTATATATATATATATTTCTCAAAAACAATGCCATGAGCCTTACTGTGCTAAGGCTAACAAATAACTGAGCGTCCCCTGCCACACACTTACGGCGTTTTGGCGGTAAAGAAACTGAGCGTCCCCTGCCACACGCTTATGGTGTTTTGGCGGTAAATGCACCTCCAGCCGAGCGCTTATGGTGCTTCGACGGTAAAGTAACAATAAATGCACCCCCAGCCGAGCGCTTATGGTGCTTCGACGGTAAAGTAACAATAAATGCACCCCCAGCCAAGCGCATATGGCGCTTCGGCGGTAAAGCAAAAATAAATCCTGTAAAATTCCTTAGCCTTATGCAAAAATACATTCACACCCAGGAGGCAGATAGTCAATATACAGGTTCTATACAAAGGGACTCCGGGCAAGCTATTTACCTGTCTTTGGTGCCCTCCAGCAGCCAACACAGACACGGAGTCAGGCCAATTACAGAGACAGGATATATAGGCAAGGTGCTAATGGCAGTCATTACCGTATATCAGAGGTGATCAGTCTCCGTCCCATCACTGCAAGTCTGCCTCAGAGTCTTCTAGGATGGCTGGCTGTCGGCCAGAACCCGGAGACCCACGTTTGGCGCCAATTGTTTTAGATCAAACCAAGTGTTTGCTTGAGTATCTGCCCCCTGTCCAGATTGAATAGAATGCGTGCAAGCTCTGAAGTAAATCACATTGAGACACAGGTTTTAGGTTACTGAAAAACTTTGGAATGTTTAATTAGTGGGGTGGCAGGCCCCTTATAAAGCAGAAAATACATCAGAAGCAAAATGCAAGATAACAGAGAGAATACATCTTTAATTGGTCAAGTGTTAAGTGTCTTATCTAATGCACGTCCTCCAAAGTGTGATGTCACTAGTCACTATCATCTCGGGATTTTACTCCGGATGCAGAAGGCATCTTGTGACACGAGGTGTTCAGTCGATGGGAGGGGGTGCTCTAGCAGCCATTTTGAGTAAATACTGAATACAGGCATACAAAGTAAATAGACATTTTACGTACATTAATTTCTCTCCATAACACTGTTATTTATACTAGGGCACAAACAAATGGACTGAATTTCCTCTGAACAGAATGTGGACAATTTGTCCATTAATGTTCAGATAAAATTCGATCATTATATTCGTTTCTATTTTTACATATTACAAGGAGGGAGCTGCGAGCTGGTATCTCCCTTTTTGTAATAAACTAAACACACTAAGATAGTGGCTCCTAGGACCTAGATCCAGGCAAGATTTAAAGAGTAAGAAAAAAGGTAAAATGGGAGATCTAGGGGAATTTGGTGGTAACTAGGAGGACAATCAAACGTCATTTTCATCCATGCCATTGTATGTGTCTGATGCTGTACCAGACACACTGTGATTGTACAGTGCACACTGCACAGTGAAACCCTCTGCAGTTTGACCAACACACACTGATCTTTACATTGAATCCTTCTGTATACTGAGCGACAAGACTTAAGCCACGCATTGACCGCTCTAATCTCCCGCTGCCTTTCCACTGTAGCGTGTGGCACAGGCAATATCTCAGTGAATACCACCTTGCAGCTCATTTTCTTAAGTTTGCTACCTAATTCCCTGAAATCATTCTTTAGGACCTTCCATCTTCCTCTTACTTTGTCATTGGTACCAACATGGACCATGAACGCTGGGTCATCCCCAGCCCCTCCCAATAATCCATCCACTCTGTCAGCAACATGCCGGACCCGAGCACCCGGGAGACAGCATACTGTCCGGTTGAGCCGATCAGAGCGGCAGATTGCCCTATCTGCTCTCCAAATGAGTCCCCTTCCAACCACAACCTGTCTTGCCTTCCTTACATTTTGATCCCCACCCGTACTAGGGGGGCTCTTAACTCGGGTGTTAGAAGTAACAGCTTCCTCTAATACAGCTACTCCTGAGCTGATGCTCCCAACATCTTCACTCAAATGGAAAATCTGCTAGGATGCACCAAATCAGGACTAGCTAGCCCTTTCCTCTTCCCTCCCCCCCTGCTTCCTCGCCCCACTGTCACGCAGCTACATGCCTGTTCCCCATCTGTCTTATCTCCTCCCTCCCCACTACCTGTCCCAACTAAACTCTGCTCAGTGAGCAGCAGACTCCTTTCAATCTCCCTCAAAGTTGCGATTTGCTTCTCGAGATCTCCAATCTGAGCTTCCAGAGAAGCCATTCGCACACAACCGTCACAGAGGTATGGACCCTGGACGGGTACATCCAGGCATCCATACATGCAACAAGATGTGCATTGAGTCAAACCACCAATCTTGCTAACACTCATTTCCCCAGATACAGAACAATAAAACAATTACCTGTGCCACGCGCTACAGTGGAAAGGCAGCGGGTGATTAGAGAGGTTAATGCGTGGCTGAAGTCTTGGTGCAGGAAGGAGGGTTTTGGGTTTTTAGAGCACTGGGCCGACTTTGCGATTGGGTACAACCTTTATACTAGTGATGGATTGCACCTAAACGGAAGAAGGTCTGCAGTGCTGGGGGATAGGATGGTTAGAAGGTTGGAGGAGATTTTAAACTAGTAGTAGGGGGGGGGGAAGGGTCATAGCAATCTACAAAATGGAGATAGTACAGAAAGGAGATGGGCTTTAGCACAGTATAAGGGGGGTGGAGACGGGGGAGGGGCAAGCTCAGAACAGAGGAGCTATGTAATGTTGATAATTCACAAAATATACAAGAGACGCATGATATTAAATGTATGCTTACTAATGCAAGGAGCCTAAATAACAAAATGGGGGAACTAGAGGCATTAGCATACACTAAACAATGATATAATAGGCATAACTGGAACATGGTGGGATGAGACACATGACTGGGCAGTTAACTTAAATGGGTACATGTTATTTAGGAAGGGTAGGAAAAACAAGAAGGGTGGTGGGGTATGTTTGTATGTCAACCATGATTTAAAGCCAAATCTTAAGCAAATGGAATGCGATGAGGAAAATGTGGAAGCTTTATGGGTAAATATCTGCTTGGGGAAAAGAAGGGAAAACAACTATTGGTTGGGATATGTTATAAACAACCTAATGTTAATATTGACGAGGAACAACAGCTGTTTGAGCAAATTGAGAAAGCTGCAAATCTGGGTAACACTTTTATTATTGGAGATTTTAATTACCCGGACATAAATGGGGACAGAGGGACTAGTACCTCAGCAAAGGGAATTAGGTTTTTAAACTTGGTAAATGACACCTTCATGTCACAACTTGTACAAGCACCAACTAGAATGGACGCTTGTCTGGACCTGGTTTTAACAAACAACGTTGATCTTTTGACCAACATTCAAGTAGGTGAGCACTTGGGAAATAGTGATCACAATATACCGTATATACTCGAGTATAAGCCGACCCGAATATAAGCCGAGGCCCCTAATTTTATCCCAAAAAACTGGGAAAACTTATTGACTCGAGTATAAGACTAGGGTGGGAAATGCAGCAGCTACTGGTAAATTTCTAAATAAAATTAGATCCTAAAAAAAATATATTAATTGAATATTTATTTACAGTGTGTGTATAATGAATGCAGTGTGTGCGTATGTGTGTGTGTATGAGTGCAGCGTGTGTGTATGAGTGCAGTGTGTGTATGAGTGCAGTGTGTGTGTGCATGAATGCAGTGTGTGTGTGCATGAATGCAGTGTGTGTGTGCATGAATGCAGTGTGTGAATGCAGTGTGTGCAGGGCCGGTGCAAGGATATTTGCCGCCGTAGGCAAAACATTTTTTGCCGCCCCCTCCCCCCCCCCATATGTCCTGACTTCCCCTCCTCCTCCCTCAGTGGTCCTTACCTCCCCACCCCCGTGTTCCTTCACTCCCCCCCCCAGTGGTCCTGACTCACCCCTCCCCTAGTGGTCCTTACCCTCCCCTCCCCTAGTGGTCCTTACTTCCCCCTCCCCTCCCATAGTGGTCCTTATCCCCCTTCTCCCTCCCATAGTGTTCCTTACCCCCCCCATCCCTCCCATAGTGGTCCATATACCCCCCCCTCCCTCCCATAATGGTCCTTATACCCCCCCTCCCTCCCATAGTGGTCCTTATCCCACCCCCTCCCATAGTGGTCCTTATACCCCCCCTCCCTCCCATAGTGGTCCTTATACCCCCCTCCCTCCAATAGTGGTCCTTATCCCCCTCCCTCCCATAGTGGTCCTTATCCCCCCTCCCTCCCATAGTGGTCCTTATACCCCCCTCCCTCCCATAGTGGTCCTTATCCCCCCCCCCTCCCTCCCATAGTGGTCCTTACCCCCCCCTCCCTCCCATAGTGGTCCTTATACCCCCCCTCCCTCCCATAGCGGTCCTTATACCCCCCTCCCTCCCATAGTGGTCCTTAACCCACCCCCTCCCTCCCATAGTGGTCCTTATACCCCCCCCCTCCCATAGTGGTCCTTATACCCCTTTTTTTTATTATTAATATTTTTATTATTTTATTTATATATTTTTTTCGTCCCCCCTCCCTGCTTGATATATGGCAGGGAGGGGGGCTCTCCTTCCCTGGTGGTCCAGCATTGGTAGTTCAGTGGGGGGAGAGGGGTGCTGGCAGAGCTGTACTTACCTTTCCTGCAGCTCCTGTCAGCTCTCTCCTCCTCCGCGCGGTCTGTGCAGCTCCCTCTGTCAGCTCCCAGTGTAAGTCTCGCGAGAGCCGCGGCTCTCGCGAGACTTACACTGGGAGCTGACCGAGGTGCTGAACGGACGGCGCGGAGGAGGAGAAAGCTGACAGGAGCTGCAGGAAAGGTAAGTACAGCTCTGCCAGCACCCCTCTCCCCCCAGTCTGTATTATGGCAATGCAAATTGCCATAATACAGACTCTGACTCGAGTATAAGCCGAGTTGGGGTTTTTCAGCCCAAAAAATGGGCTGAAAAACTCGGCTTATACTCGAGTATATACGGTAGTGTCCTTTGAAATAAACTCAAAAAAACAAAAGCACATGGGGTATACTAAAACATATAATTTTAAAAAGGCAAATTTCAATAAGTTAAAGGGACACTATAGTCACCTGAACAACTTCAGCTTAATGAGGTTGTTTAGGTGAGTGCTACAGCTACCCGGAGCCTTTTTCTTGTAAGCACTGTATTTTCTGAGAAAATGCAGTGTTTACATTGGAAGCTTGGAACACCTCTTGTTGCAGTCAATCAGACGTACACCAGAAGGACTTCCGAGTTCAGAGGCCCTAAAAAGGCCTCTCGTCCGATGCATTCTGGTTGAATACATCAGACGGGCTATCAGCACACAAAGCACTGTGAACGCGCTTTGTGTGCTGATAGCCTGTCAGCACTGCTGTGGGCGTGGCTTCAGCTGACAGCTGAAGCCGAACCCACAGGGATGCTGTCTGGCCACAATAGTGGTTGAAGGGGGGGGACCTACTCTCCCCCCCCCCGGCCCCCACCCCTGTGCGGCGGGTGGGGGCCCTAAAATTATCAATAAGGGGGGACCTATTGTCCCCCCCCGGCCCCCACCCCTGTGCGGCGGGTGGGGGCCCTAAAATAAAAAATAAGGGGGGGACATACTGCCCCCCCGGCCCCCACCCCTGTGCGGCGGGTGGGGGCCCTAAAATTATCAGTAGGGCGGGACCTATTGTCCCCCCCCGGCCCCCACCCCTGAGCGGCGGGTGGGGGCCCTAAAATTATCAATAAGGGGGGACCTATTGTCCCCCCCGGCCCCCACCCCTGTGCGGCGGGTGGGGGCCCTAAAATAAAAAATAAGGGGGGACATACTGCCCCCCCGGCCCCCACCCCTGAGCGGCGGGTGGGGGCCCTAAAATTATCAATAAGGGGGGACCTATTGTCCCCCCCGGCCCCCACCCCTGTGCGGCGGGTGGGGGCCCTAAAATAAAAAATAAGGGGGGGTCATACTGCTCAGGGGTGGGGGCCCTAAAATTATCAATGGGGGGGACCTACTGTCCCCCCCCGGCCCCCACCCCTGAGTGGCGGGTGGAGGCCCTAAAATTATCAATAAGGGGGGGGACCTACTGTCCCCCCCCCGGCCCCCACCCCTGAGCGGTGGGTGGGGGCCCTAAAATTATCAATAAGGGGGGGACCTATTGTCCCCCCCGGCCCCCACCCCTGAGCGGTGGGTGGGGGCCCTAAATACAAAGGGGGGGGACCCTAGTTAACCCTCCCCCCCAAAAAAAAATTATCTCCATACCTACCCCCCTCACCCTAAAAATAATGAGGGGGGACCCTTTAACTAAAAACCTGTAAAGAAAAAAAAATAAGATAAAAACAACTTACCATTCGATGTTTTCTTTCTTCTAAAATCTTCTTTCTTCAGCCCCAAAAAAGGGCAAATAAAAAGCCATAATAACCGACGCAATAAAAAAAAAAAAAAAAAACCCAGAGCGCAAAAAAAATAATGAGAAAAGGTGGGAGGGGAACAGCGCTACAGTACTGATCACAAGGGGGAAAAAAAGCTGCACACCTGAAAGGAAGGGCTACCCTCAAACCCTTCAGAAAATGGAGAAAACAAAAAACAACAAATACAGGGTGCGCTGGATAAAATAAACGAAAACGATAACACAAAAAGGAAAGTCTCTATAGGTACAGTGTAGACCTTGAGTAAAAGTTCTTCTGTTCTCGCTTTGGAATCGCAGTGGTTGGATATGAAACACAAAAGCAGAGAAGGGGGGGACCAATAGTGCAAAACCGTATGGTAGAGAGGATCACGAACAACACAGACGTAGAGAAATGCCAACTTACAATTTTTAGAGCTAAGCCCAGCTCTAGGTAAAACAGCTTACAGTGGTATTTGATACTCCCCACATGTAGGATATAACTGGGCAATTGGAGTCTCCACACGATTCTTTAAAACTTCTGAGACAGACGTCAGCATATAAAATATATAAAAGAAAAAAACCCAATGGTGCAATAACTTAGGTAGTACTGCAACAACAGACAACACAGAGGTCCTAAGAGTGCCAACTTACAATTTAGAGAGCTATAACCAGCTCTGAGTAAAACAGCATACAGTGGTATTTAAACTCCCCACGTGTAGGATATTCCTCTAGTGATGCTTGTAGTGCTGGTCTTATGAAAAATAAAATCACAAGAGAGGGCCCATAGTGTTTTCCATATTTAAAAATGACAAAGTGATAAAAAGAAACGTACTTACAGTGTTCAGAGCAGCCACACTGCTCTATGAACCAAGCGTAGGTGGAATAATCCCCACCAGGGATTTCTTTTGCAGTACTGGATCTTGTTAAAAATGATGATAAAAAGATCAGCCAGGATAAAACAGCAGCATATAAAGTAAATGAACTAACCCAAAGTAAAAGGTAGTAACAAAATACTTTAATATAAAACAGAGTAAAAATACACAACGCGTTTCGCCAAAACGAAACAAAAAAGCCTACTGTTTGGCGAAACGCGTTGTGTATTTTTACTCTGTTTTATATTAAAGTATTTTGTTACTACCTTTTACTTTGGGTTAGTTCATTTACTTTATATGCTGCTGTTTTATCCTGGCTGATCTTTTTATCATCATTTTTAACAAGATCCAGTACTGCAAAAGAAATCCCTGGTGGGGATTATTCCACCTACGCTTGGTTCATAGAGCAGTGTGGCTGCTCTGAACACTGTAAGTACGTTTCTTTTTATCACTTTGTCATTTTTACATATGGAAAACACTATGGGCCCACTCGTGTGATTTTATTTTTCATAAGACCGGCACTACAAGCATCACTAGAGGAATATCCTACACGTGGGGAGTTTAAATACCACTGTATGCTGTTTTACTCAGAGCTGGTTATAGCTCTCTAAATTGTAAGTTGGCACTCTTAGGACCTCTGTGTTGTCTGTTGTTGCAGTACTACCTAAGTTATTGCACCATTGGGTTTTTTTCTTTTATATATTTTATATACTGACGTCTGTCTCAGAAGTTTTAAAGAATCGTGTGGAGACTCCAATTGCCCAGTTATATCCTACATGTGGGGAGTATCAAATACCACTGTAAGTTGTTTTACCTAGAGCTGGGTTTAGCTCTAAAAATTGTAAGTTGGCATTTCTCTACGTCTGTGTTGTTCGTGATCCTCTCTACCATACGGTTTTGCACTATTGGTCCCCCCCTTCTCTGCTTTTGTGTTTCATATCCAACCACTGCGATTCCAAAGCGAGAACAGAAGAACTTTTACTCAAGGTCTACACTGTACCTATAGAGACTTTCCTTTTTGTGTTATCGTTTTCGTTTATTTTATCCAGCGCACCCTGTATTTGCTGTTTTTTGCAAAAAAAATAATCCATCTTCACCCATGGAGGGCTCCGCGCAGACTGAGCTCCGCAGGGCGGGGGAAGGCTTATAAAGCCTTGCCCCGCCCTGCAATTAGGCTAAGAACACTCTGATTGGTGGGTTTAAGCTAATCAGAGTGCTCTTTGTCATTTTACAAGCGTGGGAAAGTTCTTTGGAATTTTCCCACGCTTGTAAAATGACACAGAGCACTGTGATTGGATGGATTTCAAGCCATCCAATCACAGTGCTCTTTGTCATTTTACAAGCGTGGGAAAGTTATTTGGAATTTTCCCACGCTTGTAAAATGACAAAGAGCACTCTGATTGGCTTAAACCCACCAATCAGAGTGTTCTTAGCCTAATTGCAGGGCGGGGCAAGGCTTTATAAGCCTTCCCCCGCCCTGCAGAGCTCAGTCTGCGCGGATCTCTCCATGGGTGAAGATGGATTATTTCTTTTGCGCTCTGTTTTTTTTTTTTTTTTTATTGCGTCGGATATTATGGCTTTTTATTTGGCCTTTTTTGGGGCTGAAGAAAGAAGATTTTAGAAGAAAGAAAACATCGAATGGTAAGTTGTTTTTATCTTATTTTTTTTTCTTTACAGGTTTTTAGTTAAAGGGTCCCCCCTCATTATTTTTAGGGTGAGGGGGGTAGGTAGGGAGATAATTTTTTTTTTGGGGGGGCGGGTTAACTAGGGTCCCCCCCCCTTTGTATTTAGGGCCCCCACCCACCGCTCAGGGGTGGGGGCCGGGGTGGACAATAGGTCCCCCCCTTATTGATAATTTTAGGGCCCCCACCCACCGTTCAGGGGTGGGGGCCGGGGGGGGACAGTAGGTCGCCCCCCTTATTGATAATTTTAGGGCCCCCACCCGCCACTCAGGGGTGGGGGCCGGGGGGGGACAGTAGGTCCCCCCCATTGATAATTTTAGGGCCCCCACCCGCCGCTCAGGGGTGGGGGCCGGGGGGGCAGTATGTCCCCCCCTTATTTTTTATTTTAGGGCCCCCACCCGCCGCACAGGGGTGGGGGCCGGGGGGGACAATAGGTCCCCCCTTACTGATAATTTCAGGGCCCCCACCCGCCGCACAGGGGTGGGGGCCGGGGGGGGCAGTATGTCCCCCCCTTATTTTTAATTTTAGGGCCCCCACCCACCGCCCAGGGGTGGGGGCAGGGGGGGGGGAGAGTAGGTCCCCCCCCCCCTTCAACCACTATTGTGGCCAGACAGCATCCCTGTGGGTTCGGCTTCAGCTGTCAGCTGAAGCCACGCCCACAGCAGTGCTGACAGGCTATCAGCACAGAAATTGCGTTCACAGTGCTTTGTGTGCTGATAGCCCGTCTGATGTATTCAACCAGAATGCATCGGACGAGAGGCCTTTTTAGGGCCCTGAACTCGGAAGTCCCTCTGGTGGCCCTCTGATTGACTGCAACAAGAGGTGTTCCAAGCTTCCAACGTAAACACTGCATTTTCTCAGAAAATACAGTGCTTACAAGAAAAAGGCTCCGGGTAGCTGTAGCACTCACCTAAACAACCTCATTAAGCTGAAGTTGTTCAACTGACTATAGTGTCCCTTTAATAGAGTCTGCTTTCAAGTAATGTGAGCAAGCTCTGTGAGTTAGGGGTGTGCCTTCATAGGGATGCAAATCCCACACAGGTGCAATTAATGAACACTCCCCCAATCAATCAAGCAGCAGCACAAAAGAGGGGGAAAAACCGGAACACAGAAAAAATATATATATATTTTTTTTTTTTTACTTTTCCAATTTTTACAGATTAAACAAAAATAAAATACAAACCACTCTCTACAGTATACAAACCACTCCAAGCAACTCCTGGTTTTCTAACTCCTACTTGAAAGAGTCTACTTAATAGAGTTTGCTTTCAAGTAATGTGAGCAACAGGGCCGTCTATAATATGAATAGGACCCTGGGCAAAGAATTTTGTTGGGCCCCCTTGGCCCTGCGACCCTCTCAATCCACCAACCCCCCAATTACGCCCAACCCCCAATCACACTGACATATTGACACATACACACACAGACAAACATATTAAAACATTCACAGATACATACTGACACACACACACACTGACACACAAATATATACTGGCAGACATACTGACACAGACGCACATACATACACACACACACACACAGACACATACACTGACAGATATACTGACACACATAGACACATACACTGACAGACGTATTGAGACGCTGACACACACAGACACACTGACACACACAGGCATACTGACATACACACACATACACACACACAGACACATACACTGACAGATGTACTGACACACACATAGACACATATACTGATGTGGTGGAATCTCGGTAAAAATAAATTTAGTAGGCCGAGATTACCACGTGGCATGTGTACGTGCATATGCTGACGTATCGATCACTTAGTTGCACGTGGCAAGATACGATCAGTAGTGTACGGCGCATGTGCGAGAATATAGGATGTAGTATTCCCCTCCTCCATTGTGCTGGACAAGCCATGCGGTCAAGCAGGAAGTTAATTCTTATTTGTTTTGATTGGTTAAGAGAATGTGCGGGTGGAGCTTAATATGGGAGGAGTTATATGCCTATATAACGAGCCTGCACTATTGTCTGGGGCTCAGAACTTGTTGTATTTTCGTGACATTAGTCCCTCTGAGTGAGCAACAGGGCCGTCTATAATATGAATAGGACCCTGGGCAAAGAATTTTGTTGGGCCCCCTTGGCCCTGCGACCCTCTCAATCCACCAACCCCCCAATTACGCCCAACCCCCAATCACACTGACATATTGACACATACACACACAGACAAACATATTAAAACATTCACAGATACATACTGACACACACACACACTGACACACAAATATATACTGGCAGACATACTGACACAGACGCACATACATACACACACACACACACAGACACATACACTGACAGATATACTGACACACATAGACACATACACTGACAGACGTATTGAGACGCTGACACACACAGACACACTGACACACACAGGCATACTGACATACACACACATACACACACACAGACACATACACTGACAGATGTACTGACACACACATAGACACATATACTGATGTGGTGGAATCTCGGTAAAAATAAATTTAGTAGGCCGAGATTACCACGTGGCATGTGTACGTGCATATGCTGACGTATCGATCACTTAGTTGCACGTGGCAAGATACGATCAGTAGTGTACGGCGCATGTGCGAGAATATAGGATGTAGTATTCCCCTCCTCCATTGTGCTGGACAAGCCATGCGGTCAAGCAGGAAGTTAATTCTTATTTGTTTTGATTGGTTAAGAGAATGTGCGGGTGGAGCTTAATATGGGAGGAGTTATATGCCTATATAACGAGCCTGCACTATTGTCTGGGGCTCAGAACTTGTTGTATTTTCGTGACATTAGTCCCTCTGAGTCCCGATCGGTGAACCGAATAAAGAATCTCTTCCTTCCTGAAGAAACCTGTGTCCATCTCTCTGTGCTTGGCTTCCGTCAGTTTCTCCGGTATCATTTGGTGCATTGGCCGGGAAGCTCATCGTTCAACGGTAGCTGAGAAGCAGAGGCGTGAGACGGTCTATCTTTGCCCACGTTCTCTACGGCTGCACCCCTGAACTTCTGCGTGGACCTCCCTTCGTCTCGGCGCCACTGGTCTGTTGTCCAGGAGATCATCGGCCTCTACGTAGTAAGTGCTGGGGTGTCCCCGTCGATGAGTGTGAACTCAGGTTCAGGAACGAGGAGGTAAGACGACCGCTGTTTTAGACGGCGGACCCACTAGGGGTATACCGATTGTGCGGTAGGCCCATAAGGGGTTAAATCTGTGTATGGAATCTGCCCCCTCTGTCGGAGGGAAGGAGCGAAGGCGCACCGCTCAATCGAACGCTCTTTAGTAAGACCGTTTGATTTGGTTTGGAGTCAGGCGGGGTTCTGTGTAAATAGCCCTAGCCGGACACCGGTGTCTTGTCTAGACTAGCGTTCTAGGGTGTACAATTTGTTCGCTAGGTCGGAGAGACCGGGAGACTAAGCGGCCCTTGTGTAAATTTGGTCCGCTAGCTCTCAACCTATCTTGGCTAAGTGGGAAGGCGTGTAAATTTGGAACCCACTAGACTATTGATAGAGTAGAAAGACTAAAAGGGTTCTGTTGTAAATTCCGCCCTCTAGTTCGCTATATGTGGTGCTTGGGCAGTGTGGCTAACCAAAACGGATGTAGATAGTTTTAGGTAGTCCATCAAGGTACTGGCCAATAGTTTAGTTGGGATTGTATATGTGTTAAAGATGGTTAGTAACGTGTATATCTTGTTAGATAGCGCGAGCTCAGCCGTCTAGCGAGAGTGTTAATAGTGTGTTGCTGTACTATAGTGCACGGTACCATAACCCTGTATATTTACTGACACTGTATATAAGTACTAATCATTGTCATCTATTGCATGTCTAACACCATAACCACTAATAATTGTATTGTGACCTTAAATTGTACTTTGACCTATGCTAACCGTACTGTAACTGCTGTTTGTAAAAGACGATGTTACTGGGGTGTGTTATAGACGGGTAATTCATATACAGAGAATTATAGCGTGGGTGACTGTATAGTTTCGCCAAAGGGCATAATATCGATTACTTAGTGACTGGTGTAACAGCTGTGTGTGCACGGGAATTCCCTGAGTGTTCATTGTGTTATTGTGTACGTTTCACTTGGTAACTGTACCACGTGGTGCTGTTGCCGGAAGAAACGGGTGTGACTGTTGAATAGAGTGTGTATAGCATTCGTTGTCAACGACGCTCCATTGATAAGTATGGGCGCGTCAGAGTCGACAATTTTGGATCCCTTAGGTTGTATGGTGAAGAATTTTAAAAAGGGATTTACAAAATGTGATTTGGGGGTTAAAATGTCCTCTGTACGTTTGGTCACTTTGTGCACTAGGGAGTGGCCTACTTTGGTTGCGGCATGGCCGCCACGTGGCAGGTGGATCCAAATCTGGTACAGCGTGTACACGTGGCTGTATCAGGTAGGCCTGAACTTTACGGACAGTTTCCATACATTGATTGTTGGAGGCAGGCCGTAAACGACTCGCCAAGATGGATCCGGATATGCCACGAGGAGCAATGTTGCCTCATGGTGGCCAGGACTTGTTTGTCCACTAGGACCACGGTTAAGCCCATTTTGGACACGCCCCCTGAGTCCGAGATCCCTATGCCGCCCCCTTATTTCCCTGTAGGGGGAGGTGATACAAGTACAGGAAGTTCTACACCCACTCGCCCGTTGTCCCCATCTGCTTCCTCCTCCAGTTCAGAATCCACCCCCCGCCATACTAAACCTCCCCTTCCGACACCAGCCCCCGTTAAGTCCATTTATTCCGATTTGGCGCCATTTCAAGATTCCGGTCAGGCTTCCTCTAGCCCTCCTCGGAATATTTTATTCACTGGCCTTCCCCATGATAAAGCTTCCCTATCCGCACGTCTTACTACCCCCCGACCGGAACCTCTAACCGACGCCCCTCCACGAAGCCCTATACTAACCCGACAACTGACCGGTACCCAAAAACCCAAACATTACCAAATGCCTCTTCGTTTGAATCCTGGGTCAGCCTATCTTGATGCTTTAGGTCAAATGGTGTATGCTGACCCAGTCTTCGTATATGTCCCGTTCACGACTACCGATCTCTTGAATTGGAAGACCCACAATTCCTCGTATACTGAGAAACCACAAGCCATGACCGACCTGTTCACCTCGATAGTCCAGACGCATAATCCAACCTGGGCTGATTGCCAGCAATTATTAATGACATTGTTTAATAATGAGGAGAGGACTAGGATTAATCAAGCGGCCATTAAAGCGCTAGAGGAAGAAGCCCGTACTTTAAACCAAGCCAATCCAGCAGCATGGGCCGCAACCCATTATCCTAATACCGATCCCGACTGGAATGTTAATGGCGCAGATATGGTTCAACTAAAAGCCTATAGAGACGCTATAATTGCTGGCATGAGAGCCGGAGGGAAGAAAGCCATAAATATGTCGAAGACAGTCGAGGTGATTCAGAAAAGTGATGAAGCGCCCAGTGTCTTTTATGACCGATTATTGGAGGCATACCGCCTGTATACCCCCTTTAATCCGGAAGACACAGAGAATTCCCGAATGGTAAACTCTGCCTTTGTCAGCCAAGCCTACGGGGATATTAAGCGCAAGCTACAGAAGTTAGAAGGGTTTGCAGGAATGTCCATCACCCAACTAATGGAGGTAGCAAATAAGGTGTACATGAATAGGGAATCAGAAAGTAAGAAAGAGGAAGAGCGCAAGATGCGTAAAAAGGCGGATATGCTAGCGGTAGCGATCGCAGGCGTAGATAGACGGGGCCCAGATAGAAGCGATAGTAGGTGGAATAGGGAGCCCCTGAGTAGGAATCAGTGCGCGTATTGCAGAGAAGAAGGGCATTGGAGAAGCGAGTGTCCGAAAAGAGAGCAGTACGAGAGAGACCCACCCAGGGCAGGTTATGGAAACTTTAGAGGCAGAGCGAGAGGTAGAGGAGGCCCCGGAGGGAGTAATAGTGGTAACAGAGGAAGTGTAAGAGAAGACAGGTACTATCCCGCAGCGCAAAGGTCCCGCGATAGAGAAGGTAGGGACTTTGTAGGATTGGCTGATACGGTCATGGAGGACTATTGATACCGACCGGGCTCCATCCCCCTTGGTCGAGCGGAGCCTATGGTCGATGTATCAATAGGGGGAAAAAGGAGTGCATTCATGATCGACACTGGTGCTGAACATTCGGTGGTGACTAACCTAGTTGCTCCTCCATCTGGAAGAACTATTACCGTAATAGGAGCAACTGGGAGAAGTGCTGCAAAACCGGTTCTTAAAAGTCGACTCTGTACATTGGGAGGCCACGTAGTAAAACATCAATTCCTTTACATGCTTGAATGTCCAGTCCAATTGTTGGGACGTGATTTGCTATCCAAATTACAAGCGCAGATTACGTTCCTACCAAACGGAACAACATCCTTAAAGTTTAATGGACCTTCAGGTATTATGACATTATCCGTACCAAAGGAAGAAGAGTGGCGACTTTATACAGCGTTGACTAACCAAAACCCTAGGAGTGATGAATCCTTATTCAACATACCAGGAGTTTGGGCAGAGAACAACCCACCAGGACTGGCCCGCAATATTCCACCTATTAAAATCGAACTAAAACTTGGGGTTTATCCAGTGAGCCTACGACAATATCATGTATGTACGTAGTGGGGAATTACGATGCAGCATAAACATAATTAAACCCCATTCAACCTCCCCCCAATAACGACAGACAACGTGGTATGGATGAACAGGCCACAGCATTTATTAAAACATAAATAAATTACTGTATAACACACCCATAACTCCATATATTAAACTCTTCTTTCTGTAACGAAATTGTTAGCAACAAAACATAAATAACATATATATATATATATAAATAACAACTCAACATACAGTGCTATACAGAGAACCCCCCGTCCTTGCCAATAAAAACCTGCAGTGGCTCCTAAACACCACTGCCTCTCACCTCCCCCCCCGTCATAAAAACATATTCCAATGCCTGCCATCAGCCGACCTTATCCACGCTCGATGGGCACGAGACCTCAGGCAACCTAAAGTTAAACCTTTTGAAGCAGGGGAGGCTGAGACCTGTAAACATGAGGAACTTATTCCATCCTTAACATAACCACACTTAATTGGCAAGGACATACCCCCGCCACCAGACCCGCTGTTTTACCCCTAAATCAGCGGGGAACCCCACCAAAACCAGCCATGGCCTGTTCCACCGCCTCCTGTAGGGCGAGATTAAAGAGGTCGAGCCCGACATCCGTGAGATGTACCCCGTCCCTGCAAAAAAAATGAGCCGCCTCCTTTTCAAAAACCCTATGGCGGACCGGGAGTCCATGAGCCCCCAAAACAAACTGGGAAACCCGCCTATTCAACTTGCGCCGGCAACGCTCCATGGCACTCTGACTCCTGGCGCCACGCCAATAGTTGCGGGCGACAACTTCAGACCAGATTAAGCGCACGCCCGGGAACAAAACCAAGATGCGGGCCAAGTCCCGCTTCACTGCCGAGATCAAATCCCAAATGGGCACCGAACCCAGATCATTCCCCCCCAGGTGGATCACCAGGACACTCGGCGCACCCAGGAGCTGAGACAGCCGCACTAACTCGGGGAGGAGCCGTGACCACCTCATACCCCGCGCACCGAGCCATCGAACTTCCGCTTCGGTAGGCGTGAAACCCAACCTCGAACCTCCAGGCCGAACCGCCGCCCGCTGCCCAGCCCAGTAAACATAAGAGTGTCCGACGATCCAGATCCTGGGGGGAACGGAAACTGTGGAAAGAAATCACGTCAATAAACCGGCCGGACGAACATAGGAAATATAGCGCCCTGATTCCCACCTACCAATCCTCTGAACCACCTGCGCTGGCATGCCTAGCCGAGAGGCCTCGGTCGCCGCCCCAATACGGAAGGAATGGCCCCCGAACTCCCTGCTATCCAACCCCATTGCTTCCAGCCCCAAACGAAACACTCTAACAAACTGGAAATGGGAAAGGAAACTACCATGCCCATGCACCAGGAGAGGCAGCGCAGGAGAAGAGCGCACAGCACAATATTCCCCAAAGGACCACACGGGACAAATGCCGGAACCCGGCACAGCCCCCAAATGGACCCACTTACCCTTCCCCAAGACATCCGTCTTAGAGCGGCGTATTCGGAACGAGATCTGATCAGTGACGCACGAAACGTCACCAAATAGCACCCCCCCTACCTGCCGCCGGCTGGGGCATACTAGCTCCCCAATCCGCATGGCACCGAAAAATGCCAGGGAAAAGGCAAGGCGAAACAGCCGAACCTCGAAATCCGAATGGCAAACCTCGTGCAACGCCTCACACAAAGCAGTCAGGAGCGTGCCCGAGACCGGACGCCTTGAGTCCGGCACAGACACCCTCCCCCGTCTCAAGCCTTTTAGTGCCTGCCGCACAATGAACGCCTTAGTAGCGTCCTCCCAACCCCGTAACTTAAACAGGAAGCTGAGTCCTGACAAGCGAGCCGAAATGGCCGAGGGCGACAGTCCTGCGGCCTCCCAATCCCCCAAGAGCCGAACCAAACCCTGCAGACGAGAGGATGAGTCCTGGAAGCCCCCGTGGGCTCCCTCCCACCCTTCCCATTCCCGCCAAACCTTATTATAGCGGTCCCATGTTGCCGCAGTGACCGACCCACGGACCAGCTCCATCAGTCTGCCAGACCCAACGACCACATCTCTGCCGGACACGGGACACCCTCCATTTCGGCCTGTGGAGCCACGGCCCGAAACACGTCCCACTGTGAACGAGAGAGAGCATCGGCCATCACATTACGCACACCCGGGATGTGCACAGCCCTACAATACACATTCAGCTCCAGACAGCGCAGCACTAGGCGCCGGAGCAAGCGAACCACGGGGGGGGAAGATGCAGACAGCTGGTTGATAGCCTGGACTACCCCCAAGTTGTCACAATGGAAAACCACCCGCCTATCCACCAACAGGGAACCCCATACCTCCAATGCTACCAAGATTGGGAAGAGCTCCAGAAACGCCAGATTCCGAGTGAGCCCCGCCGCATACCAGGACTCCGGCCACGAGTCAGCGCACCACCTAGCCCCTAGAATGGCTCCAAAACCGGCAGAACCCGCCGCATCGGTAAACAAATGGAGGTCCGCATTAGAGACCTCCGGTGCCTGCCAGTAAGACCTGCCATTATAGGAGGCCAAAAAGGAGTCCCAGACAGCCAAATCGGCCCGATGCAGCGGATGAGCGACCCCCGATGTCGCTGCCGCCAGGCGCCTATTAAAGATCCGCCCCATTGGCAAGATCCGACAGGCAAAATTAAATTTCCCCAGCAAAGACTGCAGGCAGCGCAGCTGGATCTTACGCCGACCCAGTGCACGGGACACCGCAAGGCGCAGGTCCAAGACCTTATCGGGCGGCAGCCGACATTCCCCAGCCATCGAATCAATTTCGATGCCCAGAAAGCTCAAGCACGTGACCGGACCCACCGTCTTGTCGTGCGCCAGCGGGACCCCGAAGCGCTGAAACACCTCCCCGAGAACCCGCAGCAGGAGAGCACAGACGTGCGACTCCGCCGGGCCTACACACAGGAAATCATCCAGGTAGTGCAGGAGGGAAGCGACCCCCGCTTCCCTCCGCACCACCCATTCCAGAAAAGTGCTAAAGCACTCAAAATAAAAACAGGATAGCGAGCAACCCATGGGGAGGCACATGTCCACAAAAAACTGGCCCTCAAAGGCACACCCCAAAAGATGATGGCAATCCGGATGCACCGGGAGCAGCCGGAAAGCGGATTCCACATCCGCCTTAGCTAGCAGCGCCCCCGGGCCCGCTGCTCTCACCATGCGAACCGCCGCATCAAAGGATGCGTAGGAAACCCTGCAGAGTTCCGTGGAAATGTCGTCATTCACCGAACCACCACGAGGGTATGACAAATGGTGAATCAAACGATATTTCCCGGGGTCCTTCTTGGGCACCACACCCAAGGGAGAAACCCGCAAATTCGCCATCGGTGGGGCGGAGAAAGGGCCGGCCATCCGACCCAAGGAAACCACTTTATCCAATTTCTCCCGCACCACTTGGGGAAAAGCCCGCACGGACTTGAGGTTCCGTACGGTGAGCATAGGAGGGCGCTCCGTGAACGGGATCCAAAACCCCTGTTCAAACCCCTCCACTAAGATACGCGCCGCAGCCCGATTCTCATAAAGGTCGAGCCACGGGCGCATCGCGTTTACGAGGACCGGCGTCGTCGCCCTTTGCCCCCATGTCCCCTTTCTCCCCCGTTTTGCCCCGCTTGAAACAGCGGGAGGCAGGATGGGCCCCACCGCAGCCGGAGCATTCGTGCTTAAACCGGCACGAGGACCCCCACTTACAGAGACTGTCGTTAAATTTCCAACAACAGCCGGACCTCGGACTGGAGGCCGATGAGGAGGAGGATGCGCCCCCACCGGCCCCCCCGAGAAAAGACGAAAAAGCACCCTGTTGAGGGGCAGGACGAGTCATGATGGAGAGCCACAGACCGATATCCATCTGGTCCCACGACAGCGAGGGACGCACTGCCAGCCGCTGTCGAAACTGCTCGTCGTACCTCCACCAACCTAATCCCCCATAGGTGCGACAAGCGTTCCAAATCGTGTCCTGATAACAGAACAGAGCGGAACACTTCTGGGGAGACTTCTCCCCCACCACACTGGCCAAAATAGAGAAAGCCCGAATCCAGTTCCCAAAGTTTTTGGGAATTTTGCGATAACGGTACTTCTCCCTATCCTTTTCTGACTCCTTGCTGTCCTTGTCTGCCACTGGAGGAGCCTCCTCCAGCGGCAGAAGGGAAAATATCTCTACAAACTCCCCATTCCAAATTTTTTCTTTAATCTCCTGCTTCAAGTGCAAGCCCAGGGGGCCAGACCAGCACATGTAAGCAGCACCTAGCGCCACGTCTGCGACCGCGAGACAAGCATCGTCCGCGGCGGAACCAACACTGGCCACCGTGGGCGCCGGGGAACCCAGGGGTACCGCACCACCACCCGACCCGGGAAGGGGCCCAGTAGTAGGAGAAGACTGAACCTGAGGAGGGAGCAGGGCAGGGGACCACGCTGACCGGAGCTGACCATCAATAGCATTACCGCTAACCGCCACCCCTTTCTCCCACTGATCCAAAAAAACCCTAAGACCTAAGAGGAACCCCCCCAACCCGGGACCCGCAGCGCCAGAAACGGAAGGAATAAGGTACTCACCGGTCGCAGACTGGCGATCCAAGCCCGGTACTGCGCTCACAGAAGGCTGAGGCAAGGAAACTGCAGTTCCAGCATCCACTGAAGACGTCAGCTGGGATCCAGACGCCACCTGCTGGACGGATCCATGAAGTGCAGCAGTATCCTGAGAAGAGAGCAGCAGAGAGGACGTGAGCCCATGCCCCAGCGGAGATGGCCGAGGTAAGTGACTTGCAGGGGGGGGAGGGGGGCCAGGCAGGGCAGAGGAGGCAGGATAGAAAGGAGGGGGGGTAGACAGGGAGGAAAGGGGACCAGCAGAAGGGGAAGAAAAGACAGGAGGAGCAAGGAAAGAGGGGGGAGGGGTAAGAAACGAAGGGAGAGGGGGAGGGGGCCCCCCAGAGGAGGAAAGGTGGGGGGCAGAAACCGGGCCAGAGGGAGGGGGACCAGGGGGCCCAGGAAAGGGCAGGCTGGGCCCCCTAGAAGATACATGAGAACGAGCAGGGGAGACAGAGCCCTGGGAGCCTTCCTCACTGGCAGAGGAGGCTCCCGACGGGCAGGGAGACCCCCACGGACCCCCAACGGCGGTACAGAGGTACCCCGCGCGGCCCGCGAGGGCCTACTCACCGCCCTACTGCCCCGCCGGCCGCGGGGGGACCTGGATCGTTGCCGGGCGGCCGCCTGCCGCCCGGATGGCACGTAGAGGGGGATCCACGAGTAGGCCGCGCGGCACCCGCACCAGGGGGCCGCGCGGCGGAAGCAGGCCGCATCCCCGGCCTGGTAGTGAGAGGCCGCGCGGCCGCGGAGGCCGCAGGCCGCGCGGCAGACGTAGGCCGCGTCCCCGGCCTCGAGTTGGAAGGCCGTGCGGCAGTAGAGGCGGCTGGCCGCGCGGCAGTGGCAGGCCCCGTGTCTGAAGGCCGTGCCACGCGCGCGGCCACAGAAGGCCGCAAATTACACCTCCTAGCAGTAGGCCGCGTATCTGGAGCCCCAGACACGCGGTTCTGGTGAAGACTCGGGCCCGGGCTCCCAGTCCTCAACCGGGCCCGAGGAGTAGGATCAGGGGAGAGCCTGGCAGGCGGCCGGGAACGCCTGCCAGTGCTGGTGCGGCCCCCAGGGGCAGGGACCGCAGAAGGAGCAGCAGGGGGGACCACAGAGGATACCCCAGGGGAGGGTTGGCCACGGGGGGTGCCCACACCGCTAGCCATACCTCCAGTAATGTGTGCGAATTGCTCCCTCAGTTGCCGGCCACCATCCAGCGCAGCAGCAGCCCTGAGGGACGACAGAATCGCCTCAACATCCATCCCTCAAGCTGTGGAGACTAAAGGCCCAGGCAAACAGGAGCAAGAGACAGGAAGCTGTTCACTGGCCCGAATCCCAAGTGGCACTGAGGTAAGACCTCCCCCCTGCTAGCTCACATAGCCCTAACCCCCACCCACACAATACACCCACTATCAAAGACCCTCCCCTGCATCTATCCCCACACTCCTACATGTGCCCTTGTCCGCTTAGCTGCGCTATCTCCCCAGGGCCTCATTCCGCAGAAGGCTAAGAAGAACATTCAATCTTATCTGGATAAGTTCATACGGTATGGTATCCTAAAATTCTGTACTTCCCCCTCGAACACCCCATTGCTGCCTGTTCAAAAGCCCGGTACAGATGAGTATCGCCCTGTGCAGGACTTGAGAGCAGTCAATGATGCGGTTGTTAGTATACATCCAGTTGTGCCCAATCCGTATAACCTGCTTGCTTTAATTCCGGGCGGGGCTACCTATTTTACAGTCTTAGACCTCAAAGATGCCTTCTTTTGCCTCCGAATTGCCGCAGAAAGCCAATGTATCTTCGCTTTCCAATGGGAAAACGCTGTAACGGGCTCGAAACGCCAAATGACTTGGACAAGACTGCCTCAAGGGTTTAAAAATTCACCGACCCTATTTGGTTCAGCTCTAAGTCAAGATCTACTGGATTTCGAGTCCATCCCAGGAGAGTGTGTATTGTTACAATATGTAGATGACTTGTTGATAGCCGCAGTCACAAGAGAAATATGTCAGCAAGCAACGCACGATCTACTACACATTCTCTGGAAGGCAGGATACAAGGTGTCTAGGAAGAAGGCTCAGTTGTGTCTGCCAACTGTCAAATATCTGGGATTCCATATCTCTGAAGGTCAAATGATAATGGGGCCAGAGAGAAAAGAAGCTGTGTGCCAAATACCAACACCCAAGAATAGAAGACAAGTGCGAGAGTTCTTGGGGGCAGCAGGCTTCTGTAGGATATGGATTCCCAGTTACGCGATATTGGCAAAACCTCTGTATGCAGCTATCAAGGGTACAGAACACGACCCCTTCTTATGGACTCAAGAACAGCAAACGGCATTTGAAGATGTGAAGAAGGCTTTGATGAGTGCCCCAGCATTAGGTCTGCCTGATCACACACGACCATTCTACCTGTATGTACACGAGCAAAGAAGAATGGCTGTGGGAGTATTGACACAGTACTTGGGATCATGGCAAAGACCTGTTGCCTATATGTCTAAGCAATTGGATGCAGTGGCCAGCGGACTTCCACCTTGTCTAAGAGCCGTAGCTGCAGCCGCCCTGCTGGTAGCTGAAGCCGATAAACTCACTCTGGGTCAAGAACTTTATGTACGAGTCCCACATGCAGTACAGACGTTGTTGGATTACAAAGGAAATCATTGGTTCAGTAACAGCCGTATGACCAAGTATCAAGCAATGTTGTGTGAAAACCCAAGAGTGCATTTAGAGACTGTAAATACCTTAAATCCAGCTACCCTTTTGCCACAACCTACTGAAAGTCAACATGATTGTTTGGAGGTGATGGATGAAGTATTCTCAAGTAGACCAGATCTTCGGATTTTCCCATCCAGAACCCCGATGTTCAATATTACACAGACGGCAGTAGTTATGTGAAAGAAGGGATCCGCTATGCAGGATATGCAGTAACAACGATAGACAAGGTGATAGAAGCTCGGCCACTGGCAAAAGGAACATCAGCACAGAAAGCAGAATTGATAGCACTGACATGAGCGTTACAATTGGCTGAAGGTTTAAGAGTGAACATCTACATGGACTCCAAGCAGGGGCGGACTGACCGGTCGGGCACTTCGGACATGGTCCGAGGGCCCGGCCGGGAGGGGGGCCCGCCATCAGGGGGCCCGGCCGCCCCTTTAAAGGCTGCAGCCGCCTGAGCGCTCTCTTAAGAGCGCTCAGGCGGCTGCAGCTTCTCACCTCCCCTCCCCGTAGCGTGGCCGAGCTGCACTCCGGTCCGCTGTGCCGGCCGGATTGATAGGAAGGTGCACACACAGTGAGTGTGCACCTTCCTGTCAGTCCGGCCGGGTACAGGAAACAGAAAGAGGGGGGGAGTAAAGGGGGTAAGAAGAGGGGAGGGGGAGTAAAAAGAGGGAGGGGGAGTAAGAAGAGGGGGGAGGGGGGTAAGAATAGCTGGGAGGGGGTAAGAAGAGGGGGGAGGGGGTAAGAAGAGGGGGGAGTAAGAAGAGGGGGAGAGTAAGAAGGGGAGTAAGGAGAGGGGGAGGGGGGAGTAAGAAGAGGGGAAGAGTAAGAAGGGGGTAAGAAGAGAGTGGGAGTAAGAAGGGGGTAAGAAGAGGGGGAGGGGGGGTAAGAAGAGGGGGAGTAAGAGGAGGGCAATTGCCCCCTCCCCTGTCCGCAGGCACCGTGCGGGCAGCCGGCAGGGGAGGGAGGAAGAGAGGACCCGGGAGCTCAGCCTGCAGCTCCTCTGGGTCCTTCTTGCGCGAGCACAGATCGTTGCCGCGGTTACCACGGCAACGTTACGGCTCTTGCGAGAGTAAACTCTAGCCCTGGAGCTACGGGCTAGAGTTCACTCTCAACACTGTGACCACCAGGTATTCCTGGTGGTCGCAGTGGTGAGAGTGAACTTTAGCCCCATAAACACACTGCCCCCACACACCATACACATTCACACACTGCCCCCCATACACACACACTGCCCCCACACACACCATACACATTTAAACACAATGCCTCACACACACACACATACACTGCCCACCCATACACACACAGCCCCCCATACTAACATTGCCACACACATACACAGCCCCCTCGTACACACATTGCCCCACACACCCTACACATTCACACACTACACCCCCTCACACACACTGAACCTTTCACACACACTGCACCCCTTACACATTGCACCACTGCTCCTATACCCTACTAAAGCCTCATATCCCAGCAGACCCCAGGTAAGTTGTCAAACTGTTCTTAAACGGTTTGACTACTTACTCTGGGAGGGGGGCCCGGCCCTTCTGGCACCATAACGACTACACAGAGTAGTAGTGGTTATTGTGCATGGATTATTTCTTTAAATAATCTACGAGTGCCCCAGTAGCCAGCAAGCCAGCCAACCCACAGGCCAGCCAGCCCACAGGCTGGCCAGTAGACAGCCAGCCAGCCTACAGGTCACCAGTTAGGCTTAAAGCCAGCAAACCCACAGCCTGCCAACCGCAGCCAGCAAGCCACAGCCTGCCAGCCAGCAAGCCACAGCCAGCAAGCCACAGCCTGCCAGCCGCAGCCAGCAAGCCCACAGTCTGCCAGCCGCAGCCAGCAAGCCCACAGCCTGCCGGCAGTAGCCAGCAAGCCCACAGCCTGCCAGCAAGCCCACAGCCTGCCAGCCGCAGCCAGTAAGCCCACAGCCTTCCAGCAAGCCCACAGCCTGCCAGCCGCAGCCAGCAAGCCCACAGCCTGCCAGCCGCAGCCAGCAAGCCCACAGCCTGCCGGCAGTAGCCAGCAAGCCCACAGCCTGCCAGCCGCAGCCAGTAAGCCCACAGCCTTCCAGCAAGCCCACAGACTGCCAGCCAGCAACAGTAATTAAGGTAAGAGGAGCCAACTTGGCCTAGGTATCAGCTATGTTGTGTTGCTATATTGTGAATAGGAACCAGAGTGTTGGAGAGACCCCCCTCCAGGCCCCATTAGACTCCATTGTAGTCTCTAATGGGACCTGGAGGAAATTCTTTCTAACACACTCTCTAAAGGACACTGAGATAGCCTCTGCTAGAATGCTCCCCCCCTTCATGGCCCATTAGCCCTCAATTATAGTCTCTACTGGGGCCTGGAGGCGACTGTTTCCAGCAGGGACACTGAGATGGCCTCTGTTAGAAAGACCCCCTTCCAAGCCTATTAGACTCCATTGTAGTCTCTAATAGGGCCTGGAGGGGATTCTTTCTAACACACTCTCTAAAGGACACTGAGATAGCCTCTGCTAGAAAGACCCCCCTCCATGACCCATTAGCCCTCAATTGTAGTCTCTACTGGGGCCTTGAAGGGATTATTGCTCTTTTGTTCCTTGTGTCTAAAGATTGTGTAGGGTGTGGCTGGAGGCGGTGCATGGAGGCGGGACATGGGTGGCGCTTGCTGCGGAGTATGGGTGGGGCCTGTAAGGGGGCCCTTGATTTATTTTGCCCGGGGGCCCTGAGGGTTCTCAGTCCGCCCCTGACTCCAAGTATGCGTTTTTAACCACTCATGCCCACGGAGCTTTGTATAAAGAAAGAGGACTATTGAATTCAGAGGGCAAAGAAATCAAGTACGCAGAAGTCGGTATTATACATTGTCGAGCGCATCTGAGAGGAGATGGCGATGTAACTAAAGGAAACCGGATGGCAGATAATGCAGCAAAGCGTGCCGCTGAATCAGGAAGACAGGAATATGTGGAACATATAGCTGCTCTTATACCAACCCCACTGTCTCAATGGACTCCAGTTTATACAGCTCAAGAAGAGGAGTGGTTAAAGACTGAACCTGGAAAGTATTTGGAGAACAAATGGTATCAGTTAGAAGATGGGAGAATAGTTATTCCAGCATCACTAGCGGTAGAAATTGTCCAAAACTATCACAATGGGACACATTCTGGGAGAGACAGTACAGAAGAATCTCTCAGAAAACATTTCTACATACCAAGATTGTCCAACTTAACTCAAGCCATTGTACGAAGATGTGTAACGTGTGCTAAAAATAATGCAAGGCAAGGACCAGTAAAGCCACCAGGAGTCCAGTTTATGGGGGGACTCCCTATGTCCGATCTACAAATTGACTATACAGTAATGCCTAAATCTGGTGGACATCGCTACCTACTAGTAGTTGTGTGCACCTATTCAGGCTGGGTAGAAGCATGTCCTACTCGTACAGAGAAAGCAGGAGAAGTTTCCTGCTACGAGAAATAATACCCCGATATGGACTACCCTGCTGTATAGGATAGGATTTTGTTCATCAATGCCTACAACAACTGACTCATATGCTTGGTATAAAGTGGAGACTTCATACGGCATATAGACCTCAGAGTTCTGGTAAGGTAGAGAGAATGAATAGAACTATTAAGAACCAGTTGGCAAAAATGTGTCAGGAAACCCAACTTAAGTCGAACGTTCTTTTGCCCATAGCTCTGTTACGAATCCGCAGTACACCTACCAGAAGGATGGGCCTCTCTCCTTTTGAAATCATGTATGGGCGACCACCTCCCGTACTTGGTAACTTAAGGGGGGATTTGAGTCAGTTGGGAGAAGGAATTACTCGGCAGCAGGTTGTAGAGTTGGGTAAGACTATGGAGGAGGTACAGAAATGGGTACAAGATAGATTACCTGTGAATATTTATCCCCCAGTTCATAGTTACCACCCAGGAGACCAAGTGTGGATTAAAGAGTGAAATAATGTACCGTTAGGGCCCAAGTGGAGAGGTCCTTATGTTGTTCTTTTGTCTACCCCTACAGCGATAAAAGTGGCCGAAGTAACTCCGTGGATACATCACTCCAGGGTTAAACCAGCAGCGGTCGATTCTTGGCAAGCTACAGCAGATCCAGAGAATCCCTGCAAGATCCGGTTAAAGCGCACGACTCAGTCGGAGTGATGAGGAACCTTGTGGATTACAAATTTTATTGTTTCAGAGATTGGTAAGTGAGTGAGACGGCCATAATAAAGCCTTTCCGCTCACCAACGAGTGATTTAAAAGTCAGGAAAAGGAGAAGGGACCCCTGTGTAGACGAGCAGAACTCCATTCCCTGCAGCCCTTACAGCCTGGAAGCTGAGGTGCCATCGCACGGACGAAGACTGAGGATGCCGACGAAAGATGTGCTTATGATAATGTTTATTTATATGTATTTTTATATTCAGGAAGGTAGAGGTACCGACACTCCTAGCTGTGAGGTATGCATTAAGACTACAAGAACAGGTAACCATATTTCCCAGACCCTAATTTGGCATTCGCAATATGAGTGTAAAGGTGATGTGTCTAGGTGTAGATACTTAAATGTAGAGTATAGTGTATGCCATCTAGGGGTAGGAGAACCTAAGTGCTTCAATCCAGAGTATCAACCCCGTACAATTTGGTTGACTCTCAGGAATAGAGATCCTCAGGGGACCCTAATAAATAAAACGGTATTAGAATCCGTACATTCTTCGGGTGTTCTGCTATTTGATGCATGTAAGGCGATATCAAGTGGTAGAAAGCCGTGGAATGTATGTGGGGATCTTAGATGGGAGATAACGTATGGGTCTAATGATAAATATATTTGTCCCAGCAGTAAAAATAAGTATGTGAGTCCTAGATGCCCAAAAAGGGATTATAATTTTTGACCATATTGGTCTTGTGTGGGGTGGGCAACTTGGGGACAGACAGCAGACAAGGATATGATTGTGACTAAGTTGCCTACCAATCCATACTGTAAGTCTATGGAATGCAATCCAGTCCATATTCTTATAAATAATCCTGACCAATTCTTAGATAGATATGGTAATTTATTTGGGTTTCAAATATACGGGACGGGTTTAGACCCTGGGACAGTATTGTTTATAGGGATAGAGACCGATACGGTAACCTCCCAAACTCATCAGGTATACCATTCCTTTTATGAAGAGATGAGTATAGATAATAAGATCCCCCATAACGCTAAAAACCTGTTCATTGATTTAGCCGAAAGTATTGCCGGTAGTCTTAATGTTACCAACTGCTATGTGTGTGGAGGTACTAACATGGGAGACCAATGGCCTTGGGAAGCAAAGGAGGTAATGTCTGGTTCTGAGGCAGTTGAACAATTGATATCTTCACAAGCCGATTATCAGATGAGTGTTAGAGGTAAATCTGAGTGGAGATTAAAGACCTCCATCATAGGTTATGTTTGCATAGCAAGGAAAGGAATGATGTATAATACTTCTGTAGGAGAGTTAACTTGTCTAGGGCAAAAAGCTTATGATGATGATACAAAGAATACAACTTGGTGGTCGGCTTCAAATGTCTCAGAACCATCTAACCCGTTTGCAAGATATGCCAATTTAAAGGACGTGTGGTTTGATTTATCCATCACATCTAGTTGGAGAGCCCCAGCAAATTTGTACTGGATCTGTGGTAAGAAAGCCTATTCAGAGTTGCCACAGGACTGGGAAGGGGCATGTGTGTTGGGTATGCTCAAACCATCCTTCTTCTTGTTACCTATTGAAACAGGTGAGACTTTGGGTGTTAAAGTGTATGATGTGAATCATAGGAAGAAAAGGGGACCCATAGAGATAGGCGCCTGGGAAGATGATGAATGGCCTCCCCAGCGTATTATAGATTATTATGGGCCAGCCACGTGGGCAGAGGATGGTACTTTTGGTTATAGAACCCCAATTTATATGCTCAACCGTATTATAAGGTTACAGGCGGTGGTTGAGATTATTACTAATGAGACCTCACAAGCGCTCAATCTTCTAGCGAAGCATAATACCAGGATGAGGACAGCAGTATACCAAAATAGATTAGCCTTGGATTACCTATTGGCAGTAGAGGGAGGTGTATGTGGGAAGTTTAACCTGAGCAATTGCTGTCTTCAGATAGATGACGAAGGGCAAGCAATAGCTGAGCTTACTAGCCATATGGTTAAACTAGCGCATGTGCCTACTCGGAAAGGGTACAATCCAAGCAGTTGGTTTGGGAGCTGGTATGAGCAGTTTGGAGGGCTTAAGGCATTGGTAGGCGGAGTCCTATTGATTTTAATGTTGTGTCTACTCCTGCCATGTCTTATTCCCTTAGTAGTTAGGTCTGTGCAAAGCCTGATAGAAAATATAGCAGAAAGGAAGGCTGCAGCACAGATAATGGCCATATATAAATATAAGGCTCTAGATCAGGGAGAACCAATGCAGGAAGAGGAGTGTTGAGGGATTCACATCATGGGAAAAGTCTGGTCTGGTTCATGGTAACCTGAGGTATATGCAAACCAAGGTTAAGTGATGCCTCAAGTAATTGTGAAATATCAAGAGGCATCAAAGGGGGGAATGTGGTGGAATCTCTGTAAAAATAAATTTAGTAGACCGAGATTACCACGTGGCATGTGTACGTGCATATGCTGACGTATCGATCAGTTAGTTGCACGTGGCAAGATACGATCAGTAGTGTACGGACCATGTGCGAGAATACAGGATGTAGTATTCCCCTCCTCCATTGTGCTGGACAAGCCATGCGGTCAAGCAGGAAGTTAATTCTTATTTGTTTTGATTGGTTAAGAGAATGTGCGGGTGGAGCTTAATATGGGAGGAGTTATATGCCTATATAAGGAGCCTGCACTATTGTCTGGGGCTCAGAACTTGTTGTATTTTGGTGACATTAGTCCCTCTGAGTCCCGATCGGTGAACCGAATAAAGAATCTCTTCCTTCCTGAAGAAACCTGTGTCCATCTCTCTGTGCTTGGCTTCCGTTAGTTTCTCCGGTATCACTGACACACACACACAGACATGCTGACACACACAGGCATACTGATATACACAGACAGACGCACTGAAACACAGACATACTGACACACACTGACAGAAGTATTGACACACACAGGCATACTGATATACACACACGCATACTGATATATACACACAGACACACTGAAACACAGACAGACATACTGACACACACAGAGACAGAAATACTGACACACACACACACACATACACACACACACACAAACATACTGACATACATTTAGCCACCCTCCAACCACCCTTACCTTTTCTGGAGGGTGGTTTCCCTGGAGTCCAGTGGCAGGCTGAGGCAGTTGGGAGTTCTCCTCTGAAACTCCACTCCTCCCTGCCTTTCTCCTCCTGTGCGGCTCTGATCTCCGGTGGGAGGAAGTGACGCGCGACACTCACTTCCTCCCAGCCGGCTGCCGAACAGGACCCGGTCGTGGTCGTGCTGTTTAAGCGTAACAGCGCCCGACTGGGCCCCTGCTGACACATGCCCACCGGGTGGCCCTTAGTGCATGGGCCACCCGGGGGCCCTCTTTAGCGTGCGGCTCTGTGCAGCCGCACCGCCGGGTTCAAGGGGGGCTGCGCAAATCGCGGGGCCCACGGAGTAGCCGCTCTGGGGCCCCCCAGGAGCAACTGGGCCCGGGGCAGCTGCCCTGTTTGCCCCGCTCTAAAGACGGCCCTGGTGAGCAATGGGGGGGGGGGGGGGGAGATAGCCTACAGATTAGGGAAGTGAGGCATGGGGGGGCAGAGATAGCCTACAAATAAGGTAAGTGAGGCATGGGGGGAAGAGATAGCCTACAGATCAGGGAAGTGAGGCATGGGGGGGCAGAGATAGCGTACAGATCAGTGAAGTGACGCATATGGGGGGCATAGATAGCCTACAGATCAGGGAAGTGAGGCATAAGGGGGCAGAGATAGCCTACAGATCAGGGAAGTGAGGCATACGGGGGCAGAGATAGCCTACAGATCAGGTAAGTGAGGCATGGGGGGCAGAGATAGCCTACAGATCAGGGTAGTGAGGCATATGGGGGAGGGCATAGATAGCCTACAGATCAGGTAAGTGAGGTATGGGGGGGCAGAGACAGCCTTCAGATCAGGGAAGTGAGGCATGGGGGCAGAGACAGCCTACAGATCAGGGATGTGAGGCATGGGGGGCAGAGATAGCCTACAGATCAGGGAAGTGAGGCATGGGGGCAGAGATAGCCTACAGATCAGGGAAGTGAGGCATGGGGGGCAGAGATAGCCTACAGATCAGGGAAGTGAGGCAGGGGGGCAGAGATAGCCTACAGATCGGGGAAGTGAGGCATGGGGGGCAGAGATAGCCTACAGATCAGGGTAGTGAGGCATATGGGGGGCAGAGATAGCCTGCATATCAGGGAAGTGAGGCATAGGGAGGGGCAGAGATAACCTACAGATCAGGGACGTGAGGCATGGGGGGCAGAGATAGCCCACAGATCAGGGAAGTGAGGCATATGGGGGGCAGAGATAGCCAACAGATCAGGGAAGTGAGGCATAGGGGGGGCAGAGATAGCCTATAGATCAGGGAAGTGAGGCATATGGGGGCAGAGATAGCCTACAGATCAAGGAAGTGAGGCATACGGGGGCAGAGATAGCCTACAGATCAGGTAAGTGAGGCATGGGGGGCAGAGATAGCCTACAGATCAGGGAATTGAGGCATATGGGGGGAGAGATAGCCTACAGATCAGGGAAGTGAGGCATATGGGGGGGGCAGAGATATCGAAGTGAGGCACGAGGGGGGGGCAGAGATAGCCTATAGATCAGGTAAGTAAGGGATGGGGGAGACAGCCTACAGGAAGGGTCAGCAAGGACCATGAAGGTAAAGTAAGAGAAGGAGCAGACAGGAGAAGGAAAGAGCAGAAAGGAGAAGGAATAGAAATGAGCAAAAAGGGGCAGCAAGGAGCTGGAAGGGACAGCAAGGAGCACAACTGGTAAAGTAGGAGAAGGTGCACAAAGGAACACAAATGAGCAGGAAGGGGCAGCAAGGAGCAGGAACAGCTGCCCTGTTTGCCCCGCTCTAAAGACGGCCCTGGTGAGCAATGGGGGGGGGGGAGATAGCCTACAGATTAGGGAAGTGAGGCATGGGGGGGCAGAGATAGCCTACAAATAAGGTAAGTGAGGCATGGGGGGAAGAGATAGCCTACAGATCAGGGAAGTGAGGCATGGGGGGGCAGAGATAGCGTACAGATCAGTGAAGTGACGCATATGGGGGGCATAGATAGCCTACAGATCAGGGAAGTGAGGCATAAGGGGGCAGAGATAGCCTACAGATCAGGGAAGTGAGGCATACGGGGGCAGAGATAGCCTACAGATCAGGTAAGTGAGGCATGGGGGGCAGAGATAGCCTACAGATCAGGGAATTGAGGCATATGGGGGGAGAGATAGCCTACAGATCAGGGAAGTGAGGCATATGGGGGGGGGGCAGAGATAGCCTACAGATCAGGGAATTGAGGCATATGGGGGGAGAGATAGCCTACAGATCAGGGAAGTGAGGCATATGGGGGGGGCAGAGATATCGAAGTGAGGCACGAGGGGGGGGCAGAGATAGCCTATAGATCAGGTAAGTAAGGGATGGGGGAGACAGCCTACAGGAAGGGTCAGCAAGGACCATGAAGGTAAAGTAAGAGAAGGAGCAGACAGGAGAAGGAAAGAGCAGAAAGGAGAAGGAATAGAAATGAGCAAAAAGGGGCAGCAAGGAGCTGGAAGGGACAGCAAGGAGCACAACTGGTAAAGTAGGAGAAGGTGCACAAAGGAACACAAATGAGCAGGAAGGGGCAGCAAGGAGCAGGAAGGGTCTGCAAGGAGCACGAAAGGTCAACAAGAAGAAGGAAGGGTCTGCAAGGAGCAGGAAGGGTCTGCAAGGAGCAGGAAGGGTCAACAAGGAGCAGGAAGGGCCAGCAAGGAGCAGGAAGTGTCAGCAAGGAGCTGAAATGGAAGCAAGGAGCAGGAAGGGACAGAAGGAGCACAAAGGTGAAGTAGGAGAAGGAACAGAAATGAGCAGGAGGGGTCTGCAAGGAGCAGGAAGGGTCTGCAAGGAGAAGGAAGGGTCTGCAAAGAGCAGAAAGGGACAGAAGTAGCACAAAGGTAAAGGAGCAGAAAGAACCAGAAGGAGCACAAAGGTAAAGTAGGAGAAGGAGCAGAAAAGGGTAGCAAGGTGCAGAAAGGGACCGCAAGGAGCACAAAGATAAAGTTGGAGAAGGAGCAGAAAGGGTCAGCAAGTAGCAGAAAGGGATCAGAAAGAGAAAGTTGAAGAAGGGGGAGCACAATAAACAGAAAGTAGCAGAAAGTTAAAGGAGCAGAAGGAGCCAAGGAGGAGAGAAGACAGTGTCAGAAGAAAAAGAAGACTGTGTAAAATGAAGGAGAAGAAAAGGAGATTGGAGCAAGAAGTGAACCCACTTTATTCTGGACACCACATCATAAGGCTTTGGTACCTGGGCCTGGCAGGGAAACTTTGGACCTTCTCATCTCCCTAGGTAAAAAACTGTGTCAGGAAGCACAGAGGGCCGCTGGGGAGGGGTGTCGCTGATTGGCTAGAGCGGTCAGCTGTCACTCTAAACCAATCTGTAGCTCCCCATTCATAAAAAAGTAAAAAAAATTATGAACTGGGAACTAGCGATTGGCTTAGAGCATCAACTGACCACTCTAGCCAATCTGTAGCACGCATGCCTGACGTCAATCTGCACTTCCTGACACACTGAGTGACCTGGAAATCTGGAGCTGGAGGAAGCCTTTGGGGGTAAACCATTTGAGAGCAGTGTAACCCCTTAAAGGAAAGAGAACACCCAGGGGCTTCCTGGCTTTATAGCATTTTCATTTAGATAGTTGTTATGGTGACCAGAATGTTCCTTTAATTTGCTTAAATGAACACTATAGTGTCAGGAATACAAACGCATTCCTGACACCATAGATGTGAAAACGCTATTCACCCTGGCTTTATGTGATAATGACTATGCTCCTCCCCTTCATGACACTGTCAAAAAGGGACCAAGCATGGATGTAATTACAATTATGCCCCCCCCCCCCCCCCCCCTGGAAAAATCCCTGCGAACGTCCATTCTACCCGATATTACAAAGAAACAGCAAACACCATAGTTTTTACCAGAGAGAAAACTTTACTTAGAATCTGCCCAGTTAAATATTACAGAAGAAGAATGTTACAGAGTTATAGTATTACAGAGTTACAATACATTTTTAACACTCACACATTCCATCTATTTAATATCTGCTGTATTGTGTATGTTCTGTGTGATGTTGTGTGCAGTGTGTGTGTCTTACCAACCTAGTCTAATATGATGTCCGTATCTCCTATTTTTAAAGGAATTTGTTCCCATGTTGAAAATAGCCAATTCCTCAGCTCAATTGATATGTAAATGTGATTTACTTTCCCAAGGCCCAAAGTGTTGTCTATCCTGTAATTTTATATACATGTGAACTCTCCCAGCCATCCCCTTGCCTCTACCCTAAGTTGTGTTTTCCTAGACAGAGACTAGTTGATATGTAAATGTGATTTACTTTCCCAAGGATGTAGCTGTGCCTTTCAGGTGCTGTATCTTTTCAACTATCTAAACCATGGGTCGTCAACCTGGTACCTACCTCCCACTAGTGGGCGTTTCAGGATTCCAGGTGGGCGGTAGGGATTTCCTCAATTTCAGAGATTGGATGGGCGGGAGGGCGGGTGCGAGCTGGCGGTACCCCTGCGACCGGGTACTGCCATCACCATTTGCAGCCCTGGCGGTTGGGGTCCATTGGGTGGCCCATGCTGTCAGGGCCACCTGATGGATGTGGATTGTAAGGGGGCCCGGTCAGCGCTGGGCGCTTTAGCAGCGCGACCGGGCCCCCTGTTATTACATCACACGCTGGGAGGAAGTGACTGCACGTCACTCCTCCCAGCTAACACACAGACCACGCGGGAGGAAGACCAGGGAGTCAGAGTAGGACCTCTGACTCCCATCCACCTGAGCCACCACTGGACCCCAGGGAAAGTCACCCTCCTGCACATAAAAGGTAGGAAACAGGAGGGTGACTAAAATATTTTGTGTGTGTTTGTTTGTGTGTATGTGTCTTTGTATGTATGTCTTGTGTGTGTCTTTGTATGTCTTGTGTGTGTCTGTCTGTATGTGTCTATGTATGTATGTCTTGTGTGTGTGTCTGTCTGTATATATGTGTGTATGTATGTGTGTCAAGTCTTTGTATGTATGTCTTGTGTGTGTATGTCATTGAGTGTATGTGTGTCTTATGTATGTGTTTTTGTATGTGTGTCTTGTGTCTGTCTGTATGTGTGTTTGTGTCTATGTATGTCTTATGTGTGTGTCTTTGTATGTGTGTGTCTGTATGTGTCTGTATGTGTGTGTGTGCATGTCTGTGTGTGTGTTTGTGTGTGTGTGTAGGTATGTATGTGTGCCTGTCTGTTTGTATGTATGTGTCTTGTTGTGTGTGTGTGTCTGTATGTGTGCATGTGTGTGTGTCTGTGTGTATGTGTGCCTGTCTGTTTGTGTGTCGTGTGTGTGTGTGTGTGTGTGTGTCTGTATGTGTGCCTGTCTGTGTATCTGTATGTATGTATGTGTGCCTGTCTGTTACAGTGGGTGTAGCGGAGTAGCAGTATAATCCACGGTATCTCCGCTGGTAGTCAGGATAAAGCAGGTAAAACACAGGCAGCGTAATAATAATCCCTCTTTCCTAAGGACTAGACGACACATAGTCTGGGAGCCAACTGCCAACTGTCATTTTATTCCACGGTCACAGTATTTATGAAAGACCCCATGCAAGGGGTTTCCTGAATGACATTGCAGGGGTTTTACTACAGAGGACTGTGTGGGGAACTTAGCCTGCAAGGTTGTTTCCCAGCATGCCTTGCTGTACAGGAGAGATAATTGTGCAAGAATGTACTGTTAATCACATTATCTCTCTGTACAGCAAAATATACAGTTTTATATAAAAATACATAACTGATATAATATTCAGACGACTGCTACACACTGCATATAAAACGAACATAGCAACAGTTAACTAAATATTCACCCTAAGTGTCCAGAAGTGGCTAGGTTTGCCACAGTGGGCTATAGTAGGTGGGCTACCTAGCTCAGCCTTCCAACTGGGCATTGCTATAGGGAAGGTTAAAAAATAGAAAAAAAGAGAAAAAAAGTGGGGAGGGGAATTGAGGAGGGAGAGGAGATGAGCTGACACACAGATGAGAAATCATATTATGCGCAAACAGAGAAGTTGTCTGAATATCACCGAAAGAGGAAACCTTTGTTTGTTCCTTACGAAAATCGAACCAGATATCAAATATTTAGTCTCGCAGCATCAGCCTCAAGGATCTCATTAATCTCTAGTAAAGGTAATTTCAATTTACTTTATTGTTTTCTCATTAAACTTTATAAAGTTAAAAACATTATAAACATGCATTAAGTAGAAATAAAAAGATAAATGTACGTACATTTATTTTTTTTAAAACACCCTCCTTTCTAAAAAAATATTCTGCACTTGCGCGAAAACTGGTGGGCGGTAAGGACATTTTTCCATCAAGAGAGATGCATTAGTGGGTGGTAGGTAGAAAAAGGTTGACTACCAATGATCTAAACAGAAACTTCCTTTGACGATAATTCCTGATCTCCCATACGCACAGACTTAATCAAACACATATTAAACAGATATATATAGTCATACTATTTTCCCCAACAAGCCTACTCTAACTGTAGTGGCTTCCAAAGATATTTCCTTCTCAGGCATAAAGTGGCAAAGGCAGTTGATCCACTTTCAAATTATTTGCACAATGAAATTTTGTGCAATTATCACACAGCAGCTTCGTCCCCAAAAGACCGTCCCCTTCTACAGCAGCATATAAATTGAGATTTCAAATGTAGAGCTTGTGTGTTAGTTTAAACACATTCAACTTTATTAGCTGTTCCCCATATTAATTTGTAGTTGTTAATATGCTGGTCCAAGTGCTATGGCAGTAACCTCCTGTTTAATTGCTCACATAATTTGCACTTCTCTGTGATGTTGCTGACTAGTCCCCCAATTTGTCTAAATTACATTGTAATGGAATTATATTCTTCTCAGATTGTATTATCTTACCAAATAATGCATCATTTGCAAACACAACATTTCAGGGCCCCAACCAGATCATCAATAAAGAATGAGTAAGAGTATTGACTAGGATAACACATTGAGGTATTGGTTGCTGCTGCTAAGTGCTGCTTCAACGTGTGTGCTTGGAGATATTCTGGAGAGTTTTACTATTTCTTCAACTGTCTAAGATTTTTCTTTTTTTTTCTTTTTACTCTTACCTGTAACAGTAAAAAGAAAAATCTTAGAGGTTACTGATTGCACAAGGTTTGATTTCCTGTTGATAATTGGTAAGGCGTTTGATATGATTAGGTAGGTGTTTGCTATTGATTGTTGGTTAATTAGCTATTGTTTGCAAATAAGCATAGGCAACCCAGTTGTTAAACATTCCTAGTGGGTGGTGCTTTTAGGAATTATATAAGGGTTTTAGGCATTCTATCTTGACTAATATAGCTTTGTTGCTGCCTCTAAGTGATGCTTCAAAGTGTGTGCTTGGAGATATACTGGAGGTAATTTGAAGTATACAGGAGAAAAAAAAGTTATGATTAGTTTGATTTCAATTATTCACCTCATTAGAATGGCAGATATAGTTCAGTGTAATAGTTGTTATGCATTGTTTCACATACCACTTTTTGAAAATTTGGATGCTGTCTAATCTGTAGACAGTTCTCTATATTGCAGCAGGAGATTGTATTTTGAAGTCTGAGATTTGTAAATGATCTGTTAAACCATGGGTCGTCAACCTGGTCCCTACCGCCCACTAGTGGGCGTTTCAGGATTCCAGGTGGGCGGTAGGGATTTTCAATTTTTTTTTATAAATTGGGCAGGCGGGCGGGCGCGAGCCGGCGGTACCACTGTGACTGGGTACCGCCATCACCACTTGCGGCCCCGGCGGCAAACCGCCGGGGCCGCATATGGAGGGGTCCATCGGGTGGCCCATGCTGTCAGGGCCACCCGATGGATGTGGATTGTGAGGGGGCCCGGTCAGCGCTGGGCGCTTTAACAGCGCGACCGGGCCCCCTGTGATGACATCAAATCTGCTGGGAGGAAGTGATTCCCCGGTCACTCCTCCCAGCATACAGAGAGCCGCGCGGGAGGAAGGAGGAGGAGGGAGTCAGAGTGGGAACTCTGACTCCCATGCACCTGAGCCACCACTGGACCCCAGGGAAAGTCACCCTCCTGCACCTTAAAGGTAGGAAACAGGAGGGTGACTTAAATATAATGTGTGTTTGTTTGTGTATGTGTCTTTGTATGTATGTCTTGTGTGTGTATGTCTGTATACATGTGTCTTGTCTTTGTATGTATGTCTTGTGTGTGTCTTTGTATGTATGTCTTTGTGTGTGTGTGTCTTTGTATGTATGTCTTTGTGTGTGTGTGTGTCTTTGTATGTATGTCTTTGTATGTGTGTGTGTCTTTGTATGTATGTCTTTGTATGTGTCGTGTGTGTGTGTCTGTCTGTATATGTGTGTGTATGTATGTGTTGTGTGTCTGTCTGTATATATGTGTGTATGTATGTGTGTCTGTTTCTTGTGTCTGTCTGTATGTGTATGTGTCTTTGTATGTATGTCTTTGTGTATGTATGTGTGCCAGTCTGTTATAGTGGGATACCTAGCTCAGCCTTCCTACTGGGCATTGCTATAAGGAAGGTTAAAAAAGGGGGGGAAAAAAGGTGGGGAGGGGAATTGAGGAGGGAGAAGAGGGGAGCTGACGCACAGATGAGAAATCATATTATGCGCAAACAGAGAAGTCGTCTGAATATCACCGAAAGAGGAGACCTTCGTTTGTTCCTTACAACCTCAAGGATCTCATTAATCACTAGTAAAGGTAATTTCAATTTACTTTATTGTTTTCTCATTAAACTTTTTATAAAGTTAAAAACATTATAAACATGCATTAATTGCAAATAAAAAGATAAATGTACGTACATTTATTTTTTTTTAAAACACCCTCCTTTCGAAAAAAATATTCTGCACTTGCGCGAAAACTGGTGGGCGGTAAGGAAATTTTTTCAACCAAAAAGATGCATTAGTGGGCGGTAGTTAGAAAAAGGTTGACTACCACTGTGTTAAACGAACGCAGGCTGGAGCTGTTGCAAAGACACTGCCGCAGAGATGTCCTAGGAATGGCAGATGGATTACTGTAGGATCTGGTAGACTCGGAGTTGTGGATAAAAGGCAAATTGCACAGCCTGTTGCTCTACATAATTCATTTTCAGCACTTTCAGATTGTAGTGGTATTATGGAGACAGTCTCAGGCACCAAGTGTAGGCATCGAGTATAGTGGTGTTATGGAGACAGGCTCAGGCACTGAGTGTAGTTGCGTTGTGGAGACAGGCTCAGGCATCGAGTTTGTGGAACCACCATCCTCTATGTCAAAGTTGTGCAAGACTGCAGCCAATTACAAAAAGGATAGGGTGAGGCCTGGTAGAAAACAATTGTTGTTGAGGGATTCTATAATAAGAGGTGTGGAGCTGGACAATAGTGGCCTTGTGAGATGTCTTCCTGGAACTACTGCTCACAGAGGCATATTTTGTAATATTGTTAAGCGAGCAAAGCAGGAAAGGGAATTGGATGTACTTGTCCATCTAGGGACAAATTACTTGGTTTGAAATGAGGTTTCATAGGTAAAGTTTTTTGTATTTTTGCCAATAATATATGGCAGGTTGCTTCCACGCTGTTATTCTCTGAAGTTCTGCCTGTGTATAACACTCAGAACGACAGGCGGTTGCATATTAGGGACTTTAACTTGTGGCTTGGTGAATGCTGTTAGGAACAAGGATTTGGCATATGTGCTCATGATAGCTCTGTTTGGAATGAAAATAAACTGTACAAAAAAATTGTTTGCATCAGAGGTTTTGCTAGGATGTAATTAAAGGAGGGGGGGGGGGAAGGGTGATAAAACATCAATTCAATTGCACCCCAAAACAAGGACAGAAATTGCCTGTAGCAAGTGGGTTAAAAAAAATGATACACTTAGAATCATGTCTACAAATGCTTGCAGTTTAGGGAATAAGACCCATGAACTTGTGGCAATAATGGCAACTGATAATGTAGATTTAATCTCTGTTTTGAAACATGGTATAATGAGAAAAATGACTGGGACATAGCAATACCAGGGTACACTTTATATAGAAAAGACACGGAAGGCAAGAAAGGGGGAGAGGTGGCCCTGTATGTAAATGATAGCATAAAATCTAGCCTAATTTAAAGCCTAATATAAGTTAGACGAACATAGAGTTTGTTTGGGTTACGTTAGAATTTGGTAATCACACAGTAACTTATGTAGGTGTGATTTATAGGCCCCCTCGACAAATAGAAGTGTTAGATAATCTACTAGTTGAGGAAATAGCTAAAATGACAATGAAGTGGGAAGTAGACATGCGCAATTCGTTTCGGGCTGAATATGTATTCGGACGAATTTCGGGCAATTCGGACATTCGGACCTAATGTCCTCCCCCCTGGCCCCCACCCCTGAGCAGTGGGTGGGGCCCTAAATACTAATTAGGGGGGGGGACCTAATGTCCTCCCTCTTGGCCCCCACCCCTGAGCGGTGGGTGGGGGCCTAAATACTAATCAGGGGAGGACCTAATGTCCTCCCCCCTGAGCTTCGGGTGGCGGCCCTAAATAAAACAATAAAACCCCTCCCGCAGGGGTCCCCAAACACCTAGTCACCCCCTCCCCCCAAAAAATAACCCCTACCTACCCCCCTAATCCTAAAAATAATGAGGGGGGACCATTAACTAAGTACCTGTAAAAAAATAAAAATAAACTTACCATTTGATGTTTTCTTTCTTCTAAAATCTTATTTTTTTCAGCCCCAAAAAAGGACAAATAAAAATCCATAATAACCGACGCAATACAATTTTTTTTTTTTTAAAAAGAGCGCAAACCCCCCCCCCCCCCCATCTTCACCCATGGTAGCTCCGCGCAGACTGAGCTCTGCAGGGTGGGGCAAGGCTTATAAAGCCTTGCCCCACCCTGCAATTAGGCTCAGAGAACTTTGATTGGTGGGTTTAAGCCATCCAATCAGAGTGCTCTGACAGGTAAATGAAGAGACTGACAGGTAAGTCTCTACATTTACCTGTCACAGCACTCTGATACTTAATCCACCAATCAGAGAGTTATGAGTCAAATTACACAGTGTGGAAAAATTCCAAAGAACTTTCCCACGCTGTGTAAAATGACAAAGAGCACTCTGATTGGTGGATTTCAAACAACCAATCAGTGTTGTGACAGGTAAATGTTGGTGTTTGATGTGTGTTGATATATGTTAAGAGTTGTTTTTTTGTAAACCTTGGGATGACATTTATTGTGGTCTTTGATCTGGTTGCTGGGACTAGCAACAGGTAACCAGGGGTCTGGTGTCATTAATCCTGTCACTTCCACACTCTCCCAACTGTTTTGGCTGGGCCTATAGCCCACGCTCGTGACAAACTGGCGGCAGCTGGTGGGATATATTTAGAGATTTTTAGTGCTTGCTAGATTTTACCTGTAAAGGGGGTCTTCGCACTAAAAGAAATTGCACACTTGTTTTTGTTTAATTTCCAAAGACCAAGCTCAGTGCTGATTTAAAATACATACAAAGTGCAAAATAGTTCTTCCCTCCCCATCTCACATGCTAGAGGCACTGCTATCACTGCTGATACCCCTGAGGACGGCGTGTGGTCACGCCGAAACGTACGTCGGGTTCTTCTGTGTTTTTAATACTCTTTGAGCACTTTGCTCTGAGCACCTTTTCATTTATGTTTTTCTAGCATGTGTGTGTAACCTGGGGCTTCAGATGTTATGACAGCATTTAGATTAGAACACCCACGAAGGTGTTTTATAGGAGATAGGGGATTTGGCATAGCATTACTGTTTGGTTGGGAGTGTGTGGTTCTCCCTTTCCCTGTTCTCTCCTACTGCTTTGTTACCTGAGTTATGTATGGGGGTACATATTGCCTTCTATCCCCTCTCCGTTTTTTGTGAGGGTTCCTTTTGGCTATTAGGCTCTTGACTAGCCCTGTTCCTACCATGCATATTTCTCCCTATATTATTCTGTCCATCACTGATAACCCAGGTTTTTAATAGATTTCAATAAAGGCTTTTTTATTTTTTGGCAACTACACTACTGTTGAGATTGGACTGGGTATTTACCCTCTGGGCGGTCTTTATATAAGACATCCCTTTTTGGGTTTTTTTCTTCCTTTTTTCTACAATTTCCAGGGTTACCCCCTTTTAACCAGTCCAGGTGACCTCTATACTCTGGAGGCTCGGCAGTGGGATACGGGAGTGTCTTTTCCTCCCCCCCCCCCCCACACTTTCCAGCCTTTTGAGTTTCCTTTTTCTTGTTATTTACTTTGAATGACAGGTGATGCACTCTTCAATATTGTAGGTCTTATGTGATCGAAAGCTAGTAATTTAACCAACAGGTGGCCCTGTAGGTTTGCATATATTGCACTGACTGCACTTAAAGAAACCTTTATTTTCATTTAAAAAATGCTTTTTTATTTCTGGTGCTTGGAAAGTGTGTACTATATTTTTGTTTTATAATTGGTGCTCCTCTGAAAACTACCTTAGGTTTGGGAGGTAAGACTGTGCCTGAAATTGGGTCCTGGAGTAAATAGCCATTTTTTCTGTATTATTATAAGTGTGGATTGTGAAATGTAGTTAAAAATAAGAGGACAGTTAAAATTATGTTCAACGTTTTTTTGGTCCCGAGGTTGTAATATTAGTTTTCTATCCAACTTATTGACTTCCTGTATTGATTTATTCAATAGTTCTGTATTGTATTCTTTTTCTTTAAATTGTTGTTTAATAATTTTAATTTGTTTTTGACAGACTGACTCGTCTGTACAGTTCTTTTTAATTCTGCAGAATTTATCAAAAAGTACATTATTGATCCAGGATTAGTAGTGGCCGCTCGAGTTCATGATAAAGCTGTTGACATCCACACTTTTTTTTAAAAAGTCCTTGTTTTGAGGACATTATGTTCAACATAGAGCACTAAATCTAAACTATTTCCGTACAATTATATTTATAGGTAAAAAATAAGTTAAAATCATTAGTGTTTATGTACTTTAAAAATTCTAATAGACATTCTTCTTCTCCTACACAAATAAAAAACAGTCATCTATATAGCGTCTGTAGAGGACTAGAATCGTCACCCAGGGATGGCCTTCCCAAATAAAAAAAGTGTTCCCAGAAGGCCATAAAAATATTAGCTTAACTGGGTGCGAATCTAGTTCCCATCACTATGCCTGTTACCTGAAGATATATTTCTTGATCGTGCCAAAATAAGTTATTAGTTACTTTTTTACTAAGGGTAAAACTAATTGAAGAGCTGACACTTTGTAGATGCAAAAGATTACTAGAGCGTGAACAAGCTTCCTGGCAGCATCTTGCGTAAGAAACGGGCGTATGCGGGCAATGTTTTTTTAAAGTTGAAATCGACAGGTTTTAGCAACAGACTGGACATGTGTCACAAAGGTGAGGCCAGGATCAAACTGTTCCCATCACTATGCCTGTTACCTGAAGATATATTTCTTGATCGTGCCAAAATAAGTTATTAGTTAGTATAAAATGTATGCACTCACTAGCCTGAAGGTCCCCCGACACACCTCCCCCCCCCCCCCCCACGCCAGGAGGGATATCCCGGTAACTAAAGCCCATAAACCAGCAACAAAACCCCAGTGGGGACATACCTGCGCAGCCAGAACAGAGGGGAGTAACATGGCGGACGCCACGTGTGACCCAGAGCCTGCCTCTCAGCTATCCTCTCTGGAGGAACGGCTTGACCGTCTATTTGCCACCTTCTGGGCCAAACTTAACCCTCATGAGGACGCTGCTGTAATGGCCCCACCAAATATAACCCCACGCGTGACTATACCACAACCTGAGGCTCCTCAACATGGCAGTGGCCATCTTAAAAAAAAAGGTTGTAGGAGGACATCTATATATTGGGACAGATTAGCAGCCAAAGATTCTACACCCGAGATAATTGGTCTACCTGGAGGTTTTCGAAGGTTTTTATGAATTTTCCGGAGAAAGTAGAAGATTGGTTTAATGGGATGTGTTACTGAAACATATTTGTTTTCATTTTTGGTAAGGGTACCTAAAATTCTTCCTTTTTCTAGAAGCATATGCAAATTCTTCTGGGTCTCTTTCATAGGGTCTTTATTTAAAATTTGATAAGTAGTTGTGTTTTTTAAAATTCTATTGCACTCCTCTTCATATTATATCGTGTCCATAATTACCACCATCCACCTTTACCTGCAGGTTTAATTATAATATTTTTATTGTCATTAAGTTCTTTCAAGACTAGATTTACACTATCATATTGTTATATTTTTCCCTTTTTACTAAGGGTAAAACTAATTGAAGAGCTGACACTTTGTAAATGCAAAAGATTACTAGAGCGTGAACAAGCTTCTTGGCAGTATCTTGCGTAAGAAACGGGCGTATGCGGGCAATGTTTTTTTTAAGTTGAAATCGACTTAGAAATCGAAAAGGTTTTAGCAACAGACTGGACATGTGTCACAAAGGTGAGGCCAGGATCAAACTGACACCAGCGAGCTTGAAATGATGGGGTGAGGCAAGTACCATCAACTGCAGGGAGAGTGAAGGAGGAGGATCAGTGTTATGAGGAGGAAAAATAAGAAACTCAGTTTTAGAGAGATTGAACTTCAGAAAGCATGAGGACATCCACTCAGAGATAGAAGAAAGGCAATTGGTGACACGTTGTAGGACAGCAGGGAAGAGGTCAGGGGAGGAGAGATATATCTGGGTGTCGTCAGCGTACAGGTGGTAGTGGAATCCAAATGTTTGCCAAGAGAGGCAATTAAGAGAGAGAACAAAAGGAGACCAAGAACTGAACCTTGAGGGACTCCAACTAAGACAGGATGAGAAGAGGAGGTGCTGTTGGAAAAATAGACACTAAAGGAGTATTGGGAGAGATAGGATGAGAACCATGAGAGGGCTGTGTCACAGAGACCAAGAGATTGAAGAGTTAGGAGAAGGAGGCCATGATCAATAGTGTCAAAGGCAGCAGAAATGTCAAGAAGAATTAGTATGGAGTAGTGGCCTTTAGATTTGGCTGTGATTAGGTTTTTTGTAACTTTAATAAGAGCAGTCTCAGTAGAGTGGAGGGGGCGAAAGCCAGATTGAAGAGGATCGAGGAGGGAGTTGAAATTTAGTATGTGAGTCATACGAGTAAAGACAAGTCTTTCTAGGAGCTTTGAGGAAAAAGGAAGCAGGGATATGGGGCGATAGTAGGAAGTGGAAAACGGTTTTAGGGATGGCTTGTTTAGGATGGGTACAACAGTAGCATGCTTAAGGGGAGCAGGGACAACACCAGATTAAAAAGAGCAGTTTAGGATGTGTGGTTAAATACTTTGTTAATATGATTAATGTAGTAAAGTAACGAGGAAATGTAAATATATATGCAAGACTGGACATATCTACTGGCATCTAGGCTCATTCTACTCTCTTGATGGGCAGACTGTGTTGGCCTAACATTTATTTCATGTGAATATTTCACACACTGATATCAATATGGACTGTTGCAAGTTGCAAATGGAACGCTACATAGAAAAAAGTCCATGTAATTACTGCAAATAAACAAAAAATAACAGATTGGATAATAGACTAAGTTCCCAACAATGTACTTATTTAAAGTGCAGATATTTTTTCTGCTAGACATAGTTTATTTGAAGGCCCTGCTCAAACAAACTTATAATGATCTATGAGAATTTATGTAAGGCAGATATATATCTTTAGGTGTCTTGCCCTCTAACGGTAAGGTGGTCTGACTGTTCATCAAATCTGACTTTCCGGGGATGTGGTCTGACTGACGACCTTAATGGCTGCTTAACTCCAAAGGCTCACGTGCATCCACCTGCAATTCAACACTTGTAAACAGCATCACACCTCATAGTGCCTATCCAAACTCACCTTGATGTCCTCGTGGGGCTCTGGAGCAAAGCCGTGTCGGATAAAATCAGTGGCATCAGTGGCCAACATGTTCACGGCATCATGTGCATCTCAAGCCCTCCAAGATGCCCGCTGGCCGGACTCTCATGACTCCTGGTCCCCAGTCAGTATTCCAGACAGTGAACCACCAGAATCCAAGCAAGGGGACACTTCACGAATCCTCATGAAATTAACTGAAATTAGATGTTACCTGACTGGAGAAATCTCCCGCAATTCAGGCCTTGAGAATGTGCACCATAGCCATTGAAAACCAGGTCGAGTCTGTGGCACAAGCCCACAATATGGTGGTACACCACTTATCCTTGATGTAAACACAACTCAGCAGCCTGGAGATGAAAGTGGAAGATTTATCCAACTGCTCAAGACGCCACAACTTACGCGTCCGTGGCCTACCTGAAACGCCTAATGAAGGCCCACTAATACGATTGAAGATGGCAGACTACTTCAAAAATCTTGTCCCAGGCATTCCAGAGAAGCAGTGGACTATTGATTACACAGATACCTACAGGCCCGTAGAGCTGATGGCAAGGTGCCACACGATTTCATCATTCGCTTCCAATATTTTACCACCTAGGAAGCTATTCTTAAATATGGACGGGATCACAACTTTATTTATCAGGGGTGGACCCTGCCACCATTTCAACAGCGGCGGAGGTATTGGAAGCCAGCGGCAGACCTGCTGAAGCAACATGAAATCCACTTCACCTCGGGCTCATTTAAGATTGTGGCATTCACTGTGACATCCAAACAGCCAGACGTGGTCACCCCAGAAGTGCCCAACAGGGGATTTGAACTGTGATTCTTCTGTGCCATACTCTTGCAGTATTGCCTCAGAGCCATTCTCCAGTTCTTGCTTCTGCCTATGTTTATTCTCACCTTGTCTCCAACACTGAGGGCTGGACGTTACCTGTAGCTGCTCCTTTAATCTAAGCCCACCTGAAGCAGATGCCTAATTAGACAGGTAGTGTCAGTTCATTGACTCTGGTTCTGCTGTCTGGTTCCTGTTTTTGTGTATCCAGATCGTATTGCTCCTGGCTCCTGACCTTGGCTTATTCGCATCGTGTATCCTGACTTCTGGCATCCTCTGACCTTGGCTTTCTTACCGTGTATCCTGACTTCTGGCATCCTCTGACTTTGGCTTACCCTTGACGATTCTCCTGCTTTTGTCCTTACCTGTACTGCGATTTGGAGCAATATCCTGCACAGACTCACAGGCCAAGTAAATTCTTACCTGACCACCATGGCAAGGGTGAGCATAAATCTGGACCCATGACTTAACGTTCTACTCCATCCTCACGACATATACTCTAGAATAGTCAATATTTTTCTTAATGGGAATGGGATGACCAAAGCCTCTGACCAATCAGAGCCTAGAGAGGGATATTTAAATCCCTGATTCACCCCAGTACCTTGCCCTGCCGTGGTTTCCTGTTCCTGGTTCCCGAGAGTGCGTTTATCCTTGTGATTCTGATATTCTGGTATTTTGACCTTGGCTATTCCTTGTTATTCCGATTTCTGGTTTCCCTGACTTGGCTTGTTTAAACGGTATTTGTGTATTTCTGGCTTCCTTGACCATTCTCTGTCTCTAAACGGCCATTCTAAGGACCGGCTTACGTTCTGTCCTTTTATTTCCTTTTCATTTTCTATGTATATGTTTACATAGTTTCTGCTTGTTGGACCACACTAGCAGTCGTGACAGGTGGGTGGATATAGAATCCCTGATGACAGGGACCTTCCCCAATTTTACATATGAGTACCAAAAACTCAAAGATTTATCTTACAGACAACTTGCCCAACGATTATCAATTCAATCCAAATATGGAGCCAAACACTACAAAAATATTCCCTCCTCCAGGCCTGCTCAGGTCAGGAACTCCGAGTCCACTTTCACCAAAGTCTGGGACTTATGGGAGAAATGTGATACTTAATCAAGGCACTTGCCAGTATACTACTTAAGGGGATGGAAGGAAAAGGACTGGGGTATGCACCAATGTCATGGTGCGGTGGGATTACATAGTTACATAGTTACATAGCTGAAAAGAGACTTGTGTCCATCAAGTTCAGCCTTCCTCACATATGTTGTTGCTATTGATCCAAAAGAAGGCAAAAAACCTAGTCTGAAGCACCAATTTTGCCACAAACTAGGAAACAATTCCTTCTTGACCCCAAAATAGCAGTCAGATGTCCTTGGATCAAGCAGCTGTTACCCCACTAATTGAAGATTATACTAGCTTTAGTGTACTAATAATCTTAATTTTAGTAATGACAGGAGGCGAATATTTGCATATCTTTCTTTACTGAAAACTCCAGCAGCATAGAAACAGTAACAACCAATCAGAGAAAAGATATGGTGCCCATAAAAGGCCCTGTCTATGACGTCACTTCCTCTTTCTTTGAAGCGAAACAATAAATAGCAACAATAAACATAATCATATTACGTCAACAGTTCCACAACATATTAGAATAATCAACTCCAGTAGTTCCATGATGTAGAGTTATGGGAGGTGAGTCTTTGTCTTGAGGAGAAGACGTTCACGCTGTAAGAAAAAGAAAAAGGTGAAAGGACTCTGGCGTGATAACTTGTCCGCATACAATAAACATTAAGAATCTGATATACCAATGGATACTAGAATGAGTAACATATCAATATATATTAATTCTAAAGCAATGATATTTAAGAATCTATAAACACAGCATAATTCAAGGTTCATGTCTAATTATTCAACCTATAGAAGTCTCTCAAGCCACATATCTAAGTAGCAAACATACAACCATAACGTACTTACCTTCCTGAACATAAAGTGTATATTCTGTTCAACACGAGAAAACATGGGAGGGATCCTATAGGGTGGGAAATATTCGCCTCCTGTCATTACTAAAATTAAGATTATTAGTACACTAAAGCTAGTATAATCTTCAATTTTACCACATGACAGGAGGCTTCATATTTGCATTTTTAAAGCTTAGAATTGACCAGTGTGAAGGAAGTATGAGATGTTTGCCGAAATAGAGCGTTGTAAACGTACCCTCTCGCGCTCAAACTGCGCATCGTGTAGTGTCGGTTAGGGAAGCGTCGGCCGAAAAAGACTTGTGGGGCCACCGCTCCCTTGACCGAGTGGGCTCCGAAACAAGGTTCGACGCCCGCCAGATGCAATAGCCAGCGGCTTCATCTGGCCAGTGTAGCTGTAGGCACCTCTCCATGAGGTTCCACGTAAGAAGTCAGGAGTAGACCCGTCGCATGAGTACGAAGGGGGAATGATTTCGGTATACTCCATTAGTGTTCCGACCACACCTAGTTTGGTGTCTGACACAAAGTATGGGTATGACACCGAAGATGAACTGGACTTAGTTCGTCTCGATATGGTAAAGGTAATCCCATCTGGTGTAATAGAGAAAACCATTCATATCGAAAGCCCTAACGTCCGTCACCCGTCTAAATAAGACGAGGCATAAAAAGAGGGCTAGTTTGGCTGAAAGTTGTTTCCGTGACAAACAAGGATTGTCCTGCTATTCCCTCAAGGAATCACAGCACCACATCCACCTGCCAGACGTGTGAATACTTGGGTGCCGCGTCTCGATAATTCGGCACCCCGTAGTAGTCGACAACCCCGTGGATCTTGACCTACTGGTCCGCCCTGTACTGGAACGTGCGCCACCGATATGGCGGATCCGATCACGTTGAGGGATCGATATGACCGCCCCAACGAGACCAGGTGTGACAGATAGTTAAGGATCGGTGGGGCAGGTGCGGTAAAGGGATCAGAATCCCTTTCCACCCTACAAACACTACAGGCCGGTCAAGCAGAAAAATAGCATTTCCTGGTGCCGGGAACCTGAGTCCCATCAGAGGTCTTAGTTGAAGCAATAGGTCGTGGACATTTCGGGAGGCCCTGAAATCGTCCAGTCCACTAGTGCCAGTCGTCCTTCCCTGACAAAGGAGTGGGCTTCCCCTGAGGTCCCGTCAAAAGCAGAATGAAGGTAGGGAGTGGTAGAGGGTCTTCGCGAGATGTCCCCAGGCGATCCGGGAAATCACGGTTGGCATTGTCCGAGGGGTGTCATGAGCATGAGCGATATCCAGTGTGTATCGAAGCACCCTTGCCATTGTGGAGAGCGGTTGGGTCCGTTTGCATGGGTTCATCCGCCACTACGTATCCGGAGGAAGAGTTGGATCCAGTGGTCGCATGAGTGACCAGCGTGTATGTATCTAGCCAGCAGTCGTTGCATGGCCCCGTAGTGTAGTGGGCCAGGGAATATCGATTGTATGGAGGAGGAGAGGAGGAGAGGGATCCCACCATCCGGTGAGTATTCTGAGAGGAATCGTATCCAACCTTAGAGCGTGTCCGACATCCATCCGTATTGGGGTGATCTTGTTGGGGACCGACGCGGAACGTAGTTCTCCAAGCCGATGTCGAAACGAGGAATTGACCCGACACAGATGGGGGAGCGATTTGTCTGCGTACTACCAAAAACCCGTGGAGTCCAGAACGTGGACGTCACTTTGACTGCAAACGTAGCCTGGATTCGCAGAGGGTCAGCAAGTCTTCCAGGTACCCGAGACATCGCACGTCCAAATTCGCGGATGTGAGCCCTCACCGGCTTCAGTAGCTTTGTGGGTACCACGGAGTCGTAAACTGCTGTGTTAGTCCTCATCACTGGGATCGGAGGAAAATTAGGTAGTGTAAGGTAGTGGATATTGACAAGTATGTGTCCTCGGGGTCCAGATGTGTAAACCAGTCGTTATCGTTATGAAGATCTAGTAGAAGGTTGATTTTCTCTATCCTGAAGCGCTTGTATACCACGTAGGAGCTCCCTTGATGATAGGATGGCTCACTAGTAGATGAAGCGGTTGGTGGTTCGGTTCCGCTACCAACCAGTCTTCCCAAAAAACACCTTTCCCCAAAGGGGTGTGGAGGATTTGCTTCAGCGAGGTTTGGACTAAAGTTAGTGTGGTGGGTAAGTTCCCGCTGTCAAATAGTAGGTCTTGTGCTTCTGGGCCGAATATTAGTCGTTCTTACGTTCCACTTTCTCAGAAGGCGAGTTGTCTTCATGTGAGTGATCTATTATTGTCCAACGTGCGTGGTGGATAGTAGCCTTCTTTGTCGGAAGATTGTGGTGGACCGGGTCGCGAATTCCCGTTGTTCCGTCTACTTGGTCTGTTCAATGGTCGACTTGCCTTAGACCTTAGTGGCAGGGTTGGAGCCCTTCTCTTGCCGTTTTTACATGAAGGCTCGCGGGGCTGGGATTCGAACCCACGCCTCCAGGGAGACTGGAGCCTAAAACCAGCACCTTAGACCGCTCGGCCACGCTACCTTGCTGCTGAGGTCTCCAGCAAGCAGTTTGGGGCAGAGCTCATAACAAGAAAAACCTTCTCCACTGAGGCCGCTACTGCGTCGTTTATCAATGCCCAGAAGTCCTAGGGGGTTGAGAGTGTTCTTCATGACCCGTTCTCGTCCTGTTGGGAGATAGTGGTAGTCAGTGGGAGTAGAGTTTGAGGGTCCGCACGTAGGGGTGCTAGACTCCTGGTAGCACTGGGGATCACCCAGGTAAAGCGGCTTGAATTGCCCAGAGGGCACCCACATCAATGTAATGGTCTATGAATGACCTTGCATGCATATCTGGGGGGGTCACCCCAGGTGGATTGCCATGAAAAAATACCCAGAGGACAACCACATAAATTTGCACCGTCAGGTACAGTAATATAATATGACCCTTTGTAGGGTACAATAATATAATATAATATGCCCTTTGTAATACCTAGATTGTGTGCGTGCTCAACATATAGTCATCCAGTGTAAAGCACCATGAGAGATATATCCATGAGAATAAAAATTATAATTGTATCAATAAATGAATGTGCCCAGAGAGGGGGACCCCTGAAGGGGTTAATCCAGATGCAGGGCGCGGTGATCGGGTGATTCCTGTAGGGAATAGTAATATAGTATGACCCTGGATAGGGTATAGTAATATAGAGTGACCCTGAGTAAGGTACGAAGACATAAAGCTCCTGCGGTATAGGAAAAACATTGTGTCTCCTTTAATGCCTGCCTGTAAGTATTTGTTTGGCAGACACTGTGGCAAAAAATCACAACAAGGAAATGTTAAAGAAAAATCAGCTCACATAATCCTCTAGCCAGTGTGTAATTCCACAGCAGATTGAACTCTTGCTGTACAGGGGAGTTGAACTCATGGAGGAAAATTCCCAGTGCAAGCCTGTAACCACTGAGCCACCATACAATTTGTCATATCCTGCATGTCCTCTCCCATAGCACACCTGTCATGTGGGTAACATTTCATAGTAAATTATCAAACTCAATCATATAGATGTCAAAATACTGCATGTCACTAGCATGATATACAAAGAGAGGCAAATGTATAACACGTAAAGGGGGAAGTTGTAATCTCTGATTTAACAGATTTCGTTTTATTAGCTTTAATCAGTGGTAGGTGAATGGTTAATTAAGTCAGACATTGCATTGTGTTGAAAAAATTTGTTTGTCTCTTTAAATGCATGCGTGTATTGTTTTGTGGGTCTGGAGACATGAATGTTGTAAAATATATGTCTCTGTAAATGCATGCATGTATTATGAATTCAAGGCAGAATATACATAAAGGTCCTGTGTTGGCAGGCACAGAGGCATTCACAACCAGGGATATAGTGATCCAGAGAAAAAAACGTTGTCTTCGTCCTCTCCCTATACTACATGTAGGGAGGGTATGTACATGTGTAGCCCGGCAGTCGGGTGAGTTACCGATCCGCCGAGCGAGCGGGGAAGGCGGCCGCCCGGTATCTCGCGAGCCGCGAGATCCAAGATGGCCGCCGCCCGCGTGTGAAAGGAGTTCCGCGGTCCGCGGTCGCGAAAAAACAACAGAAATTAAGCAAAACAAAACCAAATTAACCCCAGTCTCCCTCTACCCGTACCCTACAAGCCCCCTCGAAAAACCAGAAGGAGAGGGGCCGGCCCGTGAGGCGCGCACTACGCTGATAGTCGTTGCGCTCGTGGGTACCGGCCGAAAGGCAGAAAAAATATATACTTTTAAAAGGGGGGCAGAAAGTGCACAGAAGGGACAGGGTGATAGGGAGCCAAGGTAGGAGAAATGTAAATCAAAATATAGAAACACCAAACTAGTTACAATAAGAATTGCCAGAGAGGCAAAATACTCTGACCTGATGTTGGCTGGAGCAGCAAAGAAAGAGGAAGTGATGTCATAGACAGGGCCTTTTATGGGCACCATATCTTTTCTCTGATTGGTTGTTACTGTTTCTATGCTGCTGGAGTTTTCAGTAAAGAAAGATATGCAAATATGAAGCCTCCTGTCATGTGGTAAAATTAGAAATTATATCCCTGTATGTTATGTATTTGTAAGTATTTACCCCTCTATTATATGTGATGGCTCTTGAACCACTAGTGATAACCATAAGACAACACACATCTATTCACGGTATACAAGTGGGCGACAGGGAATACAAAGCGAACTTATTCGCAGGCGATGTCCTACTTACTTTGACCCAGCCCCATATATCCCTACCCAACCTAATGGCGACCATCATAGAGTATGGGAAACACTCATATTACAAGCTAAATGTCTCCAAAACACAAGCCATGGGACTGGGGATACCACAAGAAACACTGACCAGACTCAAAACAGCCTTCCCCTTTGACTGGAGGACTGACCACCTGACGTTCCTGGGAATCAAAATACCATCCAACCTAAACAAATTATTTGAGAAAAACTATGTCGCCCTACAAAATGAAATAACCACCACTCTAAAAACCTGGGAAGGGAAATACCCGTCATGGGTAGGGAGGATTGCGGCGGTGAAAATGATAATACTCCTGAAATACCAATACCTACTGCGCACCCTCCCCATAGCACTATCAAAAACACACCTAGACAACGTACAAAAATACTAACCTGCTTCATATGGGCAAACAAAAAGCTTTGAGTGGCGATGAGACTCCTGCAACAGCCAGTAGTGAAAGGGGGATTGGGACTCCCAAGCATAAGGACATACTACTAAGCAGCACACCTCGCAGCAGTCAAAGCAGCCACAGAGGAAGGGGAACCACGACAGTGGACCCAGATAGAAGCACACTGGATAGGCAGACGTAAGCTGGGAGACTTATTTTGGCTCCCCAGGTCGTTGAGGCCACAAACCATACACCCCCTCCCAACCACGGTACTAACACTGAAACACTGGGACGATGTGAGAGGGAGAGGGGAGACGCCAGACAAAATCCACCAAGACACACCGGTGTCATGCCTAACAGTAGGCATCCCAACTCTGGACACGAAAGTTTGGAGAGAAGCGGGATGCACGGCACTTACACACTTATACAAAACTAACAGCCTGATGCCATTCCAGGAACTCCAAACCAAATACAGCTTACCTAGTAAAGCAATATTCCCCTACCAACAAATACAATCACTGCTGGCAGGGATAGAACTACGGAACAAAGAGACCATGCACACACACAAAGTCGAAAACGCCTGTCTAACCCACAGACCCCCCAAGAAAATACTCTCCACACTATACACAGCCTTGCTAGACGCAAACACAGACAACACAATGACGTTTCAAAAAGCATGGCATGCGGAGATAGGGCATGATATTAGCAAAGATGACTGGCAGAGGGCCTTCATAGCGCACAAAGGGAACACACTATGCACCACGCACCTAGAGACCATACGTAAACTGCAATACAGATGGTACTTAGTACCGGAAAGACTGGCAGCAATATACCCCGGTGTATCAGACCAATGCTGGAGATGCAGGGCAGAGAAGGGCTCGACGGGACACATATGGTGGACATGCCAAAAAATAAAACCATACTGGACAGAGGTGGAAACAATAGCGAGAGGCCTCCTGGGCAAACCTTGGTCACCTAGCATTGAACAGTGTATATTATTCGTACCACAACCAGCAACACAAAAAGTAGAACAAGGCCTGATATTTCATATATTGATAGCTGCAGTCACACTAATAGCCAGATTATGGAAATCACGGAAAGTACCCACAAGAGAGGCATTACTAGAACAAATAACACAGAACTGGAAGAACGAAGAGATGGCAGATAAACACCTACAGCCACGAAAACACATTAAAAGAGCGGGAGAGAAGTGGAGGAGATAAATAGGGGAAAACCCACACAATACCTCAGCAGATGGCGAAGGAACAACACCAAAGTAAGAGGCAAGGGAATAGAGAGATGACACACAAGTTGTTCTAAACAAGAACAAGAATATTCATCTAGACCAATTTCTTTTAGTTTGAAGACTAACCTATTGTGAGGAACCGTATCAAATGCCTTGGCAAAATCCAAGTAGATCACATCCACTGCAACACCCTGATCTATACTTCTACTTACTTCTTCGTAGAATGCAATTAGGTTAGTTTGACATGACCTATGTTTCATAAAACCATGCTGATTATTGCTAATAACGAAGTTCTTCCCAATAAATTCCTGAATATTATCCCCTAATAGCCCTTCAAATATTTCCCCAGTTACAGAAGTTAAGCTCACAGGTCTATAATTTCCAGGCAAGGATTTTTAACCCTTTTTAAATATAGGAACAACATCTGCCTTCCTCCAATCCTCCGGTACAACACCTGAAACAAAAGAATATTGAAAAATTAAATACAGAGGTTCACTTATTTCCCCACTTAGCTCCTTAAGTACTCGTGGGTGAATACCGTCAGGCCCCGGAGCTTTATTTACATTCATTTTCTTTAATAGCTGTAGCACTTTGTCTCGAGTTATCCAATCACAAGTTATCTGCAAGTTTTTTGCAGCAATCATTTGCATATCTCTTGCCATAGGATCCTCATCAATATATACTGAAGAAAAATAGTTATTTAAAATGTCTGCTTTTTCCTGGTCTTCATTAGCTAATAAACCCAACTCTGTTTCCAGTGTACCTACACTTTCATTTATTGTTTTTTTTAGAATTGATGTACTTGAAAAAAAATTTGGGGTTGGTTTTGCATTCTTTAGCTATTTCTCATTTTCTAGTTTAGCCACTTTAATTGCCTTTTTGCAAGCGTTATTGGCTTCCTTATATCTTAAATAGGATGCCTCTGATTTGTCTGATTTAAATGCTTTAAATGCCCTTTTCTTATTTTTAATCTCTTGTTTTACTTCTCTACTAAGCCACATTGGTTTTAATTTGTTTCTTTTATATTTATTACCCAATGGTACATACTGAGAAATGTACCTTTCTAATATTTGTTTGAATAGTTTCCATTTATCCTCAGTGTTTTTATCACTAAGGAGTTTATGCCAGTCAATATGTTGTAGAGCTGCCCTAATCTTATTGAAATTGGCTTTTTTTAAATGATATGCTTTAGTATACCCCACTTGCTTTTGCTTTTTTGAGTTGATTTCAAAATTTACCATATTGTGATCACTATTTCCCAAATGCTCCCCTACTTGAATATTGGTTAAAAGATCAACATTGTTTGTTATGACGAGATACAGACAAGCATTCTTTCTAGTTGGTGCTTGTACCAGTTGTGACATAAAGGTGTCATTTAACACATTCAAATCACATCTAATCCAGTAAGCACAACTTTTTCCTTTCTTTGTTTCAATATCCTGCAATTTACCCCTTTACGCTCAAGCACTCTAGATCCCCTGTAAGAGGGTGCGGCACCTCTAGGACCAGGGGCCTCTAGCTAATTCAGTGGTGCAGACCCTGAGGTCATACGGTCTTTGGACATGTGGAACACTGGAGTCTAGCTCCCTGTCAACCAGGATATCTAACAGTTTGACCTCTTATTCTTACTCTCATTCTTTTCTCTACTAAATACCTTTTGCATCTAATTTTCCAAAACAGAAAAAGGGGCAGTAGGGGGAGAGTGTGGCAACAATGTATCAGCACATCACAATGATTATTATCTGCGTGCAACACCTACATGCTGCAGTTATAATGTGTAACTGCAATACTGTCTGCAATATGATGTTGATGCATTTTATATCTCTCGAATGTACTGAGAACTTGAAGGTTGCTGTGTTGTATACCTATCTACCTGAATGCCTATTCATAAACTTATTAAAAAAAACAAAAAACACGAGTTCTATGGCAGTGACATTACCACTGCGCTAACCATCTGGTAACTTAACCTGTTCTCGATGTAAAAAAAGGAGGCCTTTAAAGCCGTTAGGGTGGCCTCCCTCCACATTGAAGACTGGGCTCCAGGGAGTGAAAGTAGCCAACTTCCTCCCCAGATTGCAACCCAGGAAAAGGAGGTAGTCTGCCTCCCTTCCCAGCATCAGAAGGAACTTCAGGTAGAGAATGCAGTCTGCTTAACTTCCCAACAACACAACAGAGCTAGACAGTGGAGCTTTGCTCAGGAGGCTGCCAGGGTGGATGCACTTTTTAGGGCTGGACACCCGACTAACTCAGGCACAGACTGATTGAAGGACCGGTACCTAGTTAGTCTACCCTTGGGGGGGGGGGGGGGGGAGAAATATGTGGCAGTAGTTACCATCATTAGGTGCATAAGATGGACCTTTTGTTGGTACCCGGATGTTTTTTGTGCTCTCCTGTCCTGCTGATGCTTTCTACCAACTAGAATGGGTCTGAAACACTCCAGAGACTCTGGTAGCAGAGGTACCCACATTAAGAAGCTCTGTCTCAATACTCTTTACACAATAAGTATGCAACTTCTGGAGTGTCCTTTCAAATACATTTGATTTTTGGCCTTACATTCATGAGATTTGAATTTGAAGTGCATCAAAGTTGTGTTGGTACCTGGAGTATTAGTTTAAAAAATATTGCAACCTCATTGCTTCTCTTAATTAGCTGACATAGTGGATGTGAGTGGAAGCTGTAGAAAAATTCTATATTTTATTCACACATAATCAATTTTGTTATTCGTAAGTAAGTTATGCACTATTTATTTGGGCGTTTGCCTCAGTTTAACTTCAAATTGATTTGAATAATATCTGCTCTGTATGCAGCTTTCTTTCATATATGAAGAGTTAGGGAAAGGTCACCAATCCTTACCAGAAATAGAAAAGAAATCCATAAGAATTACGCTACCACTTCAAATAGGTTCGATATCCTAACAGACAGACATGAGAAGGATGATTTTTTTCAAGAGGGACGCCAGAAAGGCAAATACAAAGGAACACAATCCCCTCACGACATCTCTTCACCTCTACACACCCCCCCCCCCCAAAAGACAAAGGAATTTAAGGGGAGAGGAACCCGGGGAGGCAAGACACTCAGGAAGATAGGTAGAACAACCACTCAGACCAAATCTATCATTTTCAATTTAACAGGAGATCCTATACCACCGGCACAACAAAGAATTCTCAATAAAGGGCTAAAGTTTGTACCCACACAACCATTGAATACATTTGACATATTTATAGATCTCAATAGGTATAAAAGACAATTATGCCTGAAAAAATTATTCATGAGAATAGACCAACCAATTATTTCAAACAGCAACCCTAAATATATACACACTGACCTCAAAGCTAAATCCACCTTTTTTCCGAACAATTTCATATCCAAAGAAATGATCACTTTTGAAAAATCAGTTATGCAAGACATAAATAAAATAAAACCTAAAAGTAAGAAACACATGAATTTGAGCAAAGAAGAATGGCTAGCCCTAAAAGCATTGCAGAAAGATAAAAAGAGAGTTATAAAACCAGCAGACAAAGGGGGAGGGATTGTAATTATGAAAACAGAGGACTACCTCAAAGAGGGGCTCAGATTAGTAGGTGATACAGAAACATATCAAAAACTAAATGGGGATCCAACCAACAGCATTAAAAATAAATTTGACGACTTACTAAACAAAGGAAAAGAAATAGAAATACTGAATGAAAAAGAATATAGGTACATTAATATCAATAAACCAAAAATTCCAGTCTTCTACCATCTACCCAAAGTCCATAAGCATTTAACCAACCCTCCAGGTAGACCGATAGTCTCTGGGATAGATTCCGTATCCAGTAGACTATCGGAATACCTGGACAAGTGTCTACAACCTTTGGTCCAACAAACTCCCAACTACCTCAAAGACACACTAAACATAATACAAACATTGCAACATATTAAATGGGAACCTCATTACATTTTAGTAACAGCAGACGTTAGTTCACTCTACACCATAATTTCCCACACGAGAGGTCTGGAGGCAGTAGAATTCTTTCTTAAAAAAGACAACAACTATCCAAAAGAACAAACCAACTTCATTTTAGAAGGAATAGACCTCATTCTTCACAACAACTATTTCTGGTTTAACAATGAATTCTTTTTACAAAAAGTCGGTACCGCTATGGGGACAAGGTTTGCTCCTAACTATGCAAACTTATTTATGGCTTACTGGGAGACCAAATTTATAGACAACAGCCTAGAGTGGGGAGCGAACCTTGTCTCCTATAAGCGGTACATAGACAACATTTTTTTAGTCTGGAACGATCCAGTGGATCTTTTAAAAAAGTTTTTAACCTTTTTAAACACAAATGATTGGGGAGTGACGCTAACGACAGAATTCAGCAAAGAAAGCGTTAATTTTTTAGACCTGACCATTTTTATAGAGGACAATGAGATAAAAACCAAAACCTTTTTTTAAATCAGTGGACATTAATAATTACATTTACTTAAACAGCTGTCATTAAACAGCCAGATATTCCCCCTGGCTAAAAAATATACCCAAAGCACAACTGATGAGAGTTAGAAGGAACTGCACAGATCAAAGCACTTTTGAAATCCAGGCCATTAAGATTAAACAGGATTTTATAGAAAAGGGGTATGAGGAAACTTCTCTTTCTAACACGATTAAAGAAGTAAGAGCCATGGAAAGATCTTCCCTGTTACAATACAAACCTAGAAGTAATAACGAAAATAAGGGTCTGCCGTTCATTTGTAACTATAATCAAGAGAGCCAGAAGATTAGACAAATAATTAATAAACACTGGCCTATGCTAAGGAATGATCCCATGCTACACTCCATTTTACCAGAGAGACCACAATTAGTGTACAGAGGAGCTCCCAATTTAAAACGAAAATTAACACACAACCATATTAAAGAAAATACACCTATCCCCTTTTTCCAGAAAGAAGTTTTTTTCGGCTGTGGACAGTGTTTAGCGTGTAGAAGCACGAAAAGTATAAAGAGACATATTACAGAATTCCATGACTCAAAAGGAGAAAATAAGTACAAGATACGCCAGATGATTACATGCTTTTCAAAAAGAGTAATATATGTTTTAAAATGCTCGTGCAATTTATTTTATGTGGGCAGGACAAAACGCCCTCTACAAACCCGTATAAATGAACACATTAGAAACATCAAAAAAGGTTACGATAAACACAGTGTTTCAGAGCATTTTAATTCAGTACATAATAGAGACCCCCAATTTCTGGAATTTATGGCAATCCAAAAAATCACACTAAACTGGCGAGGGGAAGATGAGATTAGAAAATTAGGCAAAATAGAAACAAAGTGGATTTTTAACCTCAACACTTTAGCCCCTGCAGGTCTGAATGCGGACTTTGAGCTATGCCATTTTTTATGAAAGAAACCATATATACTTATTAATCACCAACGCTCGTCTTCCACTGGTTTTAATGCATTTTATCTATTTTATTTTCTTTGCATGTTTTTTGTATAGATGTGATACCACCTTTTAAATAAGAGAGCCACCAAATATACTCACTTAAGGAAAAATCCATATTAACTAGGATATAAAACAAATAATTAGATGTGTATTTGAAAAATATGTTTTCTGCAGAAAATAGGCTTCATGTATAAAATGCACATCCTAAGCACAAGTCACTTTCTTTCCCACTAAATTTAAAAACCTACATGATTTTTAATTAAGAGGTCTACATAAAAAGGTTTTATTGTATTTTAAAGATAAGGTTATATTTAAAACGGAACAACTATAATGGAAATGCAAAAATAGGCTAGCAAAGCATTCTACCTGCTTTATATATAAAGAGCATACAAAAGAACATTTAACTATACACTTTTTTCTCTTATCTTTGTTTTATTATCGCAATTGAGCCAAATAGGCTCTAAATATGGACTTGGCAATTCGCCACATTTCGGACTATATTTCCCATAAACGACCGGACGAAAACCGGAAGTGATGCGCTGGGCGCAAAGCACTATGGATCCTGTAGTGCCGAAAAACCGTAAGTGACGCGACGGCTGTTCAGCCACGTCAGGTGACCGGAAGGATCATTCCGATTGGAAGGACGAAATTTAGGCGGGATTCTACAGATTTAAAAGTACAGAGCATCAAGAAGTCTTTTACAAGCTGACTGAGGAAGCCGTTTTACCGGCGAAACGCGTTTTAGCTTTTAAAGTGGACTCAACATTTTTATTGGAAACCACTAATACTTATAATATATTTGTTCTTATCTGTTTTTTATTTTCTAGAAAGTATTTTATATTGATTATTTATACATTGTAATAAATTCATCAATTTTTTACTACCAACTGTATCCAGCTCCAGTGATTCCAGGGAAGGGGTAGTGTCACCCCACAAATTGACACTAGGTCTGCATACTTAGAGCCAGTTACCAAAAGGCTCTAAACAAGGTGAGCATTTTAATCTCATTTCTTAAAACTCACAAAAACTACAAAGGATGCTACACTTAGCTCGATAATTCTGTGTCTTTTATATACCGTGTGGAGAGGAGAATACACCATCCAACTTGGAGAGAGGGGTCGTGTGATCTACCTTTAAAGACACAGACGTGCACAAGTTTAGAGCCTAATTCACTTGAAAAGGCTCTAAAAATGTGAGTGTAGACATAACTGTGAACTCACTCAATTTTTAACCACAGTGTTTAATATACTGCACAATTATTTGTATATATTCTTGTTTTCTTTTGTATATTCACTACATTGGAGAACATAAAGGGTACCTGTCTTTGAACCACAGGTAATTTACTGTAATCTTACACCAAACACAGCGCTGCACTCTTAAAGGTAGAGGACCCAAGGGGTGGTAACACCAATTGGGCCTGAAACCTTTTTTGTATCTTGGTGATTATCTTTGTATGGTGGGTTTCTGAGGAGTACCCACAGAGTGTTTTCAGCAGCTAGAACCCACTGTTTATACCTAATACTCAGCGCCATATATTCCACACCTATTGTATAAAAATCCATTCTTTCATAAATGGCATATTCTTATACTTAGTTAATATGACATTTCTACTTGATCTGAAATGGGGGTTTGCAGTGCATTAATTGTATGCTGAAAATACATTGAAACTCTAGAAGAGATTGGCTTAATGATCTCTACAAAAATAAGATGTCACTATCTTTAAAGCAATTCTGAGTTCTCGTGTAGTTACAAAGGGGTCATTTCAATGATGCTGTATGTACTGATCAACCACAACATTAAAACCACTGTGAAGTGAATAACATTGATTAGATTGTTACAATGGCACCATTTAAGGGGGGAAGAGGGGATATATTCGGCAGCAAATCAACAGTCAGTTACTGAATTCCATGTGTTGGAAGCAGTAAAGATGTGCAAGATCTGAGTGACTTTGAAGGGCCATATAGTGATAGCTAGACGACTGGGTCAGAGCATCCCAGTAAGCAGTGGTTAGTACCTACCAAAAGTGGTGCAAGGAAGGACAATCGGTGAATTGGCATTAGGGTTAGGGGGAGAAGAGCTACTTTAGCTCAAATTGCGGGCAATGATAGAAAAGTATCAGAACACACAATGCTTCACAGTGTGCTTATAATGGAGCCGCCGACTGGTCACAGTACCCATGATGACCTCTGCCCACCGATGAAAGTGCCTTCAATACAGATATGAGTGTCAAAACTGAACCATGGAGAAATAGTTTGCCTGGTTTAATGAATCATGTTTTCTTTTAGATCAGGTGGATGGCCGGGTGCGTGTGCATTGATTGAGATGGCAGCAGGATGCACTATGGGAATAAGGCAGGCCGGCAGAAACACTGTTATGCTTTGGGCAATGTACTGCTGGGAAACCTTGAGACCTGGCATTCATGTGCATTGTTGCAGGCCACGTACACTCCTTCATGGCAATGGTGTTCCCTGATGGCAGTTTCCTTTTTCAGCAGGATAGGCACGCTATCACACTGCAAAAGTTGTTCAGGAATGGTTTCAGGAACATGACAAAGAGTTCATGGTGTTGCTTTAGCCTCCATATTCCCCAGATCTTAATCTGATTTGAGCATCTGTGGAATGTGCTGGAACAACAAATCATTCCATGGAAGCTCCACCTTACAACTTAATGGAACTGCTGCTAATGTCCTGGTGCCAGAATACCACAGAATACGCTCAAAGATCTTGTGGAGCCCATGCCTCAACGCATCAGAGCTGTTTTGGCAGAATGTGGGGGACCTAGACAATATTAGGATAGAAAGTCCTAAAACCTATATAAATAGAAAATGCAATAAAAGATAAATAACTGAGCTTCCTATATAAAATCTAAGGCAATTTTTTTTTTTTGAGAAAACATATAATACCTATAAATACATAAAAAATACCCCTTTAATGCATTCGGTAGCTTTATTTTTCATGCCTGACTGCATTTGAGTGGAATCAAGGAATCCAGCCACTACTGTACTAATTTTGTGGGATGGATTAAAGACTGTATTTTACTAAATTGGTCCCAGAGATTTTTTTTTTTTATTATTCTTTATTTTTCCGTGCATAGGTGCGTAACAGGCATGTGAACGGCGCCTCAAAGGCATTCCATTCACTTAAATCAGATACAATGACAGTAGTGGGGTATTGTAATGACTCATGCACATTGTTTTTTATGAAGTGATAAGAAGTAGCGATATAGCCATAGCATAAATAAAACATGCGTGTGTCAGGTGTAGTGGGCGAAACATTGCTGCGTCTGCGAGATTTGTTAGGAACCTTGGCATTCTTAACTTTTATTTGTGGGCATTTGCAGGTTACATTTGTAAGGTTATCTTGCATGTTAGCTTACGGGTGCAGGTAAATGTAGGACTATGCATACTTATTACAAAGGATGTCCATGGGCGTATAATGTTTCAAGGCACATCCGTATGACATCTAGGCATGTGCCTGTCTGTTGTGTATGGGTTTGTTATACTTGTTCGCTGCCTCTTTGCTCGCTCCCCCGCGGCTACCCAAGGCCGGGGGGGGGGGGGGAGGGAGGCAAGGAGCTCTGAGCGTGTTGGGCTGCGCATGATAGATGTAGTGGGATAGGGGAGTTACCGGTATGGCGCTCGCAATCTAGAGCTATTGTGTGCCTAAATAAAAAAAATACTAAAACAATAAGAAATTTAACTGGTGAGAAGCCATACTGATAAACATTGAGTCCTGGAGCCACGAAGTTGCGGTTTAGTGTTATATAGTCCCGACCGGTGCTGTCTGCAACCTGAGGGTCTCCGGAGGCTTCTCAGGTGCCTGTCGCCTCGGGGGGGGGGGGGGGGGGGCTGCCTGGGTCGTCGTGGTACGAATATTTTGGCTCCTTCTGGGTCCCATCTGTGTTGCTGGCTTGTGTTCTCTTGAAGAGCATCTTGGTGTATTCCTAAAGTGTGTAGCAGGTCTCTTGCACCTTGTAGCGAGTGCACCATATGTTTGTCGTCTCCCTTCAGGACTATGAGTGTTCGATCGAGGTGCCATCTATATTTTATATCTTGTTGTCTGAGGAGGGCAGTGAAGGGCTTTAGTGACCCTCTGCATGCCAGTGTACCGCCTGTTAGATCCGCAAAGAATGTTAAGGAGTGTCCTTCGAACGTGACTTGAGCTCTTTTTTTTTTTTTTATTCTCTTTTTATTTTGAATTTATCACCATAATTTCACTTATACAAAAAAGTATTTAAAAATACATATTCATACACATAAGCACTTAAACAAAAAAAAGACAAAATACAAAACAACCCACCCCCCATGAGAGTTCTACATACTTCCAGCTTCTATTTCTTATTTCAAATGGTATCGATATTACATTTGTAGTAATTTTTTTCCCCAATTTGCCCATAGGCTCAAATTATCATTCAGAAACTTGCAGTGATCCTTCTCCATTTTAATTTGGTATATCAACTGTATTGTTATTAATTTGATGTTAAATGCGGTATCTCCCTTGCAGTTCCTTGCTATTATTATTTTACAGGCTATTAAACAATGAGTAATTAAAAATTGATTTATTTTGTTTCATTTTGGCCATTGATAGTGTAATAGCATTGTTTCAGGTTTTAGGAATATTTTTACACCACACAGTGTATGGATGATAAATTGACATCACTTGTTTACATGACCACCACATGTGGATATAATTTCCTTTTTCCTCTCTACACTTCCAACACTTTGTGTCCATGGATGTATCAAATTTGGCTATTTTAGTTGGCGTCATATACCATTGATAAGCCAACTTAAAGTGTGTTTCTATCAATATAAAAGAATGGACATATTTATTGATTTTTTGTAGAGTAGCTAACCATTCATTTAATTCTATATTTATTTTTAATTCAGTGTTCCATTTTTTAATAGCACTGGATAGGACTGAATCATTCATTGGGTCTAGCATTCTAGCACATCTAGAGAACAACTGCTTTGTTTTATTCTGGTATATTATTGATTTTAAAATATCATACATCTTTCCCTCTATTACTATCTCAACTTTCTCCAAAAAATGTTTTACTCTGAGGTAAGTATATACATCATTAGCAGAGAACTTAAACTCCTCTATCAGCGTTTTATAAGGTTTAATTTTGCCATCTTTGGTCAGATCTTTTAAAGTGCTTATTCCTTTTTTCTTCCATAATTTTAAGGAAATATTATTCATATTTAATTCTATTATATCTAGGTTTTGAAAATCAAATATTTTATTACCGTATATACTCGAGTATAAGCCGACCCGAATATAAGCCGAGGCCCCTAATTTTACCCCAAAAAACTGGGAAAACGTATTGACTCGAGTATAAGACTAGGGTGGGAAATGCAGCAGCTACTGGTAAATTTCTAAATAAAATTAGATCCTAAAAAAATTATATTAATTGAATATTTATTTACAGTGTGTGTATATAATGAATGCAGTGTGTGCGTATGAGTGCAGTGCGTGTATGAGTGCAGTGCGTGTATGAGTGCAGTGTGTGTGTATGAGTGCAGTGTGTGTGCGTATATATTAATTGAATATTTATTTCCAGTGTGTGTATATAATGAATGCAGTGTGTGTGTGTATGAGTGCAGTGTGTGTATGAATGCAGTGTGTGTGAGTGCAGTGTGTGTATATGAATGAAGTGTGAGTGTGTGTGATGCAGTGTGTGTGAGTGCAGTGTGTGTATATGAATGAAGTGTGAGTGTGTGTGATGCAGTGTGTGTTTGTGTATGTGTTGGTGGGGGTGGGCATTTCATATATTATTAATTATTATTATTTTTAATTTTTTTACATTATTATTTTTTTTATATTATTATTTATTATTTAATTTATTTTTTTTATTTTTTATATTATTATTTTTTTTCTTGTATTATTTATTATTTAATTATTATTATTATTATTTTTTTATTATATTTAAAAAAAAATTCGTCCCCCCTCCCTGCTTGATACATGGCAGGGAGGGGGGCTCCTTCCCTGGTGGTCCAGTGTCATTGGTAGTTCAGTGGGGGGGAGAGGGGGGCTGGCTGAGCTGTACTTACCTTTCCTGCAGCTCCTGTCAGCTCCCTCCTCCTCCGCGCGGTCTGTGCAGCTCCCTCTGTCAGCTCCCAGTGTAAGTCTCACGAGAGCCGAGGCTCTCGCGAGACTTACACTGGGAGCTGACCGAGGTGCTGAACGGACGGCGCGGAGGAGGAGAGAGCTGACAGGAGCTGCAGGAAAGGTAAGTACAGCTCTGCCAGCCCCCCTCTCCCCCCTGTCTGTATTATGGCAATGCAAATTGCCATAATACAGACTATGACTCGAGTATAAGCCGAGTTGGGGTTTTTCAGCACAAAAAATGTGCTGAAAAACTCGGCTTATACTCGAGTATATACGGTAACTAAATCAATTTTTTCCTTATTTTTTGCCATATTGGAATAATTTGTCCTAAGATATATGATCTGGATAAATATTTTTTTTTTTTTCCAGAATAAGTCTAGGGGATCTCTTAATTGGCTAGATTCTAATTCTGACCACCACCATATCTCCTCTTTATTTTGTTTTATCTGGCCAGCCATGACATGCATTATAATCCCAGCTTCATAATATTTTCTTATGTTTGGATAACCTAAGCCTCCCTTCTTTATTCCTCTTGATAGTACTTCGTTTTTAATTCTGGGTTTTTTCCCTCGCCATACAAAGTTAGAAAAAGCGTTGTTGATCATTGTTAACCATGCATTCGGGATTTCTAATGGGAGCATTCTAAACATATAAATCCATTTTGGCAAAACATATGATTTCAAAATATTAATTCTTCCTCCCCAAGATACTTCCAATTTTCTCCATTCTTTCAAATTCTTATTGGTTTCTTTTAAGAGATCCATAAAGTTTATTCGCATAATGTTTTCTACTTTTCTGCTAATTTTAATTCCTAGGTATGGGAACCTTGATATGAATCTATTTCTTGATTCGACATATTGATATATATAGCAATTGATTTTGTTTTATTTAATTTGTAATTTGATACTTCACTATACATTTCAATTTCTGACATTGCGTTTGATATAGATGTAGACGCGTTACTTAAAAATAGAATAGTATCGGGGGGCGGGGCCTGACTGCAGAAGGGAGCAGACGTGTGCTGCTGAAGCTCCAGCGGCCACACGCAAAGCAACCTAAAATTTGCTAAACGGAGCCTGTGACCCGACCCACTTTGGCCACTAAGCGACTTAGGACACCGAGACCGGCAGAATGACACCTCTCCCGAGGTTGTATGCCAAAGTCCCGACTATCCAGCCGTTGCGGCCTACTCACGAGGCGGACACGGGGGAGGCGGCCGCTCTCCCATCGTCCCAAAGCGTGGCCAAGCACAGTTCAAGCTCCCGTCCCCCCCCCTATGGACCGGAGGGGGTTATCCCGGTCCCCACCAATACAACAAGTAAAGCGACACTGACTGCAGCTGACCACCCGGACTGGGGCCCTGGACGGGCTGAACCCAGCAATATGGCGGAGGCTGTATCCCGGCCTACATTCACGCTGCCCCAGCCGACCAGCCTGGACCGGATACGACTCCTAGCCGGGTCCCCCACTGCAAATGGAGAGGAGATGAAGGAGGTGAGGAGAAGGGGAAAGAGTGGGCTGATCCCGGGTAAAGCTTTCCCCTCTACACCCGCTGCACCCACTAAATACCCACCCGGGCCGGAGGTCCCACGGAGACATCCTCCGCAGCTTCAGCCACCACGCCGGAAGCCCGCCCGACGCCGGCGACGGCGAAACACCAGGGCCACCCACGGCGCCCACCAGGGGAAAGACCCGGCTCACATAGACGTCCGAGTCTGTGGCAAGCAGAAGCCGACCCCACGAGAGGCCTGGGGCTGGGGAAAAGCCCTTCCTTCCTCACGATCACTCAGCACCGATCAAACATCGAGAGATGCTACACACAGAACACCCTCCATTCCAAGAGCAGCCATATACCGGCTTGGTGACCCACCTCAACAACTCCCATCACGCCCAGGAAGCCATCGCATCAAACTGCCATCCAGAGGACCTTCAACGGGTACTGACTGTACCCCGGCAGAGGGCATCGGCTAACAGGGACAATACCACAAGCGCCCAACGTTCCGGTAACATGCAACCACTGCAGCACTGCAGCCGGACAATCTTGGGGTCCAGCATTAATCGGACTTAACTATACGCTTAGACAATAATTTTCCTTACTTTAACAATGTTTGTGCACTGTCTAGTTACTGATAACACTGTATTGGGGTTAACATACCGCGACTCCAGACTACAGCGACTCCCTTTAATGCAAATCTTGTAGTATGAAACCATTTCTCCACTCCATATGCCATGTTATCATACTGCTGTTGTGCCTTAAGTCTCAGTCCAAAACTTGTGTAAAATGCTTGTCAATCTTACTCACTACTATTAAGCGTATGATCCCTAGCCCTAGCCTATGGGACTTATTCATAGCTGTGTTTTAAAGCCTCATAGCCAGTTTATTAAGCTATATGTTGAACGTTATGCGCTGAATTACTAGATAATAACTACTTACTCCTAATTTGAATAGCATGTTTACTATGTATAAACTCGTGACCTCTTAATTTGAATATCATGTTTACTATGTGTAAACTCGTGACCTCTTAATTTGAATAGCATGTTTACTATATATAAACTCGAGACCTCTTAATTTGAATATCATGTTTACTATGTGTAAACTCGTGACCTCTTAATTTGAATAGCATGTTTACTATATATACACTCGTGACCTATCCTCTGGTATCTAAATATATATATAAAATTGTGCATTGTTCCTATATACCCCATTGTAACCTATGTTTCTAATTGTGCAAGTGGACTGCCTTTGGGGCACCACATGCCTGTATGTTATCTTAATATGCACTGCATAAAAAAAAAAAAAAAAAAAATAGAATAGTATCATCAGCGTAGAGAGACTTGAGCTCTGTTCCTAATTGCTGCCTGGATTGCGGCCTTGTCCTTGCGTTGGTGGAAGCGGACTATAAGGTCACGGATTGCAGTGGCTGGGGCTCTAGCCGGTTTCGGGACCCTGAATAAGGTTTCAATGTGGATGGATTTGGCCTGTTTCGGTGTAAGTAATTCCGTTAGGAGTCTACGTACATAATGTGGCAGCTCTTCTGTTGGTATATCTTCCGGCAGCCCCCTTATCTTTATATTGGCCGCTCTGCGTTCTTCTTCTGTGGCGGTGAACCGTTGGTCATATTCTGCGTTTTTGTGCTGTATTTGATCTCCGCTTGCATATCGGTGATGTGCGCTTCTCGTGCCGCAGATGCGTCCTCCAGGGTTCCCAGCCTTCCCGTTATTCCCTGAAGCTCTGAGCGGAGGGTGGCCATGTCCGCTTGTAGCGTGGTCTGGAGGCCCGCCAACAGGGTTTTGAGCACTGACGTGGTTACCGGTGCGCTGTCCGGGTCTGGAGGCTTGGCCCCCGCTATAGGTAAGCGCGTATTGTCAGGCATGTCCTCCTCCTGGTAGAAATCATCCGAGAAGTCCCCCAGAGACTTTTTAAGAGCAATGTTATTACTAAAGGAAATTGTTTTGTTTTTTTAAATGTTTCAGTTTTATTTCGAGGTGAAATGGCATGTAAATTTACAATAATAAACGCTTTGAAATAAACACATTGAAAACTGTAAAGTTTTACATTAGAACAGCTTGAAATTGGTCCATTAGTGTATACAGTTTAAAGCACTTCTAGAGATGGTAAATTGCCAGAAGCAAAATACAAATATTGCAGAGGTGTCTGTAGCGAAAGCCACTTCGCCACTGTGTTTTGGAGGGGGCTGCTTGCCCGCCTCTTACCCTGTGACTACGGTCCCTTTATGCACGGTATTTGGGCATACTGTGGGTTATTGGGCTGCCCCTGGATTATGGGCCCTCTCATCAGCCCATACGAAACTTAAACCCCATGGCGTTTGAACTGTGTTTGTGGCATCTGAGCGCTGTTTGGATATGTTGAGCGCTCAGATCCAAGCCATCTGGGGATGGGTTGAATGTGGGGGTTCTGTTTAGTATAACAGGAGTTATGTATTTTTATGTCTTTTGGTGGTTGCTGGTAACATGTGCTTAATGGAGGCTGTGTTTGTCCCTGGATATAATTAAATCAGCTTCTCCATTGTCTCCAGGATAGAGGATTCTGGGGAACTAGTTTGAGCTGGGAAAACCATGCTTCCAGAAGGTCAAATGCACATTTGTACTAACTTTTGAACCCCTGGTACAATTCGTATGATTTTTGAGTATGTTGTTCCCCCGAATGGATTTATTGTGAATATGTATTTTTATGCGAATGTGATGTATATTTTGGGAGTTATGAATGTTGTGTAAAAACTGTATTTTCCCTACCTATGATAATTGTATTTTCCTGTGTGTACAGATAATTAGTTTACAGGTAGAGGGGAGGGCTATGTGTGGGATGTAACTATTGTGTGATTGGTTAATGTACGTTACTGTGTGTGTCCCTCCCCTTCATGGGAGCACCTAATAAAAAGGGCTGCAAGCTAGCAGCCAGACAGTTCTATTTTTACCCTCAACTTGAGTCCTGTCTCTTATTGGGGGAATCTGCTACAAGGGATTGCTATGCTAGGCATATTCCCTTGCTATAATCACTGAGCTCTTGTAAGAGCTTGTTCCTGCTTCGTTCTGAAGGGAGATATCTGCAGCCTGCGGTGCTTATGGTGTCTGGTGGAGTGCTTGGAGTCCTCTGGAAGCGCTAGGAGCATCTTTCAACGGAGGTACCCAGTCGGGGTGCCAGTGGATCCGTTACAGTGCACAGGATATCGGTGCGGTGCGAGGAAGTCCCCCTTGGTATGTCTGCTCAGTCCTGTGGAGCAGTTAGGGACTCGTGAGATGGTAATCTGTTTTGAGTGGTCAGGTTCAGTTAGCTTTATTTGTATTCCATCTTTACATAAAGTATGGAGGTAAACCATCTGCAGTACTAGTCACCTCTAATAGTGGGTCTTACAGGGTATAACAGAAAAGCCTTTTTTGGGGAAAAGGGTGTGTGAGGTCCAACTAGGGGGTGTTACGAGATGCTGCTTTGCTACATTGTTTACAGTTTGGCGGTGCAGTGCGCAGGTGTCTTCATCATCAGCTCCAACTACATCATTGTTGGCTTGGATAAGCGTCCTTCTCTATGGCATGTTAGAGGGTGGTTTTGCTTTTGTTCCTAGGGGACCCTTTGGGCTAGAGTATACCTCTCCGTCCATTTAGACCAGATTCGGTTGTAGTGTGCTAGGGTTCCACTGATTGTGTGTGACATTTTTACATATTGTTTTGTGTGATTTACTCTACCAATAACTAGCGCTACATCTGGTGCGGTGGTTGATTGCCATAGGGCAGCTATGCAGGTTTTTGCAGCCAGTGTGATATGGGCGATCAAAGCTGCTTCATATTGCCTAAACCCTTTAGGTAGCTTATGGAGCAGGTAGGACTCTGGTAGTAGTAGGCCATCTCAGGACGTGCCATTGGTTTCCCACTCTGGCTTGTAGGCTGAACGGGTAACCCCATTTATATTGGATCCTCTTCTCCTGTAGCGCATTTGTGATCAGTTTCAGGGCTCGTCGTGCGTCTAGGGTAATGGCTGACAGATCTTGATATAGTGCTATTGGCGATTCCATGTACCGGATTGAGCGTTGCGCCCGTGCAGCCCTCATTATAGCCTCCTTCAATTGAAATGACCGGAGGCAGCAAATCAGGTCTCTTGGCTGGCCATCTCTGCATGGGGCTCTGAGCGCCCTGTGCGCCCTCTCTAGCCCAAAGTCTGGTGGGGCCGCACCATCCATGATTTGGGCAAACAGGCCCTCAAGCAGCTCCCGTGGTGTTTCACCGTCAGATTCTGATCTGGGTGATGTTTGGATATGTTGGTCACCCAGATCAGGGCTATCATGGGATGTAACATTTGAGGGGTTTTATGTATTTTTAGGTTACTTTTTTGGGTGTTTTTAAAAAGTATGTTTTTTCTGTGCTTGGAGATAATTGGATTAGAATTAGTACAGTTACTGATCCAATTATCTCCCAAGCAAAGAGGAGGGATTGTATGTTTGTTATGGGAGTGTCGGGCATTTAATCACTGTTCTTATTGGTCTGTGTCTTTGTGTCACAGTCCCCAACAAGGTCCATGTGGGCGTACCCCTTGCATGGGGATTGTCATAAAAGGCCAAGTGTGGCTCCCATTAAATTGAGATTCGTTTACCCCTTCATTAAGTCTTGGCTCATGTTTGGGGTATTGGAGAACTACATTCACTCTGGGGATTGCTATAATCACTATACTCCCCTGAGTATAATCACTAGCTCTTATAAGAGCTGTTCCTGCTACGCTCTCGGGACTGGGAGAGGTCTACCCCCTGGAAGCTGGATCCAGGTCTTGGGTCCAAGTTGGATGAAGGACGGTGAGACCCCAACCATGCTGCGGCAGTTCGTGGGGTTTACGGTGGTTATAGTGTTCCAGTACAGTGCTCATGGTGCTCGCAAGTACTAGGAAGCGGCGATTGACGGAGGTACACAGTTGGGGTGCCAGGCGGTCCGTCACATTGGTGGCAGCAGTGGGATGGCTTCCTAGTCTTGGGGGAACATTCAGAACACCCCTGGGACTCCTGCACATCTTCTAGAGCGAAACAACCATGGCGCCCAGTTACATGGAGGCGGAGTTTGATAGATAGTTTAAGGGGTTGCTGGCTTTCTTTGGACCTAACCTAGCTGAGAAATACGTACAGTTCACAAGAAACCTAGTGGCTGAGTACCTGCAGCACAGAGCAGAAGTGGCAAGCGATAGGGCACGGTGGGGGTTTCCCCTGCTCCAGCAGCAAAGAGCGTCAATGGGAGAGGAGATTGTCTGTCCCTCATCCCAGCAGAAGCAAGCAGCACGGGGGGTGGAGAGGGCTGGTCCCACTACCCAGCATCCGGCAGCATTACCGGGACTCCCCAGCATCAGTATGAGATAAAGGAACACTGACTGGCGGTCTCTCTCCCCAGCGGCAGTCAGTGTTTTACCGGGAGAGGAAATGTCAGTCCCTCATCCCCGCAGCAGCAAGCAACACTGGGAGTGAAGATAGTCAGTCTCACTACCCAGCACCAGGCAGCGTCACAGGCAGCGTCACAGGGAGAGGAGATTGTCAGGCTCTCATCTCAGCAGCAGCAAGCAGTTCAGCACCATGCAGCGTTACCGGGAGTCGAGACAATCGGTTCCACTCCCCAGCAGCAGCAGGGAGAGGAGAAACTGGTCTCTCTCCCTAGCGGCAGGGAAAATTATTGGGAGTGGAGACAGTCGGATGTAGGTGCATCATGTGCGTGTTGGAGCATTAACCCTCAGTACCCCTGGAGGCTATATGTCTCTAGGGGGATCGCTTAAAATTTCCGGGACAGGCATGGGGCTCAGAGTGGCCACTGGAGCTGCATAGACAAGCCGAAACACGCCCCGTATGGACGGGACATGGGAACTGCAAAGATTGGGGGGACCTCACCCGGGCTCTAGACCCCCGACCCTACCTGTTCCTGCCCTGCCCCCCCTCCCCACTTCCCTCGTAACCAGCCCTTACCCGACAACCTCTCTACACCACAGGGCACCAGGTGAAGCTGGCCCTAACCTGACAAGACGCTACCCAGACAGACAGGGGACGCCAAGTGCAATTATGGATTAGAGCCGAAACCTGACCACATGATACAAGACCGGATACTGCCAAACAGGCAGACCTACACGACTGATTCAGATGTAAGCACACACGTAGACACAGGAGCCAAAAGTCACTTAGACACGAACCCACGGACAAATACTGACCCTTTTGACAAAGCTAGCAGCCCTGACAAGGCACCCCACTGAGAAAGGAATCACAAGGGGCGACGAATATCCCCTCCCCCTCCCTGTTAAGACGCCTACGACTAAAACTCGCACCACAAACTACTGAAGCTGGTACCTCACGCGGTACCCACGCATGTACAGAGCTTTACTGACCCAATACGACAAAGGCATCAGGGTACTATTAAGATGCCCCCGCTGTAGGGACACAGGAATTAAGCTGACAATCTTAGGGGGGAGTTGAACTGTTACCACTAATTGCAGAGGCACGCAGTTGTGACCAGGTAAACCCAGGCGGAAGCAGATACGTGACTAAGTAAAAGAAAACTTAGCTAACTCTGGAAGCATGAGAAATGTACCCTAACAATGACTCAAGAACAGGCTAGACGTTACACTGTTAGCAAATGTTGTGCACAAAACTCTGTTTGACGTATGAGCTATGTGTTATTGTTGATACCTGTGAAAATTCTCAATAAAATACGATTGACACAAAAAATCTAAGCAGAACTTCGCAGTGGCACGGATTTTCCATTGCCGTCCAGACAAAGATTTGCCACATGCATAGGGAGCGATGGAGTCGGGCTCATACTCAGAAAAAGACAACTCTGGCCACCAGTGGTGTATTTTAGTTTTGCGCTGCCCTAGGCATGACTAAACCTGGGCACCCCCCTAATCTTAAGTTGCCCCAATCCTTCCTGTCAAGGCTGCACCTCTTCCTCTTTAAACTACACCTTTTCCTACTACTTTTAAAGGGACCCTATAGTGCCCCCCTTGGCACTGAAGGGGTTAAAATCTTATAGATGTGCTCTCTGTGCACCAAGGAATGCTGACAAAGTATTTTTCGCTCCTCAATATGGCATAGGAGACACGTATGCCTTGTTTCCCGGGGTGACAACCTACACTTGGTTAATTTGCCTCTTTGGATTGTAAGGAGGCAGATGTGCACATGGACGACAAAGCAGTGCGCACCATGTATGGACTGTCTGCCAGCGATAAGTGGTTTGAAGCTGTGATGTACGACATCAACTCGGGCACAGCAGCTGGTCATTCGTGGGGTTATGGATACAGGGAGGGTAATAACCTGACAAAATTCATGCAATTGAGGATCATTGTAGGCGAAGCAGTGCAGTGGGTGACCATGTTTTATAACATGCTGCATGCATCCAATTTTAGGTACATGTACCAAGACGATGTGAGGGGCCATGACAAACGCAACAAAAAGGAAGGTGGTACAGTGCACATGATAAGACACCGTCTACTGGGAGCTTAACGTGTACAAGCTGCTACCTGCTGTGGTGCTGTTTATCACTCATGCTCTGGAGCGACTGATCACTGTCCTGTTTAGCGATGTGCTGAATTCCTTAAAGGACCACTATAGTGCCAGGAAAACATACTCATTTTCCTGACACTATAGTGCCTTGAGGGCACTATATATATATTTAGATATATATGTGCACTATATCGTCCCGTCCCCCCCCCACAGGAAGGGGTTAAAATCTTACCTTTCTCCAGCGCCGGGTGGGGAGCTTTCCTCCTCCTCTCCTCCTTTTTTCACTTTAATTTTGAGTGTGACTCCAAATCCAGACCTCCATGGGTTGAAAAATTTGATTTCCATTTTTTAATTTTTGTGTGATTTTGTTGTCAGCACATTCAACTATGTAAAGAACAAAGTATTTCAGAAGAATATTTAATTCATTCAGATCTAGGATGTTATGTTTGTGTTCCCTTTATTTTTTGAGCAGTGTAAATCACTGGTAAGACCACATATTGAATATGCTGTGCAATTTTGGGCACCTGTTCTAAAGAAGGATATTATGGCACTAGAAAAAGTGCAGAGGCGGGCTACAAAATTAATAAAAGGAATGGAACATATCAGCTATGAAGAAAGGTTAACAAATTTAAACCTATTTAGTTTAGAAAAACGTCGCCTGAGAGGGGATATACAAATATATTCGGGGCCAATACAAACCATTGTGTGGAAATCTATTCACAAACCGGACTTTACATAGGACACAAGGTCATGCATTTAGACTGAAAGATGAAGATTTCGTCTAAGGCAAAGGAAATGTTTTTTTTACTGTAAGAACAATAATGATGTGGAATTCTCTGCCTGAAGAAGTGGTTTTATCAGAGTCCATACAGATGTTCAAACAGCTACTAGATGCTACTCGATGCATACTTGCAAAAATAGAATATTCAAGGATATAATCTTTCAATGTAGGGTAATAACTGCTTGATCCAAGGACTGCCTTGATCTGACTGCCATTCTGGGGTCAAGAAGGAATTTTTTTCCTAGCTTGTTGAAAAATTGGATGTGCTTCCAACTGGGTTTTTTTTGCTGTCTTTTGGAATTGACAGCAAAAAACAAATGTGAGGAAGGCTGAACTTGATGGACGCTATGTAACAATGTAACTATGTATTGGTTTGTTCATGACATGCCCACATTATTAGATTTGGGTATTTTGTAATGTACTGCTGCTTGCTGCTGCCGCTACTTGCTGCCGCACTGCTTGTAAACCACTGTTGATTGCGTAAGTAATTAAATGATTGACTGAGCATCCTGGCCTAATCGAGGTTCGTTTGTCTCCTTCATAGACAGCCCGAGGTCAAAACCCAGATTTTGTGCTGGTAGACGAAGCAGCTTATATGCCAATCACAATTGTTGGCACTAGTACCATTGATGGCCATCAACGACACCAAGCAGATTCATATCACATCTCCTGTACACCGCGATGCATGGATCAGTTGTGTCAATTCTATCAAAGACCCTGTCACTCTACAGCCCAGCGTACACCTCATCTTCCTCCAATTCAAGTATTTATTTCACGGCAAAGATCCAGACATCACGTGCCCTTGTGCTGATGTGTATTGCTCAGACTACATGTTAGTAGATTATTTTCTACAGCAGCTGCTCAGTGCCTGGCTCGTTCATTGAGCAATTCTACATAGGTTTGGACCCAACGTTTTCCACTGGGATTCGGTTGACGGTTGGTTGTGTGACATTGGTCAAGCTGAGAGAGGGCACCCTAGGAGCAAAATTATTTGTAGGTAAAGCATAGAATCCACCAAACAGTTCATGGGTTTGTTTGAGTACAGGTCTCTCTGCTAGAGTTTCTTTAAACGACGTAGTGCCTGTCATGCCCATGATAACGGCCAGGTTACTTAACAAGCTGAAGAAGGTCAGGGCCCAACTGGACAAGTTTCTGCCGCCAGAGAGGGTGAGCTGGCTGGGAATACAATATAAGCGAAACAAGTACTCGCAGCAGCAGCCGTACCCATGGGCCCACCTCTCCCACTTGGTGGACTCTTTTCACATGTACTTTCAAGATGTGGCAGTGATGGAAGGCTGGTTCAGCCTGAATCGCGTCTACCTATTTGTAATGACAACCAATAAACGTCTTCACTTCATACACTAAAGCCAAAGCCGTGTTGGAGGCTGGCCTGTCCTTCGGCTTTGCGCTCTACTTCAAAATCAGCAGTAAAAAATTAGTTGAAGTCATTACACATTTGGTAAAAGGACCGCTGCCGTACCAACTGGCCATTGGTGGTGGTAAATTAGAAAGAACGATGTATTACCAGTCATACCCAGGCAACTGCACTACACTGTAGGCTCAACAAAAGCACCTGTCTATTGCCCTGGCGTAGTTGCTTACAAAAAACCATACCTCACGGTAGCTACCTACTCGGTCCGAAAATGCTTATAAGATGCCTAATGTCGAGAGGGCGTTGGCAAAGGACACTGAGTTGTCTTGTATACCAGGAGAGCCCAAGCTACCCGTGGTGTGCAGTGAGTCAAAACCAAGTACAAGGTATACAATCAGCCCGATGTGTATTTTGATACAGCCAAATCGTGGCACAGTCAACTTGGCACAGTCAAATGGATTTTTTTTTTAAACCATTGATAAAGCCTATATGGTGAAACGCGTTTGGATATTATACTGCTTTTTAATCATTGTTAATAAATAGAATTTGGTCCTTTTTATACTTGTACCATCATCTTTTATTTACATTTGTATTACTATTACCTGGCTTTTTACTTTATTTTACTCTTGTCTTGTACTCCAAGAGCCGAGGTGGGGATCATACCACCTATGCCCTTGTCATAGAGCAGTTAGCCTGCCCTATCATCTGTGAGTATATTTTATTGAGAGCACTATTGCTGTTTTATTATCTTCCCTCTGAGCTCCTGTGACCCTCTCCAAGATCACTCATCATATATCCCAGAAGCAGAGATCATACCGCTGCAAGCATACCATACTACAGCTGGTATAAGCTCTATTAAATGTGAGTGTATCTACTATTTGTTTATTACCTTTTATCCACTGTGGAACATACTGCACCATTATTGTTTCCATTTTTTTCCCCCCTTGGCTGTCTGTCAAAGGAGACTCACCACATATCCTACAAGCGGGGATTATACCGCTGCACACCAGAGCTGGATTAACCTCTACTAAATGTAAGTAAGACCTCTTCCTCTATATTTGACACCTCTCGGAACATCCCGCACCATCACCCTTCATCACTCAACGCCCTCTCCTATATATTTGAATACTGCGAGGAGCGGAAACTTACAAGAGACCAGAGACCAGCCTAGGTCCCAAGTTCCACTTGATTGGACTCTGTTTCAACTACCACTTCCCTAACTAGGACTTTTTATTTATTTTGTCTTTTGGTGCAGCCCCATCCTTTTGCTTGTTTGCTACAGTCATATGGATACCCGTACCCGCTCCAGATGTCATACCTACAGTACAATCCCCCTTCTTGATCCCCCATCCAACAATACTGCCCCTACCCCTACTTATTATATAGAGGACACCGAATTGAAAGTGGTGTACTTTGAGTATCACAAAGCACAGCCTGATTCCAGATCTGCTTACCTTGTATATATTGTAGACGACTCTTATGTAATGGCATAAAAAAATAAAATCAGCTTTTTTTTTTCATCTCAGGCGTTAAGGTACATCACTACCCTGAACTGGACTGGGATACTTGCAGCAATTATCCTGACTTTCCACAATCAGCAAGTCGCTCTCTGATGACAACAAAACCACCAGACATGGTACGGTAACTTACAGAGGGTGGGTGGGTGTATGTGCGATGTATGGCGCAGACACTAAGGCTACAATGTGTGTTGGCAGATTGCTGCTGTGATAAAAAAGATAATGCGGCAGATAACTCAGATGCCCTGGATGAAAATGCAGAGCAAGACCTATTGGGCGGTTTTATTGATGTATGTCAGTGTTGCATGCTGCTGTTACACATATTGATTTTTGGTTCCAGAGGAAGTCCAATTGTACTTGGATGAAACGTGTAGAAACAGTTCTGTTTTTACTTTATTGGTGTATTTTCACCTTTTATAAATAAAGCCGTATATTTTTTTTACCACCATCCTCTGGATTTCGGTTCTTAAAGGAACACACACGGACCAAGGCGTGGGTTTACAGCCCACCAACACCAGCGGGGGAAGCACCCTTTGAATGCATTTATATCTTCAATCTTGTGAGTGCAAAAGATTACCAGCACACATATTTAATTTATAACAGTAATACACTATGTTTTGATTTTGTGTTATCTTTTAGATTATACACTCATTTCCCATGTTTTGTTGTTTCTATTCCTATTTGATGTAAGATCACCATCTGGGAGGTGATCAGTGGAAGGCTGTCCTGTTAACTATTAGATAAGTATACATTATACTTAACACACTATTCACACACTTATCTCTGTGGTGATAGCATATTTTCTGAGAAGACACTTCCCAGTCACTGACTACAGACCACAAATTTGGAGTATGCCTAACTTACCATTGTAGAACAGCACAGGGGACTAAAAAATATATGCAAAAAAAAGTTGCCTTCTACTTTAGAACCTTACACACGATCTATAGTTCTAACAATAACTGTTACACCTCTATTAATATGTCACTGGTCCGATGTGAAAGGAGGTCAACACTAAGTAAATTACACTATTATCTGTATGTTGTGTATTTATATAACGATAATCACCAAAAATGACTATTTGTACTGGTACTGAAGGCATGTACTGTTTACTTCTGTGTGTTCTCTTGTCGCAACACTCCATGAACTCCAAAAGACTACACTCTGCTCACTGTCCTTTGTTATATTATGTAACAACAAAACTGTCTAATTGTTGGAATATATAAAACAATAAACAATCAAACTGAAGGAAAAATAAATGTCAAGCCACTAGGAACAGATCTGGTTAGCTTCTGTCCCCTCCTTCTATGGCTTATTTTTACCTCTGCTCATTTTGTAGAACTGGCCTTTTTATACTTTAAAAATTCTCCCCCCACCATTTTCTCTCCAGTTTAGAGTGGGTGCATGAGCGTGGGACAATGGTTGAATCAAATGTTTCAAAAGCTTTAGATTGAAACTCAGAGGGACGTGGCATGACAACTGAGTGAATACAGGATTGGAGAACCTTGCCCAGTGCTGAAATTCCAGGTATGTTTTATCTTATGTAATTAAAAGAAAAAAAAATACAAAAAATTAATAAATAGGGTGGGGTAAAGTTCATATGTGGTGTGCAACAGGGCATTACAAAGTAATAAAAACAAACTGAAAAAGGGTTAGTAACACTTTAATGAATTGGGTTTGATGATATGGATTATGTCCTTCCAGTGTCACTGCTCAATTATCTGCCATACAGGAGTTATAGGGACACTCTAAGCCAGGGGTAGTCAACCTTTTAATAATTTCTGCCCACTTTTGTATATTTGTTGATGGTAAAATTTTCTTACTGCCCACCAGTACCACAGTAACTAATTTCACAGCACAAGTGAAATTAAAAAAAAAAAAAAAAAAAGTACTTACATTTATAAATTTGTTTCCTTTTTTTCCTACACACTATGTGTGTAAAGGGTGTAGTGTGTGTGTGAAGGGTACTGTATGTGGGTGAGTGGTGAAGTGTGTGTGAGGGGTGCTGTGTGTGTGTGCATGAGGGGGGCAGTCTGTGTGTTTGTGTGTAAAGGGTCCATAGGGTCTATGCTGTGTGTAGGTGGGTGAGATGGGAGAATCAATCTTAATGTCTCCCCCTCCCTTCTTCTTACCTTTTACCAGGGAAGGGAGACCTAATGCTGCAAGCCCTGGTGGCCCAGTGGTGGCATGTTCACTTTAGCCTGTTGCTCCTCCTGCTGCAGGCTGATTCTCCTGCGAGCACAACACTGTATCGGAGCGTTGCCAAGGTAACACGCAGCAATGCTCCGACCAGCCTGCTCACAGGAGGAAGACAGAGCCTTTCAGGCCCTTACCTCCCTTTGCTGGTACTAAGTGCCAGCAGGCTGGTGAGGGAAATCTTTGGCGACAGGGCTTACAGCAAGGCTGGCTCTGCATGGGCTGGCAGGAGAGATGAAAGGATCTCCCCTGCTGGTCTTGGTCCACAGCCATCGAGGCCCACTGTGCGTTTCCTGCAGAACCCACATCCGCCCACCTAAAATCATAAACTGCCCACTAGTGGGCGGTAGTGACGAGGTTGACTACCACTGCTTTAAGCACTATAATCATAACTTTCATAAAATTGATTATAGTGCTTAAAGTACCCTATTGACCATCCTCTATTATTATCAATACTATTTATATAGCGCTAACAAATTCTGCAGCGCTTTACAATGGGTGGACTAACAAACACGTAATTGTAACCCGACAATTTGGGCGCACAGGAACAGAGGGGTTGAGGACCCTACTCAATGAGATTACATGCTAGAGGGAGTGGGGTAAAGTGACACAAAAGGTAAGAGAAGTAAATTAGTAGAATAGTATTCACTGAAGCTTTAGTTTGTTTTTTTAATGAGTGGAATCGATCGGGAGCTATTAACAGTTTAATTGATACACTTTTATGAAAAAGTGAGTTAATTAATTTTGGAAGGAGTGGAGACTGGGTGAGCGTCGAACGGAGAAGGGAAGGGAGTTCCACAGGAACAGTGCAGCCCTAGAGAAGTCTTGAAAGCGAGCATTACAGGTGGAAGTATGAACAGAGGATAGATGTAGGTACCTAGCAGAGCGCAAGGGCCTAGATGGGACATACTTCTGTGTTAGGGAGGATAGATAGGTGGGAGCAGCATTATATAGAGATTTGAAAGCAAGAACCAGAATTTGAAATTGAACCCTGTATCTTATGGGAAGCCAATGCAGAAACTGACAAAGGGGTAAGGCATTAGAAGTGCAGGCGGGCAGTAAGATGAGCCTCACTGCCGTATTCATTATATATTGTAACGGTGCAAATTGTCGGGACGTAAGACCACTGAGAAGTGGATTGCTGTAGTCAAGGCATGAGAAGAAAGTGGCATGGACAAACACCTTAGCCTCGTACACTTTTAGCCAATAACTGCTACTGCTCAGGCTAAGGTTTCCAGACTAGTCCAAGCACTACTGCTAATGTTGCAGTTACATTTCCACATTAGCAAGATAAAATGTATTGTTGAAGCTACATTTCCACATCATCAAGATCAAATTTATACTGTATTCATTGTCTGGGCATGTCTGCGGCAGAGGTTATGATGCTTAACAAACATTTTTGTTTTTTTTACTTTTTAGGCCAGTTACGGTGAGGGAGTATTTCAGATTCGATCTATGTCCACAGCCAACATCTCCAAAACTAGCATTAACATTTCAGAATTTTCTATACAGGAAAAAAACGGGACTGTGATCAAAATTCATCAAAAAACATGACAATCCATAATAAAGTAAAGGAGATTTATCACTCCAAAACATGTGAATAAATGTAACATGACAAAGAAATACTTTTATCTAATATCAAATGTTAATAAAATCTATACTACTCACTAAAACACACCATATGAATGTGACCATAAAAAATATTCATCTATTAATGCTAATGTTCAGCTATCTCCACTGAGTGTAAGCAAAACATCTATTTTGGTGCATCAGGTAAAGACATACTGAATCGATAGTGAGCTACATGGTCATTTATATGGCATACTGATGACTAATACATTGATTATATGAAAGCACTGCTATTGATTATTATTGGTATTTATATAGCACCAGCTGATTCCGCAGCGCTTTACGATACATTAAAATAATATACTGAAGAGTAATATTACCTATTATTAAATACTCAGGCAGCGGCCTACACAGCACTGCCTGTGCCGCTAAGCTGGATCCTTCTCTGTACGTCGAAGCCCTTGGGGGAGTTGTGGAAAGAGCAGCGATGCGAGCTTATAGTCTGGCATGGCGCCCAACCCATAAAGGGGGTATAGGTGGGAGGCTACCTCCTTACTTATATAGGCCTCTGTGAAGAAAAAGGGACTTCATCCGACCTTTTCTTCTAATTTTGTGTATTTTGTTTCATTTTTTCCTGCCCAGTGGATTATTAGTTCGGTAGTTTGCAACTACCGAACCCCGACGTCCCTCCTGGCTTGTTATGATCTAAAGCACCGACAATTAAGTGTTCCCCGGGTGGCCGCTGTTCGTATAGCCAAACGCCACGTGGAGAAGAAAACGGCGGCCATCTTGTTCGCACGAGGCGAGTCAGCGGGACTTGGTCGTCGAGTGTCTGGAACTAAAATCGGACACTCGACCGCACGAAGTACCACTGAGGACTACCGAACGCCCGCTTCCCCTACTTACCAAACAGCCAGAAGAGCGGCATTCGGTAGTTATGTTCGTACGGACCAGGGGAACAATCGCTACTATGAGCCAGGAGGGTATCTTCGGTACTTTAACTGTTTTTTGCCCTTTTACCCATTGACCGACCGCACACGCTGAATTCGTGGAACTGTTTTGGGCAGGAGCCTCGTGTGTGGTCGGTAAAACAAGACTTCCACACTTTTTAAGAACCCCTGAACCGAAATTTGGATACGTTTACCTCCCAGATCGGGGCTATCAGGGGATATGTATTTTGTGGGGATACCTTGTGGGGAAAGGGGCGTTCCAACTTTTGGGTAAAATGTGTGTCCTCTGCCTGGAGATAATTGATTTACTCCTTAACTTATCTCCATATCTCCCGGGCAGAGGGAGGGCGTGTATTAAGAAAATACTGTACAGTGATTGGTAATATGTTTATTTGTTTTGGGAGGTCCTCTTGCATGAGGATCCCCCATAAAAGCAAGCCTGTTTCAATAAAGCTTTAGTTCTGTTACACCCTTCATGAAGTCTTGGCTCATGTTTGGGGAAAGAATATTCTATCTACTGGGAAGGATTGTCTGGGAAGCTGTAATCATCTCTACACCTGCTGGAGCTATAGTCACTAATACTCAGCAGCTGGGAAAGGAACAGGGGACCGCAGCACCATCACCACTGCAGGTCTTAACAGCCTCCAAACTCCTCCCCCTGAATATCATCCCTCCCATTCCCCTATTTAAAACGTGTATCCAAGGCTCATTGTGTTTTGTGAACTTCCAAGGTGCAAGAAGCCTTTTATACCAGTTTAATCTCTCTATTGGCCTTTAGCCTGTTTCCGGATTCTGAATGTACGCTGCCTTTGCTTGTCTCTGGATTTCAAAACTTGTTTTGACGCATTTGGAGTTATAGGTGCAAATTCAGCATTATTTATATTTGGAAGCACGCAATTTATTTGCACAGGTAATCAAAAATTATAAAAACTAATTATTTAAACTGTGTCTTTTTTTTTCCCTTTTAATACCAAAAGGTCAGGTGTGGTCCAGTATGGATGACATTTTGCATGTATATGAAAACAGCATACCTTTCATTATTTTTCCACTCTTACAGTAAACCAAACTGAAATATCTTGGAAAATCATTGCAATCTTTTGCAGTCACTTAATAGGCACAATACTGCTTTTACAAATCGTAACACTTACTACACATTCAATGTCTCTAAATGTGCATTGGAACACACTGTAAACAAAATGCTTTATAGATTGAGACGCTCCATTTACTATAAGGAAATGTATAATTATAATTAAAGGGACACTATAGTCACCAGAATAACTACAGCTTATTGTATTTGTTCTGGTGAGAATAATCATTCCCTTCAGGCTTTATGCAGTAAACACTGTATTTCCAGAGAAAAGGCAGTGTTTACATTACAGCCGAGGGATACCTCCATGGCCACTCCTCAGATGGCTTACTAGAGGTGCTTCCTGGGCCTGACAGTCAGTATCTCCACCCTCTGCATGCAGACACTGAACTTTCCTCATAGAGATTCATTGATTCAATTCATCTCTATGAGAAGATGCTGATTGGCCAGGACTGTATTTGACTTGTGCTGGCTCTGTCCCTGATCTGTCTCTTTGACAAGCTCAGCCAATCCAATGTGAAAGCATTGTGTGGCGAAACCGAACTCGCCACGTGTCCTTGGAGGGGGCTGCTTGCCCGCCTCTTGCCTTTGGACTATGGACCAGACTTTATGGGAATGTGATACCCCAGATAGCCATACCATGGAGCCTATCTATATAATGAAAGACTATGGGAAAGACTTTAGCTCCATGGCAATTGTACTGTGTGAGTAGGATCTGCGCGCTATTCGGTAGTTTTGTGCGTGCAGATCCCAGCTATCTGGGGATAGGTGAAATGTCTGTGTGTTATGTGTAAATGTGACTTTATGTATTTTAAAGTGTTTTATGTTGTTTTGCAACCATGTGGTTAATGGAGTCTGCCTTTAGTCCTGGGTAATTGGATTACTTCTCCAATTAACTCCAGCAGGGCCGTCTTTAACGCGGGGCAAACGGGGCAGCTGCCCCGGGCCCAGTTAGTCCTGGGGGGCCCAAAGCAGCTGCCCCGTGGCCCCGCCGCCCATAGCCTGCATAAGAAAAATTCCCTCCCTACCCATGGGCCCGCGGTGCTTGTATTGCGGCTGCACCGGGGCCCATACTCTAAGGGTGCTCACCGGGTGGCCAATACACTTAGGGCCACCCGGTGAGCACTTTTCAGCACGGGCCCGGTCGGATGCTGTGGCCGTTTAACAGCACGACCGGGCCTCCTGCTTTACGGCAGCCTGGGAGGAAGTGACGTCCGGGAGTCACTTCCTCCCTCAGAGATGATGACCCGCGCGGGAGGGAGGCTGAGCCAGGAGGCAGCGAGGAGGGGGACTGAGCAAAGAGAGCCAGTCCCCAACTCCCAACCACCCAAGGCAGCACACTGAACCCCAGGGAAGGTAGGAAACTGGAGGGGGGCTTTACAGTTTGCCCATGTGTATTTACAGTTTGCCCATCAGTATGTGTGTGTTTATGTCTGTCAGTAGGACTGTGTGTGTCAGTCTGTCTGTCACTAGGTCTGTGTTTGTGTCTGTCAATAGGTGTGTGTGTGTGTGTGTGTCTTGTCTGTCACTAGGTCTGTGTTTCTGTCTGTCACTAGGTCTGTGTTTCTGTCTGTCACTAGGTATGTGTGTGTGTCTGTCACTAGGTATGTGTTTGTGTCTGTCAATAGGTCTGTGTGTGTGTCAGTAGGTATGTGTATGTGTGTCAGTTTGTCTGTGTGCCTGTCAGTAGGTCTGTGTGTGTGTGTCTGTCAGTAGGTCTGTCTGTGTGTGTGTGTCAGTGTGCCAGTATGTCTGCCTGGGTATTAGTATGTCTGTGTGTGTGTGCCACTATGTCTGTCTGTGTGTGTGTCTGTGAATGTATGTCAGTATGTCTCAGTATGTGTCTGTGTGTGTGTCAGCATGTCTGTCAGTGTATGTGTCGGTATCCATATGTCAGTATGTATGTGTCAGTTTGTCTGTCTATATGTGTCTGTATATCTGTGTGTCTGTATGTGTATCAGTGTGTATCTGTATGCTGTCTTTGTGTGTTTCGGTGTATCTGTGTGTGTGTCTGTGTATCTGCATGTGCGTATATGTGTCTGTATATCTACATGTGTGCCAGTGTGTATATCGGTGTGTCTGCATGTTTTTCAGTGTGTGTGTGTGTGTGTATAAATATCTATGTGTGTGAGTGTGTGAATGCGGAGATGTATGCACATATACAAACACTACATACAAATGCACCCCGGCATTCAAACTCCAACACTACGTACAAACACACACCAAAATTATATGTAAACACACCCCTGCATTCAAAAACCAACACTACACATAAATACATGCATGCAAGTACGCCAACACCACATACATTCCATACAAAAACCTGTTTACATTCAAACACATAAAAACCGCTTAGTGCTAAATACAAACCTTCAAACATGGGTAAATGGTAGAGCCCCAGCTGTCAATGCATTGCTGGAGTTGCACGACAGATGGGGAACTACCTTTTAATCACCCGTGCGATAGGGAGGCTCAAAAAAATTCTTGCACCTCTCTACATTAGGACTGCCACTGCGTTGGGGTGGAGGACGGGATTGCACACCTGGCGAGAGGGTACCAGGGGGCCCAAGCAAATGCTTTGCCCAGGGTCCAATCAATATTAAAGACGGCCCTGAACTCCAGGGCAGAAGGGAGGAAACCAGGGTGCATTGTGGGGATGTTTTTCTGCCAGCCAGAAAGGAACAAAAGATACTTTTAGTAACTTTTTAACCCCTGGTCGGATTCATGCCATTTTTTAATATGTTGTTCCCCTGAATGGATTGATTGTGGATATGTATTTTTATGTGAATGTGATGTATGGTTTTAAAGTTATGAAAGTTGTGTAAAAGTATATGTTACACTGTATGCATAATGGGATTATGTGTCACACTAAGGGGAGGGGATGTGTGGGAGGTAACATCTATGTCATTGGTTCTTTTATGCCTCCCCCTGGGTGTGGCCTGTATGTGTGAGTTGGAAATAAAAGCCAGGCTGGATGAGCCAGTCCAGAGTTCCTGTTTTACCCTCAAAGTGATGTGTCGTCTCATTATTGGGGGGAAGGATTTATTGCATGCTGTTCCAGTTGACTGCTAGGAGTACAAGCCTATTCGTATGGTTCCTATTCAATGGTCTACAGCATTCATATGCTTGGGAGAATTTAAAAGGTTTCTCGGATTCGGTGATTGTGGTGTCTGCCAGAGTGCTTGGAGTCCTCAGGAAGCACTAGGAGCATCCATTAACGGAGGTACCAAGTCGGGGTGCCAGGCGATCCGTTACATTGGTGGCAAGCGGTGGGATGGCGTCCTAGTGCGAGGTAAAGCAGCTCAGAGACACTGTTTGGATTTACAAATTGAGGGCAACGCTAGCACTCGTGCAGCGCCCCTGGGAGCAGACTAGTATGGAAGGTTCTGGCTCTGGAGATGATTGGCTGGCCGAGGTGAGGCAGCGAGTGGCCGAGTATGGGGATGATATACCCATGGAGACACGCCGGGTGATCTGGAACCAGGTCATGGCCGAGCGAAACACAAGGCTGGACCGAGAATTCCGGTTGGCGAAAGAGAGGAAGTATGCTCAGCAGCAGGAGCGTTACAGCAGCCGAGTAGAGGCTGCATCCGAGGAGGTTAGCCGTCTTTCCCTGAGGCGGCGGGAAGAACCCGAAGTGGGGGTCCTCATAGACTGGTCCTGTGAGGAACCACAACAGGCAGGTAGAGATGGGACCAAGGTCTCTCCACCGGGATGCTGGGCAGCCGGCCCAGATCCCCAGCAGCAGCCAGAGTTGCCAGGTGGGGAAGCAGGTGGCCCTTACTCACAAATGTTGAGGGGCCTCACGGATTGGTCCTGGGAAGACTCACAGACGGCAGGTGGAGATGGGACTGCGGTCTCTCTACCGGCCCTACAGGGATGCTGGGCAGTCGGCCCAGATCCCAAGCGGCAGTGTGCGTTACAGGGAGCTGAAGGTGCCGTTCTTGCTCCCCAGCGGCAGTCTACGGTGCAGGGAGAGGAGCCTGTTATCCCCTCTCCCCAGCGGTTGAAGGTGTGTAAGGGAGAGGAGTTTGTTATTCCCTCTCCCCAGCGGCAGCACAGCTCACCAAGGGGAGACAGTAAGCCCCTCACCAGCGCAGATGGGACCGTGGTCTCTGCGCCCTGCCTACAGGGAGTACAGAGGGTCAGCCCTGCTCCCCAGCGGCTGAAAGTGTGTAAGGGAGAGGAGTTTGTTACCCCCTCTCCCCAGCGGCAGCTTAGCACACCAAGGGGAGACAGTAAGCCCCACACCAGCGCAGATGGGACCGTGGTCTCTGCGCCCAAGTTACAGGGAGCTGAAGGGGCCGTCCTCCCTCCCCAGCGGCAGTGTGATTTGTTGGGAATTGGGAGCCCAGTCTCCATTCCCCAGCGGCAGAGTATCCAGCAGGGAATGGAGAGCCCAGCCCCCTTTCCCCCTCAGCAGGACTCTGTGCTGGGAGGAGAGACAGTCGGTCTCCCTCCGCAGAGACGGGAAGTATGTATGGGAGAGGAGATTGTTACCATCTCTCCCCAGCGGCGGATCATTAATGTACAGGGAATAGAGAGCCCAGTCTCCATTCCCCAGCAGCAGAGTGTTCTAATGGAAGAGGAGCTGGTTACCACCTCTCCCCAGCGGCAGCTTAATGTACCAGGGGGAGACTGTAAGCCCCACACCTGTGCAGATGGGACAGTGGTCTCTGCACTTCCAGCACAGGGGGTAGGGACGGTCGGTCCTGCCCCCCCACGGCAGGGCTGTTTAGCCAAAGGGGAGACAGTCTGTCTCCAGCAGCAGAGCTGTGTACCCAGAGGGGAGACGGTCGGTCTCCCCCTCCCACAACCAGGCTCCAATCAGGCTACTTCAGTGGTAGCGCTGGCACCAGGGCAGAGTACCGCTGGTCTCTGCCCACTCAGCAACCCACCAAGGCAGACTACCAGTCCCCCACACAGCCGTGGTGAGGCACCTGGACCTGGACAAAGTTCTCCTCTACCCAGGTGTAGTAACCAGTTATTGTGGGTGGGAGGTACTGCTGTTTGTGCTTCATGGGTGGGTTGCTGGACTAACCAGGGCACGGACCGGCAGGAGGTCAGATACCCTGTTAGTCTGGGGGGTAAAGGGGAGAAGTGTGGCGAAACCGAACTCGCCACGTGTCCTTGGAGGGGGCTGCTTGCCCGCCTCTTGCCTTTGGACTATGGACCAGACTTTATGGGAATGTGATACCCCAGATAGCCATACCATGGAGCCTATCTATATAATGAAAGACTATGGGAAAGACTTTAGCTCCATGGCAATTGTACTGTGTGAGTAGGATCTGCGCGCTATTCGGTAGTTTTGTGCGTGCAGATCCCAGCTATCTGGGGATAGGTGAAATGTCTGTGTGTTATGTGTAAATGTGACTTTATGTATTTTAAAGTGTTTTATGTTGTTTTGCAACCATGTGGTTAATGGAGTCTGCCTTTAGTCCTGGGTAATTGGATTACTTCTCCAATTAACTCCAGGGCAGAAGGGAGGAAACCAGGGTGCATTGTGGGGATGTTTTTCTGCCAGCCAGAAAGGAACAAAAGATACTTTTAGTAACTTTTTAACCCCTGGTCGGATTCATGCCATTTTTTAATATGTTGTTCCCCTGAATGGATTGATTGTGGATATGTATTTTTATGTGAATGTGATGTATGGTTTTAAAGTTATGAAAGTTGTGTAAAAGTATATGTTACACTGTATGCATAATGGGATTATGTGTCACACTAAGGGGAGGGGATGTGTGGGAGGTAACATCTATGTCATTGGTTCTTTTATGCCTCCCCCTGGGTGTGGCCTGTATGTGTGAGTTGGAAATAAAAGCCAGGCTGGATGAGCCAGTCCAGAGTTCCTGTTTTACCCTCAAAGTGATGTGTCGTCTCATTATTGGGGGGAAGGATTTATTGCATGCTGTTCCAGTTGACTGCTAGGAGTACAAGCCTATTCGTATGGTTCCTATTCAATGGTCTACAGCATTCATATGCTTGGGAGAATTTAAAAGGTTTCTCGGATTCGGTGATTGTGGTGTCTGCCAGAGTGCTTGGAGTCCTCAGGAAGCACTAGGAGCATCCATTAACGGAGGTACCAAGTCGGGGTGCCAGGCGATCCGTTACACATTGTGATTGGCTGAGAGAATTACTTCTGATGATATCAGCCAAGCAGGCAGATCAGGCGCAGAGCCAGCAGCAGAAGACTGTGATAAAAGTCATTTTTACTATATTTATGGGGGCAAATGGGCAAGATGGTTGTTTTTGCACTATAGGGTCAGGAATACGTTTGTGTTCCTGACCCTATAGTGTTCCTTTAACTCAATGGCATTGTTTATGTGCATACATACTTAAAAATAGAAATGAATTAGCCCACTATCAATTTCAGAAATTCATTTTACTGTATTTACAAAACAAAGGAAGGTATATATGTTGACTTATACACCTAAAACACTCCTTGAAGGCCTAAATATTACTGTAGGTGAAAGTTTAGGATCCAGTGATAATCAGTCAGTGTGGTTTAATATAAGAACATTGACTGAGTTCCACCACAAAAACAAATGTTTTATAATTTAAAAAACAGACTTTTCTAAAATTATAATATGTGTAAAGGAGTAATTATCAGACTGGATCAATTTAAATGGAGTCCAAGAGAAATTAGAATATTTAAAAGTTGCTCTGCTGAAGGCAACAGAAAATTACATTAGGCTTGTCAGTAAAAGCAAAAAAAATTAAGAAACCACTGTGGTACTACGCAGATGTAGCCAAAGTAGTAAAAAACAAAAAGTTAGCATTTAGTAATTTAAAAAAAAAAAAAAACAGAGTGAGGAAGATAAACAGATCTATAAGCTTAGACAGAAAGAGCCAAAGCAAGTTATAAGAGCTTCCAAATCTCACACAGAAGAGAACATAGCATGGTCAGTAAAAAAAGGGGACAAAACATTTTCTAGATACATAAATGAGAAAAGGAAAGTAAAACAAGGATTAGTTAGGTTAAAAACAAAAGGAGGAAGGTATGTAGAAGAGGATAAAGGTCTAGCTGGCTGCCTCAATTAATATTTTTGTTCAGTATTTACAGATGAAAATGAAAGGGCCTGTTAGGAAAAAGGACAAATGATTCATTTGTTACATGTGAGTTCATAGAGGAAGAGGTTCTATTTCAACTGTCAAAAGTAAAGACAAATAAGTCAATGGGACCTGATGGAATACACCCAAAGTTATTAAAAGAGCCTGGTGGTATACTAGCAAAACCATTAACAGATTTATTTAACCAATCATTATTAACAGGAATAGCCCCAGAAGATTGGAAGTTAGCGAATGCTGTGCCCATTCACAAGAAAGGTAGTAGGGAAGAGTCGGGCAACTATAGGCGAGTGAGCCTTACTTCAGTAGTGGGGAAAGTATTGGAAACCATGTTAAAGGATAGGATTGTTGAACATCTAAAATCACACGGATTTCAAGATCAGAGACAACATGGGTTTACTTCAGGGAGATCATGCCAAACTAATCGTATTGATTTTTTTGACTGGATAACTAAAATAATAGATCAGGGTGGTGCAGTAGACATTGCTTACCTAGATTTCAGTAAGGCTTTTGACACTGTTGCACATAGAAGGCTTATCAATAAACTGCAATCTTTAAGTTTGGATTCCAATATTGTTGAATGGGTAAGGCAGTGGCTGAGTGACAGGCAACAGAGGGTTGTAGTCAACGGAGTATATTCGAAGCATGGTCTTGTCAACAGTTGAGTACTCGGGGATTTGTACTTGGACCCATTCTCTTTAATATTTTTATTAGTGATATTGCAGAAGGTCTTGATGGTAAGGTATGTCTTTTTGCTGATGATAACAAGATATGTAACAGGGTTGATGTTCCAGGAGGGATAAGCCAAACGGCAAATTATTTAGGTAAACTAGAAAGATGGTCAGAGTTGTGGCAGCTGACATTTAATGTGGATAAGTGCATTTTGGACGTAAAAACCCAAGGGCAGAGTACAGAATATTTGATAGAGTCCTAACCTCAACATCTTAGAAAAGGGATTTAGGGGTAATTATTTCTGATGACTTAAAGGTAGGCAGACGATGTAATAGAGCAGCAGGAAATGCCAGCAGAATAATTGGTTGTATAGGGAGAGGTATTAGCAGTAGAAAGAGGGAAGTGCTCATGCCATTGTACAGAACACTGATGAGACCTCACTTGGAGTATTGTACGTAGTACTGGAGACCGTATCTCTAGAAGGATATTAATACTTTAAAGAGAGTTACGAGAAGGGCTACTAAACAGGATAAAACTTACAAGGAAAGGCTAAAGGAACTTAACATGTATAGCTTGGAGAAAAGATGAGACAGGGGGATATGATAGAAACATTTCAATACATAAAGGGAATCAACACAGTAAAGGAGGAGACTATATTTATAATAAAAAATACCGCAATAAAGGATATAGAGGGGCAAAGGTTTAAAAATAATATCAGGAAGTATTACTTTACTGAGAGGGTAGTGGATGCATGGAATAGCCTTCCAGCTGAAGTGGAAGAGGTTAACACAGTAAAGGTGTTTAAGCATGCATGGCATAGACATAAGGCTATCCTAGCTATAAGATAAGGCCAGGGACTAATGAACGTATTTAGAAAATTGGGCAGACTTATACACCTAAAACACTGAATGGTTCTTATCTGAGTAACATTCTATGTTTCTAAAAATAATGTACAGTGTTCTGGGTTGTTTTTTCCTTTTTTTACAAAAACTAAACTAAATTGTGGGAGCCTCTTTATAAGCAGGAGTGTACCAGAACAAACAGTTTGCGTTTATTGTTTATTCATTTAGCAGTCATTTAGTTTATTTTATCATCTTCACCCTAAAGTAGTCAGCTTGTCAATTAAATCATCTATAGTATACACAAGGAGTTTAATGTCATCTTTTTCACTCATTCGATGCAAACCATGCTTGCGGAGAATAATGTCTACATCTGTACTAAGTACAGAGTCAGCAATCTGCATCGAAACATGCCATGGGACATCTTCATCTTTCATACCGTGGATAAGTCTAACAGGAGAAGTTATGGGAATAGGACTGTTTAGTAAACAGTGATTTCCTGCTTCTTTGATAAGTGAATATGGTATGCTATAAAAACCTTCTTCATTATATCTTGAAGGCATTTTCCATTCACCCTTTTCTTCAACTGCCCTTTTCTCCTGTAAAAAGAATGAAATAAAAAAAATAAAATGATGTATTATTTTAATGGATAACCATGGCTAATAACAAAGTAAACCATTCTCTTTAATAAAATACCAACAGGTTTTTGGTGTACAAATATCAGGTACGCTGTGCCTAAGAAATGTTTTCACACATGTAATTGTGATCACACCAAAATTAAAAAACATGTTAAAAAAGGAAAAGCGCATCTATTGTAAATCCATAACTAAATATAAAAACAGAGGGAAGGGGGAACATCCTCAATAGGCAGTAAGCCAGACTAACAGAGCTGTGTGAAGATGGCACCCCTGCTTTATATTGTGAAAACAAATGTACCATTCATTTGTGCAAAAAAAACAAATGTTTGTGTTGGTTTGGTTTTTGAAATATTGTACATTATATTTTAGATTATGTAATATCAAGCAACTCCTACGTTGCACTCCATATTACTAAATTTTAAAAACAAACATACCACTAGTTTTCACTCGTATATCTCTCTCATTATTTTGTTTTATTAATACAGAGAAATACTATTCCTGTTCTTTTATATCCCATATACACCACTGGAGCATCATCTGGAATACACCACGTGGATTATTGGCACAGGGATACGATACCAGAGGTAATCAGGACCATCCTAACATCCACAGACGGGGATTGTACCGTCCATACGCTGTGATCTGGAGCTGATCTTGAGCTCCAGAAAAGTGTGAGTGCAATATATTTATTCCTTATATTCTGCCTCTGCTATTATAGACATACTACACTATATTAGTATTCCTGCCCCATTTTGTTATCTCCCTTATATTGGCTCCATTGGTCTCCACACAAGGATTTTAATTGTTAAGCACTGCTTCCCTACATACCCCGATGTACTGATTAGTGTCACAATAATTTATTTTTTTTCTAATAACAGAAAATAAGGATTTTGGTAAAAACACAGCTATAAAAATGTGCTACTATCACCTATGTGGGTCACTCCACCACACATATAAAGGTGCAATACAAACAAAAATAAAATAAACATATTACCACATACAAAGCGAATGATATTCCTGTAATATGAAGAAAAGCAGGAAAAACATAGGGTAATAAAGTAAAAACAAAGTGACACACAGTGGATGATTGGCCTCACTCATGTTTCTGAGTCACTTAAATAAGATGGCTCAGACTAAGAACCTTGAATGGACTGGTAAAAGTGATCTCTGAATCAGTAATTGCAGCTCTCTTGTCCTTTTTCTTTTAAATAGAACCCACGATACAGGATGCAGATAAAATATTTATTGGAACAAATTGATAGTGCATGACAAATAAAATCTCCCCCAAAAGTTAATCAAATACCAAACAATACACTTGACGTGTTTAGGCTGTTCCCTTTTTCAAAAGTGTTGGTCCATTCCAGGCGTCTCTATCTTTAAATACCTCAGATATTGGCGTGCTTCTTCTGACGGTATTAGGCTCTTCCTCCTTCCGCTTCCGACGTCAGGACGTATTTCGGAATTGCATCCTTATGTCCTGACGCCCTATTCCTTCATTCCTCTTCTGCATTCGTCATCTATGACGTCAGGACGCTATTCGTGTACTTGCGCCCTGACTAAACAGATCCAGAAATATTCTATATATCTATTTAGCACTTGTGCCCAAATGTAAAATGGAGCCATAAAGTACATGTAGGGCATTTGCTGGATGTGCAGGAGTGTGATCCTTTAATTCTGTAGGTTTTATTGTTGTGTGTGGTTGTGTTGTCTGTGAATATGTGCTGGTGACACAGTTTGCATTGAGTTTTTTTGCATTGACTGGAACTGTTTTCTTTATTCTTCCCATCAGTGGGCAGCTTCCTGTTGATTAATTTTTGTTGGAGGTTTGGTAGTTGTCTGAAGGCCAAAATGGGTGTTTTTTAGAGAAAATGTTTTTCATCTCATCGTCTCATCTTCTGTTAACATTGGTTGTAGGTCTTTAATGATTTTCCGTATTTCCTCAAGAGCTGGGTTGTAAGTGACCACAAGTGGTACTTGTGTAGATATTTTTTCTCTCTGTACTGAAGCAGGCACGTGCGTGGAGTTTTTACTGCAGAGTTGATTTGTTTGGTAATAGTCTTTGGTTAGCCTTTCTGTATCATAGATTGGGAGAGTACATTTAGATGGGAATTACGGCCATTAGGGTCAGAGCATATGCAATGGTACCAAGTTGCTTGGCTGTAGATGATGCCCTGTTTAGTATGGGAGGGGTGAAAGCTGGAGCTGTGAAGGTAACTGCATCTGTCTGTGGGTTTTCTGTAAACCGAGGTGTGGATTGTGCCATTGTTACATGTCACAGTGGTGTCCAGAAAATTCACAGATCTTGTAGAATATAAACATTTTAGTTTGATTGATGGATGCAAAGAGTTAAGAGAGTCATGGAACTGTATAATTTTTTCTTCTCTTTCAGTCCAAATTATTAAGATATCATCAATATAGCGATAATATTTGTATGGTTTGGTGTGCTGTATTTCTAGGAATCTCTGTTCCAGATCTGCCATAAACAGATTAGCATCTTAGTACCCAGAGCTGTGCAGTTACCTTCACAGGTAAAGATTAAAAGGATAAAAAGTAGATTTTTTTCTTAAAAGAGGTATGCTTAAAAACATAATTAGGCAGAATTTTTCTTTTGATGGAAAATTGTTAAAAAACTGTTTTTGGCATAATTTCCTTAAACTATTAATATCTAAAAATGATTCAAACTTGTTAATATCACATCAAGGAGAATACTTAAAATCTTTATTTAAAACGTGTTTATGTGCATCTGTCAAGATCTTATTAGGTAAATTAAAAATCCTAATGTTTTGTTCCTTATCTTTCAAATTTATTTCCTCCATATTTTCTCCTCCTTTTCTCATCTTTTTTGCTTTCTATTTCCTCCTCTTCTACTTCACTGAATCTTTTTATTGGAGTATATGTTTTTCTTTTTTTTCTCTACCAAACTGGACACACTTTTTTCCTAAAAAAAGTTCCTCCTCCTTCAAAACGATCAGAGAGGGGGATTTTTGGAGTCTGTTGTTTCCACCTCTTATCATTGTCTCTTCTTTTTTCAAAATATCCTCGCTTTTTTGCCCTAACCTCCATTCATTTTTTTTTCTATTGGTTTTTAAAAAAAGCTGGACTGTTTTTGATAGGGGAGAAACCTTCTTTTTTAATATTTTGTTTTGTTCTCTATAGGTTAGAGCAGGGCTTGACAAATTTGTTTGGCATCTAGGAGCCAGCTAAAAAAGTAAGGAGCCAGGTTTTTTAAGGGACACTATGGTCACCAGAACCACTACAGATTAATGTAGTTGTTCTGGTGCCTATAGCCTGTCCCTGTAGCCTTTTCAATGTAAACGCTGCCTTTTCATAGAAAAGGCAGCGTTTACATTGCTGCCTACTAAGACCTCTAGTGACAATCACTCAAACGGCCACTAGAGAGTCCAGTGCTCTGCATGGAGGCGTTGAAAGTTACCCATAGAGAACATGCGTTTGAAATTTGAAATTTCAGTTAAAAATACGAATGAGAACATATTTTTAAGTAATGATTTGGATACCATTTGCCAACAACTTAAAAAAAGGCTTTTATTAAAGAGATGAAAATAAAGTGCTCCACCCCCTTTGTTTTGAGCTAAAGCCCACCTCCTTTCCATCCTATCTCCATTTTCTAGAGGGACAAAGCAATCTAGAAAATGGAGATAGGATGGAAAGGAGATGGGCTTTAGCTCAGAATAAAGGGGGTGGAAATGGGGGGAGAGGAAAGCTCAGAACAGAGGAGGTATGTAATATTGATAATTCACAAAAAGTAAAAAAGACTCATCATAATATAAAATGTATGCTTACTAATGCAAGGAGCCTATATAACAAAATGGGGGAACTAGAGGCAAAAGCATACACTAAACAATATGATATAATAGGCATAACAGAAACATGGTGGGATGAGACACATGACTGGGCAGTTAATTTAAATGGGTACACGTTATTTAGGAAGGATAGGAAAAACAAGAAGGGTGGTGGGGTATGTTTATATGTCAACCATGAGTTAAAGTCAAATCTTAGGCATGTGGAGTGTGACGTGGAAAATGTGGAGGCTTTATGGGTAGATATCTGCCTGGGGCAAACAAAGGGAAATCAATTATTGGTTGGGATATGTTATAAACCACCTAACGTAAATATTATTGAGGAAGAACAGCTGTTAGAGCAAATTGAGAAAGCTGCAAATCGAGGTAACACGTTAATTATTGGAGATTGTAATTACCCAAATATAAATTGGGATAGAGGGACTAGTACTTCAGCAAGGGGAATCAGGTTTTTGAATGTGTTAAATGACACCTTTATGTCACAACTGGTACAAGCACCAAGTAGAAAGGATGCTTGTCTGGATCTCGTCATAACAAACAATGTTGATCTTTTAATCAACATTCAAGTAGGGGAGCATTTGGGAAATAGTGATCACAATATGGTAAATTTTGAAATAAACTCAAAAAAGCAAAAGCAAGTGGGGTAAACTAAAACATATAATTTTAAAAAGCCAATTTCAATAAGATTAGGGCAGCTCTACAACATATCGACTGGCATAAACTCCTTAGTGATAAAATCACTGAGGATAAATGGAAACTATTCAAACAAATATTAGAAAGGTACATTTCTCAGTATGTACCATTGGGTAATAAATATAAAAAAAACTAATTAAAACCAATGTGGCTTAGTAGAGAAGTAAAACAAGAGATTAAAAATAAGAAAAGGGCATTTAAAGCATTTAAATCAGAGGCATCCTATTTAAGATATAAGGAAGCCAATAATGCTGGCAAAAAGGCAATTACAGTGGCTAAACTAGAAAATTAGAAATTGATAGCTAAAGAATGCAAAACCAACCCCAAATTTTTGTTCAAGTACATCAATTCTAAAAAAAAATACAAATTAAAGTGTAGGTACACTGGAAACAGAGTTGGGGTTATTAGCTAATGAAGACCATGAAAAAGCAGAAATTTTAAATAACTATTTTTCTTCAGTATATATTAATGAGGATCCTATGGCAAGAGATATGCAAATGATTGCTGCAAAAAACTTGCAAATAACTTGTGATTGAATAACTCGAGACAAGGTGCTACAGCTATTAAAGAAAATTAATGTAAATAAAGCTCCGGGGCCTGACGGTATTCACCCATGAGTACTTAAGGAGCTAAGTGGGGAAATAAGTGAACCTCTGTATTTAATTTTTCAAGATTATTTTGTTTCAGGTGTTGTACTGGAGGATTGGAGGAAGGCAGATGTTGTTCCTATATTTAAAAATGGGTTCAAAATCCTTGCCTGGAAATTATAGACCTGTGAGCTTAACTTCTGTAACTGGGAAAATATTTTAGCTATTAAAGGATAATATTCAGGAATTCATTGGGAAGAACTTTGTTATTAGCAATAATCAGCATGGTTTTATTAAACATAGTGTAGCAGAACCCCTTTTTGGCTGTCGAATCTGTAACAGATGCCCCTGTTTGGCATTTGATCTGCATCAGCCACTTACCATGTTACCTGAGAACCTCTACCCTTTGTTTTAGTGCCATCATCCACCGTGCCTTGCACTTAAAGACAGAAACTGTTTCTGGCCCTTTAATTGTGTAGTGCAAAGAATGGGTACGTTTGATATGGCACTTCAGATACAGTCGACGTAGTCGAAGTGGCCGCCATTAGACAATCGAACACGTGGTAGCGGCCATTTTAATGCAGTCGAACGCGGTCGACCTGTACCTTCCCCTACCCTTCGACACCGCGGTTGGAGACTAAGTCTTGTTCGAAGATTCGAACACCCGTTCGAATGGGACTTTGTCATCTTTTTCATGGGAAATAGATTACCACTCGACTAACGAACACCGCAGCAGTTTAACCCCGTTCTACCTCGACACTTAGACAGAAGTCGAAGTGCGTTCGACTATTCGAATGCCGCCTTCGGATGGGACTTTGTCAATTTTCAAGGCAGAAATAGACCGACCACACAGCCTGAATCTGTGGAACTGTTTTGGGCATGAAAACAGGCGTGCGGTCGGTCCAAAGAGACTTTTTCAATATCTCGGGAACCACTGAACCGATTTGTACACATTTTTAATATGTTTTTCCCCAAGTTGTGTGGTTCATAAAAACATAAGTTGTATTCCTGTGTGATACAAAATCATAAAGTTATAAAATTGTATAAAAATATATAAGTTTCAGCTTGGAGATAATTGAGGAGATACAGTAAGAAACTCAATTATCTCCCAAGCAAAGGGGAGGGAATATGTGGGATGTAACCGTTATATGATTGGCTAAGGCCTAATTGCCTGTGGGCGTCTCCCTTGCAGGGGAGCAATGCATAAAAGCAGAGTCCCTGTCATTAAACATCAGTTCTGCTCCTGATGCTGTGTGTCGTCCAGTCATTGGGATCTGTATGGGGATATTCGTGGATTCCTTTATTTGCTGGAATTACTGCTTCATGGTGTTTTTACTGCTTGTTCCTGAGCCTCACTTGGATCTATAGTGGAGTTAACCTGTGGAATATCAGGCCTCCGCTACACATAGGTCATGTCAAACTAACCTAATTGCATTCTACGAAGAATTAAGTAAAAGTATAGATCAGGGTGTTGCAGTGGATGTTATCTACTTGGATTTTGCCAAGGCATTTGATACGGTTCCTCACAATAGGTTAGTCTTCAAACTAAAAGAAATTGGTCTAGATGAATATTCTTGTGTAGAACATTGGCTTAAGGATAGAGTACAACGAGTTGTAATTAATGGTAAATTTTCAGGCTGGACAAAAGTGGTAAGTGGTGTCCCTCAGGGTTCTGTTTTGGGACCACTTCTATATAAACATACATATAAATGATCTTGAAATAGGCATTGAAAGCCATGTATCAGTGTTTGCAGATGACACAAAACTTTGTAAAGTAATACAATGTGAGCAGGAAATTGCTTTGCTGCAGAGGGATTTGGATAGATTGGGGGACTGGGCACTAAAATGGCAGATGAAATTTAACGTAGAGAAATGCAAAGTTATGCACTTTGGGGTTAAGAATGCACAAGCAACTTACACACTAAATGGTAGTAAATTAGGGATAACCACACACGAGAAGGATTTGGGAATTGTTATAGATATCAAATTAGGCAGCAATATGCAATGTCAATCTGCAGTTGCTAAAGTCAGTAAGATTTTATCATGTATAAATAGGGGCATAAATTCTTGGGATGAAAATATAATTTTGCCTCTTTATAAATCGCTGGTAAGACCACACCTTGAATATGCTGTGCAATTTTGGGCGCCTGTTCTAAAGAAAGATATGGCACTAGAAAAAGTCCAGAGACGAGCTACAAAATTGATAAAAGGAAAGGAGCATTTTAGTTATGAAGAAAGGTTAAAAAAATGTAATCTGTTTAGTTTGGAAAAACGGCGCCTGAGAGGGGATATGATAACTTTATACAAATATATTCGGGGCCAGTACAAACCTTTATCTGGAAATCTATTCATAAACAGGGCTATATGTAGGACACGAGGTCACACATTTAGGCTGGAAGATTTCATCTAAGGCAAAGAAAAGGTTTTTATACAGTAAGAGCAATAAGGATATGGAATTCTCTGCCTGAAGAGGTAGTTTTGTCAGAGTCACTACAGATGTTTAAACTGCAATTGGATAAATACTTACAAAAACATAACACACAGGGATATCATTTCTAATTAGTGGGGTAATAGCTGTTTGATCCAAGGAGACATGTGACTGCTATTTTGAGGTCAAGAAGGATATTTTTCCTAGTTTGTGGCAAAATTGGAAGCGCTTCAGACTAGTTTTTTTGTCTTCTTTTGGATCAACAGCAACAACATATGTGAGGAAGGCTGAACTTGATGGACGCAAGTCTCTTTTCAGCTATGTAACTATGTAAAGTGGGAAGTTTTTACATTGGAAAAATATTTAAGCCTTCAAATTACATCTAGAGGCCTAAGATTGTATAAGCTTCCCACTTTTGACCAAGAAAATAAAGATTAATCCTTCTAATTACCTCTATTGCTTTCGCTAAGACCTTAGGAACTATCTCATTTGAAAATATATATTTTAGTGTCTTAGGGGCATTTTTTAGTAACTACACCCTGTTCCAAATTATTATACAAATTATATTTTTCTCATTTACCTAAATAATTGATGTAAATAACAGTCAGCATAATTCTCATGTTATCAACTATTAAGAGTACAATTCAAATTTTATTGAACAAACCTCCTAATGATAACAGTATTTTTTTAAACATAAACTTACAATGCACTGTTCCAAATTATTACGCACAGTACGTTTCAAAACACTTTATAGGTTGTAAAGAACTGAAAATTGTAATTTGTTGTGTTTGCAGCATATTTACTGAAATCAAAAGCTATTTCAATCAAACTTATAACAACATTTTAACTTTTTAAACATTTTAACAGGTCACGTCACAATTTAACATAGAACCCCTTATTTGAAAGCAGCTTCACAAGTCTTGCATCCATTGAACTTGTGAATTTTTGGACAGTTTCTGCTTGAATTTGTTTGCAAGATGTCAGAATAGCCTCCCAGAGCTGCTGTTTGGATGTTAACTGCCTCCCACCCTCATAGATCTTTTGCTTGAGGATGCTGCAAAGGTTCTCAATAGGATTGAGGTCGGGGGAGGATGGAGGCCACACCATGACTATCTCCTTTTATCCCCATAGCAGCCATTGATGCAGAGATATTCTTTGCAGCATGAGATGGTGCATTGTCATGCATGAAGATGATTTTATTACGGAAAGCATAGTTCTTCCTTCTGTACCAGGGAAGAAAGTAGTTTAAAAAAAAATAATAATAATGTTATCATTATTTGAATTGTACTCTTAATAGTTGGTAACATGAGAATTATGCTGACTGTTATTTACATCAATTATTTAGGTAAATGAGAAAAATATAATTTGCATAATAATTTGGAACAGAGTGTAATTCCTCTTTTTCTTTGAATCTCTTCCCAGACAGGGAGCACTTGATCCAGAATTTTTTTTTATTTTTTTTTATATCGACCATTGTTTTGATTTTTTAGTGTTCCAGATAAGACTGGTGGAGTTCTTCAAACCTATGGCCTCCATTTCAAATTTGTACCAGCCCTCATCTAAGGCAATTTGTAGCTGGGTTCTATAAATATTAGTTATTATATTCACCCAGTAAATAAATCTTATGTTTGGAAAGTTTAGGCCCCCATCTGTTGGTTTAAGAGATAAAACTGTTCTTTTTATTCAAATTGTTTTCCCTTTGCTAATAAAGGATTCAATATTATTTTGAAGTATCGTTAACCAACTATCTGGGATTTTGAGGGGGATCATTTGGAAAAGTAGTTCCATTTGGGCATAATATATGAATTGATAACGTTAATCCGTCCCCGCCATGTAATCTCTTTATGCCTCCAATTCTTAAGTAACTGATTTGTTATTTTCAAGAGAGTTAAAAAATTGTCTTCCATCAGTCTATCCATATTTTTGGTGATCCAGATTCCCAAATAGTTGAACCTTCTTCCGGCCCATGAAAGAAAAACCATATTTTCTAGTAATCTCCTCTCGTGTCATTATCAGTGCTTATCAAGATTGTTTTATCATTATTTATCTTATAATTTGCTACCTGCCTATAGTCCTTAAATTCTCCCATCAAATAATCTAAATCATTTTTTGGGTCAGTTATTGTAAGCAGAATATCATCTGCGTAAATGCAGATTTTTAGTTCGCTATCTCTCGTCATGAAACCTTTTATTCTCAAGTTATTTCTAATATTTTCCGCTAATGGTTCAATAGATAATACATATAACAATGGCGACAGCGGACATCCTTGTCTAACGCCATTTTTTATTGTAACCCAATCTGAGCAAACATTTGGCCAAACCACTCTAGCTCAGGGACCTTTACATAATGCCATAATTGCATCTAACATCCAACCTCTGATATTATAAAATTCTAAAGCTTGTTCAAGGAATTTCCAGCTTACCCTGTCAAACGCTTTTTCAGCATCGACAGCTATAGACAAGAGCGATAGGTTTTTCTTTTTAGAGCCATCAAGAATATTAATAATTCTTTTCGTATTGGAACCCGACCATCTACCTGATATAAAACCAATTTGGTCACTATGGATTCATTTCCTAATTACTTCCTTAAGGCATGATGCTAAAATGGATGAGAATATTTTAACATCCGTGTTTATTAAAGAAATGGAACGATAGCTAGAGACTTCCGTGGGATTTTTTTTCCTTGTTTCAAAATAGGGAGTACATTAGCTCTAGTCATTTCCTCAGGGAAGTTTCCCGTCTGGACAGCGTTATTAAAAGTTAGGGCCAAATGCTTGCTCAGCTGTGATTTGTAGGTATGAAAGAACAAATTAGTAAATCCGTCTGGTCCAGGTGTCAGATTTTTCAAGTTTAGAAATAGCAATTGCTACTTCTTCTGCATTGATTGATTTATTAAGACTAATTGAATGCATTTGATTTTGTTTTGGTCAGATAATGATTTATGTTGTTAAGTGGGATCTCTCCAGGGAGATTGTATAATTTCCAATATCCTTAGGATTTATAAATGTTTTATTAATATAGACGATTTTTGTTATTCGCGAAATGGCTTGTTTTTTTAAGCTTGTTAGTTGCATTCTATCGGTTTTGTTGCCTCTACAGTAGAATTTGAGTTTTAATTTATTAAAGGACCAGCTCAATTAAGTGGTCTGGGTGCCAGGTCCATCTAGGGTTAACCCTGCCTGCTGTTAACATAGCAGTTTCAGAGAAACTGCTATGTTTACATATGGGTTACTCAGGCCTCTAGTGGCTGTCTCATTGACAGCCGCTAGAGGCGCTTCCGCGCTTCTCCCTGTAATTTTCACAGTGAGAAGACGCCAGCGTCCATAGGAAAGCATTGAGAATGCATTCATATGGACTGACTGAATGCGCGCGCGGCTCTTGCCGCGCATGCGCATTCAGCCGATGACGTCCAAAGGAGGAGGAGAGTCCCCAGAGAAAGGTAAGTGTTTAACCCCTTCCTCCAACTTCAGCTCTGTGGGAGGGGGGCCATGAGGGTGGGGGCACCCTCGGGCACTATAGTGCCAGGAAAACGAGTTTGTTTTCCTGGCACTATAGTGGTCCTTTAATGCTTTTTACAATTTTATTATTTAGACATAGGGAGATTTTATCCTGTGTATCTATAATTTTCCTAGCTTTTTCAGGCGTAGGGTCCTGATTACCTGCTGACACTTTAGAAATGTGTATATAATGAATGCAGAGTGGGTTTGTGTAGTGTGTATAGTGAATGCAGAGTGTGTGTTTGTGTAGTGTGTGTTTGTGTAGTGTGTATAGTGAATGCAAAGTGTGTAGTGTATGTAAAGTGAATGCATTGTGTGTGTATATAATGCAGTGTGTGTGTTTGTGTAGTGTGTGTGTGTGTATATAATGTAGTGTGTGTGTGTGTATATAATGTAGTTTGTGTGTGTGTTTGTTATGTGTATATAACGCAGTGTTTGTGTGTTGTGTGTATATAATGCAGTGTCTGTGTGTGTAGTGTGTGTGTATATAAAATGCAGTGTGTGTTTGTGTAGTGTCCGTGTATATAATGCAGTGTGTGTGTGTATGTGTAGTGTGTGTGTGCATATAATGCAGTGTGTGTGTGTTTGTGTTGTGTGTGTGTATAATGCAGTGTGTGTAGTGTGTGTGTGTATATAATGCAGTGTGTGTAGTGTGTGTGTGTATAATGCAGTGTGTGTAGTGTGTGTGTATAATGCAGTGTGTGTAGTGTGTGTGTGTGTATAATGCAGTGTGTGGGTTTGTGTAGTGTGTGTGTACATAATGCAGTGTGTGTAGTGTGTGTGTGTATAATGCAGTGTGTGTAGTGTGTGTGTATATAATGCAGTGTGTGTAGTGTGTGTGTATATAATGCAGTGTGTGTAGTGTGTGTGTGTATATAATGCAGTGTGTGTGTTTGTGTAGAGTGTGTATATAATTCAGTGTGTGTGTATATAATGCAGTGTATGTAGCGTGTGTATATAATGCAGTGTGTGTATATAATGCAGTGTGTGTGTATAATGCAGTGTGGGTTTGTGTAGTGTGTGTGTATATAATGCAGTGTGTGTATTTAATGCAGTGTGTGTGTGTATATAATGCAGTGTGTGTATTTAATGCAGTGTGTGTTTGTGCAGTGTGTGTGTGTATATAATGCAGTGTGTGTAGTGTGTGTATGTATGTATATAATGCAGTGTGTGTAGTGTGTGTGTGTGTGTATATAATGCAGTGTGTGTAGTGTGTGTGTATGTATATAATGCAGTGTGTGTGTTTGTGTATTGTGTGTATATAATGCAGTGTGTATATAATGCAGTGTATGTATATAATGCAGTGTGTGTGTATGTATAGTGTGTATATAATGCAGTGTGTGTGTGTTTGTTTGTTGTGTGTATATAATGCAGTGTGCGTGTGTTTGTGTTGTGTGTGTGTATATAATGCAGTGTGTGTCTGTGTGTTGTGTGTGTGTATAATGTGTTTATATAATGCAGTGTGTGTTTGTGTAGTGTGTGTATATAATGCAGTGTGTGTGTGTGTGTGTGTGTATAATGCAGTGTGTGTGTATATAATGCAGTGTGTGTGTTTGTGTAGTGTGTGTGCTTGTGTAGTGTGCGTATATAATGCAGTGTGTGTAGTGTGTGTGCGTATATATAATGCAGTGTGTGTGTAGTGTGTGCGTATATAATGCAGTGTGTGTATATAATGCAGTGTGTGTCTTTGTGTGTTGTGTGTGTGTGTATATAATGCAGTGTGTGTGTTTGTGTAGTGTGTGTGTAGTGTGTGTGTGTGTGTATAATGCAGTGTGTGTAGTGTTTGTGTATATAATGCAGTGTGTGTGTTTGTGTAGTGTGTGTGTATATAATGCATAGAGTGTGCAGTGTGTGTATATAATGCAGTGTGTGTAGTGTGTGTATAATGCAGTGTGTGTTTGTGTAGTGTGTATATAATGCAGTGTGTGTGTATATAATGCAGTGTGTGTTTGTGTAGTGTGTGTTTATATAATGCAGTGTGTGTAGAGTGTGTGTATATGATGCAGTGTGTGTTTGTGTAGTGTGTGTATATGATGCAGTGTGTGTTTGTGTAGTGTGTGTATATAATGCAGTGTGTGTAGTGTGTGTATATAATGCAGTGTGTGTGTATATAATGCAGTGTGTGTGTATATAATGCAGTGTGTGTTTATGTAGTGTGTGTTTATATAATGCAGTCTGTGTAGTGTGTGTGTATATAATGCAGTGTGTGTCTTTGTGTAGTGTGTGTTTATATAATGCAGTGCGTGTAGAATGTGTATTTAATGCAGTGTGTGTGTGTTTGTGTAGTGGTGTAATTTGTGTAAAATGGGGGGGGCATTTTTTTATTTGAATTATTATTATTATTATTTTTTATATTTAAATGTTTTTTTTTGTTTTGTTTGTTTAGTTCCCCCCTCACTGCTTCTTACCAGGGAGGGGGGATATAGTATTCCCTGGTGGTCCGGTGTCTTGTTAAGTACTGGGGGGGGGGGCGCACAAAACTGTTTCTTACCTTTCTTGCAGCTCCTCCAGCTCCCCAGTGTAAATCTTGTGGCCCTTAGTGCCGCGCGTAGCGATGCCATGGTAACCCATGGCAACGCTCTGCGGCCGCGGGTCTCGTGAGATTTGCACTGGGTAGCTGTAGGAGCTGCAAGAAAGGTAAGAAACAGCTTCCTGCTGGCCCCTCCATTGCAGATTACATAGAACATAAACACCAGACATTTTAAGCCTCAGGGAATACCTGAGTACTTTAATAAAAAACCTACCCTGCCAAGGGCACCGAGCACCCTTATTAGAGCCCCCCCCCCCACTCATTGGCACCCTACCTTTACGAGTCATATGTCTTATGCAGACATCAAGTAAAGCCATAGGGGTCAGAGATGGGCGGAGACCAAAAAACAAACAAAAAAAAACTTTTATTGGTATATGTGTCCGTATACAATCCATACGTATGAATGAATACTTATATAAAGATCCCGCAATATCTACATCATCTACAGTTATTCAATGATCACATACCATCTGTTATAAATCATATATATATAATATATAAGGTGTCCTGATGAAAGTCCACAACGGTTACTTTTTAGAACTGAAAAGTCCTTGAGTGCTGGCTTTTTTTCTAAACGCTATATATATATATATATATATATATATATATATATATTTATTTTTTTTTAATTTTTTTTAATTTTTTTTATATATATTGTGACAGAGCGCAAGACATTGTTATGGATGGAGGGTATATTTCTCCAAAAGTATTGGAATATGTAAATTAATAGCCCAAGGAAGAAGGTCTGTCTGTTTTAGTCAGAGCAATTTATTATGGGATATATTATTTATTTGTATGTATTTTGATATACAGTGTATCAACAGATTACTACTATTGAGTCTTTTAGTGATTAGTGATTCTCTGAAACAGCTATGTTTATAAAAAAACGGGTTAATCCTAGAGGGACCTGGCACCCAGACCACTTCAATAAGCTGAAGTGGTCTGGGTGCCTAGAGTGGTCCTTTAAACAGCAGGAGAGACTGCAAGCAATCCACTTTTCTTATGTTTAATCTTTCCCACTGGTGCAACTATAGATCTGAGGTGGCTTCTTCCTTAAATGTAATCAAAACAAGAAAAAGGAACTGAGCATTTCAAGGGTGATGCTAATTTTAACTGGACTTAACACATGACATCATGTTTAAGCCATGCTATGTGATTTTGGCCACGCTATGCGATTTGACAAAGGCCAAATACACTGGCTGAAATGTTATCTCATGTGTGAAGTGCAATTAAAGTCTGAATCACCCTATTTCTGCTTGGATCCTTTGGATTTCATTTGTTGTTAAAGTACCCTAATAATATAAAAGCACTACGGAATATATTGGCGCTGCATATATGTCAATAATGATAATAATAATAATAATAATAATGTTTCTTCCTTCAGGAGACAACCATCCCAAAAAATAAATAGAAAATTAAAGAACCCCCAGAGATAATATTAAATCTATCACTTGGTGTCTTCTCTGAAAGGCAAGTATCTTTCCAAGCCAGTTTTATGATTTAGGAGTTGCATATTGGCTAAGAGCGCCAGTTGACTGCTCTGAGCCAATCAGTGGCACTCCGCAAAACTCAGAAGCCAGATGTCGCCAGTGGACATCGCCGCTGAAGGAAACTCTGGAGATAAGCCCTTGTTTTAAGAGTGCCTCCTGGCACCATAACAACTTAATTTTGATTAGGTTTTTTTGGTGCCTTGAGTTTCCCTTTACCTATAATAGACTGACACATTATGCAGATCAGATTAAGCATTTAACAACATTTACCTCCAGGGGCAGTTGATTAAACAGTGTGACAAAATGGTCTGCTGCTGGGGCTACTCCAACTAAAGCAGCAATCTTTTCTGGTCGTGCAATAGCAGCAAGCAGCATTAACCACCCCCCCATGCTTGATCCAACCAATATCTAGAAAGAAAAAATATAAAACAGAATGATTATGAAAAATTTACATTTCTAACATTTTTACATAATTCTAAGGTTACAACACCCAAGCAAGGGACATACGAAAATGAGAAGATGAAACTATAATGTAATCCATTTTTAAAAGGCCTTCACAGTTATAGTGTTATGTACTGGGATCAAAGAACAGCAGAGTCTTCTATTTTCTTATTTAGTGAGTAATATTAATACAATAGGTGTAGGAGCCATTTAAAATGCATTACACAATATTATTTTAATATATTTTTCATGTGGCCCTGGTAAATGCTGTTACTATTCTTTGGTGATCATACTGAAGTCAAATAATCAACGATATTCTTAGTATTTTGAAATACAGAAACATCAACATACTCATGAACTCAGTAAAAAGAAAAAGTACGTATATTGGGTTAAAATACAATAAATTTGAGTGCTTCAATCACCTGTGGGGTCACTCCAACACACATAAAATCAGTGAAAGTAAAATAATATAAATGGTGAGAGCACACACAAATAGTAGATTTCTTTACCCTTGTATTCAATTAAAATCCTGTAAACATAAAATCAGGAAAAAAACATAGGGTAATAACGTCAAAATAAATGATAAATTGTGAATAATTTAACAAACTTGCATATTACTGAGCCACTTAAAAGCTGACTCAGACTAAGAGCGTTGAATGGATAAGAAGTAGTGATGGCTGGAATCAAATGCCGACTGTTTGCTTATTCCTTCTTTAAAATGCCCAGGATGCAGGTTCTTTTTAAAAAGGTTTTATTGTAAGGTATTGTAGGTGTTTCCTAGTATCTCAGTGTCCCCATGTCTCCCAGGGTCCCAATGGCTCTCAATGTCCCCTAGTGTCCTAGTGACATGGAGACCCTGGGACACAGACATGCCCCCTTTTTTCGCCCCTTCCGGCAGTTCTGGTTATGTGATTTGCATCAGTGGCCCACCCTTTTACCCCGTCCATAGACTTCCTGCTTTACTAGACACTGCTGTTAGGGGGTATGGATTTACTTGAAAGATGAAAGCGTGAGATTAGCATAGGGTATGTGTTTTCTCATAGCTGCATTCTATGAGATTCCCTCCAGTACCATCTCCATCAGATACATGCGCTTGGGAGGTAAGACTATTTTAGTGTTTGTGGTCGATACGATTTTGTAATTAGGTCCATAATAATTGTCAGCACCAGGCCCACTGGGCTCTTAATCTGGCCCTGCCCGTGACACCCATCATGGCTGTCACCCCCTGATGGCGGCACTGCGAGTCAGGAGCCAAAAGCATCTTTGTAAAGATTGTGGTGTGTTAAAGGCTGGATTTGGAGGTAGTACTTTCCTGGAAGGTGGAGGACAGGCTGAGTGGTTGATAACAAGCTGGAAGTTTACAGTGATCCATGGCGGACCACGTAGTGGGACAGGCCTGGACTCCATGTCGGGGTCCAGTCACTCTTTGTGCCTGTTACATGTGCAATATCAGTATTTGTATATGTAGGTGTTCCCAGTGTGTGCACAACATCAGTTCATGAGTATAAGTAAAATAATATAAACGGTGAGAGCACACACAAATAGTAGATTTCTTTACCCTTGTATTCAATTAAAATCCTGTAAACATAAAATCAGGAAAAAAACATAAGGTAATAACGTCAAAATAAATGATAAACTGTGAAAGTGATAGATTTAAGCCTGAGCGGGGATATGATAACTTTATACAAATATATTCGGGGCCAGTACAAACCTTTATCTGGAAATCTATTCATAAACAGGGCTATATATAGGACACGAGGTCACACAATTAGGCTGGAAGAAAGGAGATTTCATCTAAGGCAAAGAAAAGGTTTTTATACAGTAAGAGCAATAAGGATGTGGAATTCTCTGCCTGAAGAGGTGGTTTTGTCAGAGTCACTACAGATGTTTAAACTGCAATTGGATAAATACTTACAAAAACATAACATACAAGGATATAATTTCTAATTAGTGGGGTAACAGTTGCTTGATCCAAGGAGCCATCTGACTGCTATTTTGGGATCGAGAAGAAATTTTTTCCTAGTTCGTGGCAAAATTGGAAGCGCTTCAGACTAAGTTTTTTGCCTTCTTTTGGATCAACAGCAACAACATATGTGAGGAAGGCTGAACTTGATGGACGCAAGTCTCTTTTCAGCTATGTAACTAGGAGTGCCTGAGATTTTTTCTTTTATACTAGGGGGCACTGAGACACTGGGAGACATTGGGACACAGACACTGGGAGACTAGGGGACTTTGGGAGACTAGAAAACACTGAGACACTAAGGACACTGGGAGTGCCCCATGTCTCCAAGGTCTCAAAGTCACCCAGTGTCCCCATGTTTTTCAGTGTCCCCATGTCGCCCAGTGTCCCCTAGTGTTTGTATCTCCATGTCTCCTAGTGTTCCTTAGAATCTGTGTCCCCATTTCTCCCAGTGTCCCAATGTCACTAGGGGACACTTAGAGACATAGGGACACTGTGAGACATGGGGACACTGGGAGAGACCTGGGGATACGGAGATACACGAGTCCCAGGGGACTCTGGGAGACTAGGGACACAGAGACATGGGGACATTGGGAGTGCCCCATGTCACCCATGTCTCTCAGTGTTCCCTAGTCTCCCAGAGTCCCCTGGGAGTCATGTATCTCTCTCAATGTCTCCTAGTTTCTCTTTGAGTCTGTGTCCCCATGTCTCCCAGTGTCACTAGGGGACTCTTAGAGACATTGGCATACTATGAGACTTGGGGACACAGACACTAGGGGACACTGAGATACATGGGGACACAGAGACTAGTGGACTCTGGGAGACTAGGGACACAGACACATGGGGGCATTGAGAGACACTGGCTGGGAGACATGGGGGTCCCCATTTGTCCCAGTCTCCCCAAGTCTCTCACTGTCCCCATGTGTCAGTTTCCCCTAGTGTCTGTGTCCCCAGGTCTCCACGTGTCAACTAGTGTCTCAGCATCACCAAGTGTCCCTATGTCTCCCAGTGTCCCCAAGTCTCTCACCGTCCCCATCTCACAGTTGCCTCTGGTGTCTATGTCGCCAGGTCTACCTGTGCCCCCTAGTGTCTCAGTGTTCCCAAGTGTCCCTATGTCTCAGTGTCCCCTACTGTTTGTGTCCTCATGTCTCCCTGCAGCCTTTCCCCCATCCCACACTTACCTGAGCTGTTGGCGGTCTCTGCAGGCTCGGAGCTGCTGTCTGGACTCTGTGTGCAGAGCTGCTGCCCAGTGGATCAGTGAGTAGAGAGAGGCAGATGCTGTAACTTCTTATCCCTGCCTCTCTCCACACACATTGCAAGCCCTACTGGCTGGTGCTGGGATTGCAGAATAATCTGCTTATACTGAGATTAACATTTATATTGCAGGTATTACTGCAATACAGGCACTGGCTAGGCAGCCTCAAATACTTCTGAGAAATACCTGGCAACCCTAAGAGTAGTGTGTGTAAAAGAAAAAAATATATATATTTTTGGACGGACAGTCACTCCCTCTCAGCTCCCTCCGCGTGGGAGGGGAGAGAGACAGGCTGCAAGGATGGAAGAGACACGCAGATTCCCATTAGCCCCAGCCACACTCCTGCAAAAAAAAAAAAGGTAAGAAAAATTAGCTCTGTACGTATGTCAGTATGTATATCTGTATGTGTGTGTATGTCAGTGTGTATGTATGTATGTATGTATGTCAGTATGTATATCTATATGTATGCATGTCTGTATGTATTGATCTGTATGTATGTCAGTATGTGTATGTATTTACATAGTTACATATTACATAGCTGAAAAGAGACTTGTCCATCAAGTTCAGCCATCCTCACATTTGTTTTTTTGCTGTTGATCCAAAAGAATGCAAAAAAAAAAAAGTTTGAAACACTTCCAATTTTGCAACAAGCAAGGAAAAAATTCCTTCTTGACCCCAGAATGGCAGTCAGATTTATCCTTGGATCAAGCAGTTATTACCCTACATTGAAAGATTATATCCTTGAATATTCTGTTTTTGCAAGAATGCATCTAATAGCTGTTTGAACATCTGTATAGACTCTGATAAAACCACTTCTTCAGGCAGATGATTCCACATCCTTATTGTTCTTACAGTAAAAAAAACAACAACAAAAAACCTTTCCTTTGCCTTCGACAAAATCTTCTTTCTTCCAGTCTAAACGCATGACCTCGTGTCCTATGTAAAATCCGGTTTGTGAATAGATTTCCACACAATGGTTTGTATTGGCCCCGAATATATTTGTATAATGTTATCATATCCCCTCTCAGGCGACGTTTTTCTAAACTAATTACATTTAAATGTATTAACCTTTCTTCATAGCTGATATGTTCCATTCCTTTTATTAATTTTGCAGCCCGTCTCTGCACTTTTTCTAGTGCCATAATATCCTTCTTTAGAACAGGTGCCCAAAATATATTTCAGTATGTATGTATGTATGTATGTATATGATTGTCTGTAGGTATGTCAGTATGTATGTATATCCTTATGCATGTTAGTATGGGTCTTTGTGTCACTATGTATGTCTGTGTGTCTGTATATGTCTATTTCAGTATGTGTCTGTTAGTATGTGAGTATCTTTGTGTGTGTATCTGTGTCCTTTTTGTATCAGTGGTTGTGTTTGTGTTTGTGTCTGTGCGTGTGTATTCTTATGGGCAGGGTTTGGAGACGGGCCACCAGGGGCACGGACCTCGGGCAGTGTTAGGGGCCCCAACATTTTTGATGGCGGCTGTGACAGACCACCCTGCCCCTGGATTATTAAACCTCTTTTCCCCATTCCCTTGTTTGTTCGCTCCACCGTGTTCTTCTAAAATGTTGTTCTTATTTTGTTCGAACACCGAACAAACCCATGAACTTCCAGACCACACGTATGCTGCATGTGCTGCTCGTTAACCTCCGTCACCCCTGTCAACACCTCATTAACACTTGTAACCGCAGCATTCTAAGCGGTCGGCGGGGTGGTCGCCGTTCGGCTATATTCAAATGATCAGTGGGAGCTTACTCCTGATCGAGGGACACTTAACCAGCATATCTACCTTCGATATTTTGTGTAATTTTGTACCCCCGAAAGAGACCGACCGCTCATCCCGATTCCATGGAACTATTCTGGCCAGGAGCCTCATGTGCGGTCCGTCAGGACCTTACCCAGATCCAGGCTATCCGGGGATATACGACTTTAGGGGTACCTGAATGTATTGTGTGTATTTTGGGGTTTAACAATTGTACATGTTCTTTACCTGAGAGATAATTTAATTTGGATGTATGTTTTCAAGCAGTTCTCTCAGGTACAGAGAAATCCATGGGGGGAGGGGGGGAATTACCCTGTAATGTTGAGTTGAAAACTCCTTGCAGAACATCTCTGGCAGCAAAACCCTGTATGTATGTGTATGTATTTCAGTACATATGTATGTATGTGTATGTCTGTATGTATGTCAGAATGTATGTATGTCTGTCAGTATGTATTTGTCTGTCAGTTTCAACACTGCTAAAGTGCCTACCTGGGTGGCCGCCACAGTGGCCCTGCCAACTTTTTACCTACATGTTCCCAGTACCAGAGAGCAGTGCAGGGTAAGGCAACATTACATTAGACTTATGGTGACACACTCAGTATAATGCTTGAAGCAACCGTATGGCAATCATAAATAGAGATGTCCCGAACGGTTCGCTGGCGAATAGTTCCCGGCGAACATCACGTGTCCGTGTCCGCCGCGGACGGCGAACATATGCGATGTTCGGTCCGCCCCCTATTCTTCATCATTGAGTAAACTTTGACCCTGTACCTCACAGTCAGCTGACACATTCCAGCCAATCAGCAGCAGACCCTCCCTCCTCCTAGACAGCATACAATTTAGATTAATTCTGAAGCTGCATTCATTTTTTTGTATTATTATTATTATTATTTTGTGTGTTTATTATACATTATCCCCCACAACCAGTAACCTGTGCTTATTATACATTATCTCCCCCATAGCCAGTAACCTGTGTTTATTATACATTACATAGTTACATAGTTACATAGTTACATTACCCCCCCATAGCCAGTAACCTGTGTTTTATACATTATCCTCCCATAGCCAGTAACCTGTGTTTATTATACATTATCCCTCCCGGATATTTCCGGACTTTTCGGGACTTTTGTTGCAGCCGCTTGGTAGATAACTCCCTAATTCCCATGGTATTAGGGAATTATCTACCAAAAGGCTGAAAGACCTAAATTGGTCTTTCAGCCAAATTTACTAATACTAAGTAAAAAATGACTTAGTATTAGTAAATTGTGCCCCTACCCACAATACCGCGAGTAGGGGCATGTCTATTAAACAGTGAGCAGCCAAAAATACAAAATAAATAAAAAGGGTCCCCCCTCCCTGAGCGGGTGGGGGCCCTAAAGTAAAAAAACCCACCTAATGTCCTCCCCCCTGGCCCCCACCCCTGAGCGGTGGGTGGGGGCCCTTAACCAGAATAAGGGGGAGGGCACCTAATGTCCTCCCCCCCTGGCCCCCACCCCTGACCGGTGGGTGGGGGCCTAAACCAGAATAAGGGGGAGGGCACCTAATGTCCTCCCCCCCGGCCCCCACCCCTGAGCGGTGGATGGGGGCACTAAATAAAAAAAAGGGGGGGGACCTAATGTCCTCCCCCTGGCCCCCACCCCTGAGCGGCGGGTGGGGGCCCCAAATAAAAATGGGGGGGGGGACCTATTGTCCTCCCCCCTGGCCCCCACCCCTGAGCGTTGGGTGGGGGCCCTTAACCAGAATAAGGGGGAGGGCACCTAATGTCCTCCCCCCTGGCCCCCACCCCTGACCGGTGGGTGGGGGCCTAAACAAGAATAAGGGGGGGGGACCTATTGTCCTCCCTCACCCCTGAGCGGTGGGTGGGGGCACTAAATAAAAATAAGGGGGGGGGACCTAATGTCCTCCCCCCTGGCCCCCACCCCTGAGCGGCGGGTGGGGGCCCCAAATAAAAATGGGGGGGACCTATTGTCCTCCCCCCTGGCCCCCACCCCTGAGCGTTGGGTGGGGGCCCTAAACAAGAATAAGGGGGAGGACCCCCCCCTCCACCCAAGGTGACTAGGGGTCCCCAAACCCCTAGTCACCCCTTCCCCCAAAAAAATAAACTCCTACCTACCCCCCTCGCCCAAAAAATGAGGGGGGACCATTTAACTAAGTACCTTTAAAAATAAAAATACACTTACCATTCGATGTTTTCTTTCTTCTAAAATCTTCTTTTTTCAGCCCCAAAAAATGCCAAATAAAAATCCATAATAACCGACGCAATAAAAAAAAAAAAAAAAAAACTACAGCAAAAAAAAAAATCCATCTTCACCCGGCGAGAGCTCCGCGCAGACTGAGCTCTGCAGGGTGGGGGAAGGCTTATAAAGCCTTGCCCTGCAATTAGGCTCAGAGCACTCTGATTGGTGGGTTTAAGCCATCCAATCAGAATGCTCTGTCATTTTACACAGCGTGGGAAAGTTCTTTGGAATTTTCCCACGCTGTGTAATTTGACTCATAACTCTCTGATTGGTTACTTAATACACCAATCAGAGTGTTATGAGTCAAATTACACAGCGTGGGAAAATTCCGACCCCCTTCATGAAGCAGTACCTGGTTACTCAGGCGGACCTAGACAGCCAGGCCTCTAATGACTCCACGGCCTCAGGCCTGTCGGATCCGCCGTCACTGAGGGGGGACCGGCGGTTTACAGAAAGCGGACCGAAGACACCGGGGGATTACCCACCTGACCTACTAGCCATGCTGAAAGAATTACCGACAAAAGCCGACCTGAAAGCGGCTAACCACGATCTGCGCACCTCTCTCACCTCCGAACTCCACGCGCTGCGGGAGGACTTCCAAGGCCTCAACCAGAAAGTGGCGCAGCTGGAGGCAGACTGCGACCATATGTCTATGGCACAGACGGCAAACGCGGATCAGATACAGCACCATACCAAGATCCTGCAGCAATTAGCCCTACATGTCGAGGACCTCGACAACAGGGGCAGAAGACAGAATATACGGGTCAGGGGACTCCCAGAGGACCTAGATAAAACGGCGCCGATTCAGTCCACACTGCTGGAGTTATTCAATCAACTCCTCTCCAGGCCGCCCCAAACGCACATAGGATTTGTCCGTGCACACAGAGCGCTGAGACCGCAGGGGCCCCCAGAGGGACCCCCTAGGGACGTCATATGCTGCCTGGAAAGCTTCCAAATGAAAGAGGATATCCTCCGCAGGGCCAGAGGAACCGAGAAGGTGCTCCTGGGGAACGCCGAAATCCAGTTGTTTCCAGACCTCTCCCCAGCCAACCTAGCATACCGGAGGGCAATGAAGCCGCTTACCAGACAGCTCCAAGCGGCAGCCATCAGGTACCGCTGGTGCATCCCCACAGGCATACAGATAACGACGCCCAAGGGCCCTTTCACAATAACCAATGAGGAGGAGCTGACAAATATCCAACGGGAACTCCACCTGGCACCGGAGAAACTGCAGTGGCCGAATCCACTCACCTTCTACACCGCGGGCCCCAGGCCCCAGGGAGTGGGCCCCATGCCCCAGAGAATTAGACACCTCCGCAAGCAGATGACAAGACCCGCGGGGACACCGAACTAACCGAGCAGGGCGCTCCGCCCTCGATACCGACCCCACGGGAGGATAATCGCCAAGATTATATGCTTCTCACCTGCTTAGAACGCTTTGAGACTCTCCGGGACATTTATTTTTTTTTTTCAAAATTTTATTAGACAAAACATTTTTTGATTTTTTTGACATACAACAAATATGCAAGAATTAATACTTAACAGCATAAATGCACATCTATCAAATAAATACATAGATCTTTTATATTTAACATGCATAACACGTATTCACAAATAGTAGTCACGTATTCACTTATAATCCAGCATATCAATACTAACATACATAGAAAAACAACAATAGGACACAAAAAAAAAAAAAAAAAGATCCACCGACTCAGAGCTCATAATCAAAATATGTTCTCTTCTACCTGTACTGGGGTTATTGACTTCTGTTTTCAGTTTAAGAGATCTTTCTCTATTTATACAGATGTCGATATGTCTCTTATAACTTAAATTGGGAGATAACCATCTATGGGGTAGTTATCCAAATAGTAAGCTGTATTTATCTAACCATTCACAATACCAATTGTTTTTCCTAGAAGTGAAAGTCGCATTTTTGATCATCTCATATTCCATTGATATTTGGTGCCTTACTTGTTCTATCAGTAGTCGTTTATTAAACGGCTTAGATATTTTCCAATTTCTCGCAATAATAATTTTAGCAGCGACTAAACAATGGATGGCAAAACAGATCTCTTTTTGAGAATCAAAAGGCCAATTCAGATGTAAAAGGGCCGAAACGGCATTCTCCGGAATTCTATCTACGGACATAGATGCAAAAATATTGAAGGCCCAGGACCAAAGAACTTTAACAACTGGACATGACCACCAAATATGTATGTAGGTGCCTAAATGGCTGCCACATCTCCAACAGGTTGGCTCGGCAGAGTGAAACATTTTGGCTAATCTAACAGGAGTATAATACCATCTGTAGAGAACTTTGAAGTGGCATTCTGACAGATTCAAACAATGGATATGTTTATTTACCCGAGTTAAAGAGGAGTTCCAGTCATCTAACGAAATTTGCAATTTCAAGTCTAGTTCCCACGTCTTGATCACTCTATAAGGGGACTCCTTAAGGGATTCCAACATTGATGAGGCAACGGACATGCTCTTTTTAATAGATTGAAACTTAAACATAACTTCCAGATTTTTAGCAAAAATAGAAGTCGATTTGAGCACGTTTTTATGTATGAAATTTTTTATCCGCAAATAAGTGAAAATTTCTCTAGATGGAATATGAAAAATATCGATTAAGGTCTGAAATGACAAAATATTATCGCCTTGCATAATTTGTAATAACTTAATTTTATCTGCATTAGCCCAGTTCTTTAGAGAAAAATCTTTTATAAGGATTTGCAGTATATCTAGTGTACATGTCTTGGGTATCTTATTCATTAGGCCTAATTTTTTTCTTAATTGTTATCCACTCTTCCAAAATTTGAAATAATATCGTGGAGTTCTTAAACGTATTGATTAAAGAATTGTTTGTGACTGTCCACATCGAAAATTGCAATGTGTCTGTTTGCACCATTTCAGACTCTAAAATATACCATGGTTCAAGGACCTGCACTGGGTCCTGAAGGAGATAGATATGTCTAATAATATTTGCATAATAACTGTAGGTAATACTAGGGTAATTTAATCCACCATTGGACAGTTTTTTAGTTAAGATCTTTTGAGCAATTCTGGGTTTTTTATTATTCCAAATAAAATTGTTGAAGCTGGATTGGATCATAGCCAACCAAGACCCCGGGACTTTGAGTGGCATCATAGAGAACATATATAGCCATTTAGGCAAAATATATGAATTAATAATATTTATTTTACCTTGCCAGGAGGTTTCTAAATTTTTCCATCTTTTAAGTTTGAGATTCATATTTTTCATGAAAAACATTGTATTCCTCTCCATTATGTCTGTCACATTGGCAGTTATAAATAGTCCCAGATAGTTTAATTCTGCATCTGTCCATATAAATTTATAGGAGTGGGTTAAGGTATTTACCAGATCATTGTTCAAATTCAAAAACATTACTATGGTTTTAGTTACATTTAATTTAAAGTTCGACATATTGGAGTACCTTTTAATTTCACTCATTAGCGCTTTTAAAGAGGACTCTGGAGATGTAAGAGTGAGTAACGCATCATCCGCGTATAGTGATATCTTGATATCCATCATGTTCGTTTGGACACCTTGGATTAGGGGATTATTCCTAATATTAATTGCCAAAGGCTCAATAGACAGTATATACAGCAGGGGGGAAAGAGGACAACCTTGTCGTGTACCATTTTTGAGTGCAAACCACCCTACTGTAATGTTTGGACCCACCGTTCTAGCAGTGGGGGAGGAATATAGGGCCATAATGGCGTCATGTATCCAGCCAGTGAACCCAAAAGCAATAAGAAGTTCGCTGAGGTAGCCCCACCCGACCCTGTCGAAAGCTTTTTCAGCATCTAATGACAGGGCCAGGAAGGGCTTCCTATTTCTATTAGCCCAGTCCAAAGTATCAATTATTCTCCTAATATTGTTGGACACTTGCCTACCCGGCACAAACCCTATCTGATCTGGATGGATCAGCGTCGCGACAATAGTCTTGATTCTATCAGCGATAATGGCCGCATAGATCTTCATGTCCACATTAATTAAGGCTATAGGTCTATAGTTACTAGGATTGTGGCTGGGTTTATCAGGTTTCAGTATCGGAATAATATTGGCCTGTAGTAATTCAGTTGGAAAAGATTTATTTAAAGCTATTTGATTAAACATATCTGTTAAAGGATTAATTAATAGGGACTGCATTTGTTTATAATATATATTCGTGAAGCCGTCAGGGCCCGGAGTTTTGTTAGTAGGAAGTCTATTAATTTGAAATTTGACTTCATCAACCGAGATGATCCTATTTAAGGTTAGTAGATCCTGAGGTGTGACTTTTGGGATCTGGATATCGGCTAGATAGTTTTGAATATCTTTTAGGTTGGGCGACAGTTTAAGATTATACAGATCTTCATAGAATTGATTGAATCTGTCCCCTATTGCAGCAGGTGTCGAATAGATCTTTTGGCCATCAATCAGTTGTTCCACCCTGTTTTTTGCATAATGATTTAGAAGTCTTTTAGTTAAGTTCTTATTGGCTCTATTACCAGTATAGTAATTTTTTAGTCTTAGTTTATGGATATTTAATTGAATTTTTTGTTCCACTTTGAAATTAATTTGTTTTTGTAACACATTTAACTTAATTTTTGTTTCTGCCGATGGGTTTTGTTTATTTAATTTAGATAGATTATAAAACTCAATATACAAATCGGTTAGGGTCTTCCCATTTTTAGACCTCATTATATGTGCTAATTTAATTAAGTAGCCACGCATAACTGATTTGTGTGTACACCAATTGTTTGCCGGCGAAGTATCGGAGGGATTGTTTTCTAACCAAAAAAATTTTAATAATTGGGTTATTTCTTCCTTATTCTTCGGGTCATTTATGAGAGCGTCATTCAATCTCCAAGTATTATACGCCCTTGGAGATTTATTACCAAAGTCTACTAAAATAAGGCTATGGTCGGACCATAGACTCTCTTTGATTTCAATTGAGTTGCATAAGGGTATCGCTTTAGCCTCTAATAAGCAAAAATCAATACGAGCGTATGAACCATGCACGCACGATTGATGGGAATAGTCTTTATCAGATGGATGTAATAATCTCCATATGTCGTGAAGGTTATATTGTTTACAGATATTATTTAGTTTCTTAGATTGTTTGACAGTTCTTTTATTATTTGTAGTAGCAGAGATATAAGTCTTATCCATTTTGGGGTCTCCCACACAATTAAAATCTCCCGCTATAATTAAATACCCCTTAGATACTTTGTCCACTCTATCCATTATTGATGCAAATTTTGTCATAGGGTCGACATTCGGTAAATAAACATTTACTAAGGTATAGGTCTTTTTATCCATTACGCATACAATAATTATATATCTGGCTTCTGGGTCTAATTCAATATATTCGATTACCAATTCAATATTACTATTGAAGACGACTGCAACTCCTCTTTTTTTCTTGTCTTTTAAAGAAGCATGGACAATATTGGTAAATTTATCCCCACCCCATCTTTGTTTAAGATCTTGCAACCAATGAGTTTCCTGTAAGAATGCCACTTGAATGTTATGTTCACTAAGGGTATCGTATAATCTACTCCTTTTTTTGTTCGTGTTTACACCTTGAACATTTAAAGATAATAATTTTAACATCTGTGACTATCAGAAAATTAGTCGGGTATATTTATATTTAAACCCCCAGTCACCCCAGATAGGAGTACTATTATCCTTTTTTGCCATACATTTGTCAATGAATTCATGTGCTCTGAGCGCGGAAAAACACACACAAACATAAAAAGAAGAAAAACCAACCAAAAAACAAACTACTCTCCGGGACATTTAAAGGCACAGATCCCCAAGGGAAGGAGTACCGGAGGTTCTGATACCCCTACCAACTACCACACAGGCCAGTGGTACAAGGCCACCGACCGCAAAGACACAGACTCGCACCAACTGGCCGAGTTTCGGGGACACCTTATACAGAAAAGTGCACACCTCAAGAAACAGACGCACGCAGGCTCCAACTCATTGCCGACATTCAACACCTAGACACCCTCAATAAAAAAAAATCACACCTCCCCACTTATCAGGCCACACTTCTCACCCTCCGTAGGGAACTCACCACACTCCTCCACACTGAACACCATGCGTTTTTCTCCATTCATGGGAACAAGAGCGGCAAACTCTTGGCCCGCATGCTGAACAAACCGAGACAGGACACATATATAGACCGCATGCGAGATACGGGGGGCACACTACACAGACACCCCCTCAAGATACAGGACATCATACGTACGTACTATGCAGACCTATACTCCCTCCCACGACCACAAACACAAGAACAGGCACAAAGACTAGAGGACTCTATAGACGCGTACCTCGGAACCCACGACCTCCCCTCCTTACCGACGGAAACGAGAGACCGAATGGAAGAACCGATCGCACCCGAGGAGCTGGCAAATGCCATTAAATATACTAAACCAGGCAGGTGCCCAGGTCCGGATGGACTACCCATCAAATATTATAAGACCTTCGCAGACATCTTATACCCACCGCTGCTCGACATGTTTAATGACATTCGAGAAGGCCGAGAACTTCCCAAACAAGCGCTTATGGCCCATATCACCGTAATACCAAAGGAAGGAAAAGACCGGGAACAGTGCGGGAACTACCGACCCATATCCCTCATAAACACCGACCTTAAACTACTGGCCAAGGTCCTGGCGACCCGGCTCCAACTGCACATCCCATCCTTGGTACACGCAGACCAGGTGGGGTTTGTGATGGGTCGCGATGCCAGGGACAATACCATCCGAGCCCTTACACTCATGCACGGATGGGCGGGGGACGACAGACGCGGAGAAGGCCTTTGACAGGGTGTGCTGGGACTATATGTTCCGAACCCTAACACACATGGGGGTGGGACCTATCCTCCTGAGCTGGATTAAGGCACTATATACACACAACCGACAGCACAGGTGGTGGTTAACGGGGCACTCACGGAGGCGTTCCCTATCTCCAACGGAACGCGTCGGGGATGTCCCTTGTCGCCGCTACTCTTTAAACTAGCGTTGGAACCCTTTCTAACACACATAAGAGGTCATCCAGACATCACGGGAATCCAAACGTTAGACACGCACCATAAAGTAGCCGCTTATGCGGATGATCTCCTGTTTTTTGTAACACATCCAGAGGTATCCCTCCCCAATCTTCAGGCATTTCGGACCTTCGGGAAGTTATCAGGCCTTAAGATTAACTTTACGAAATCATATATCCTGAACCTAGATATCCCCACACAGAGGGCGGAGCGCCTCCGCTAGATATACCCCTTCTAATGGGCCCAGGGTAAAATACGATACCTGGGCACCTGGCTGACGGTCCGGGATTCAGATCTCTACACAACCAATTTTGCCCCACTATTATCCAAATTCCGAACAGAAATGAGGGAATGGGCCCTTCCACACATATCCTGGCTGGGCAGGATACAAGTCGTAAAGATGAATTTTCTGCCCAGGTTACTCTTCCTCTTTCAAGCCCTCCCTATCACCCTGCCACACTCCTTCACTTCTCTCCGACGGGCACTAGGGGAATTCATATGGGACGGGAGGGGACCCAGACAGAAGTACAACCTGCTCACACAACACAAGGACCGGGGCGGCCTAGCCTTACCAGACTTCATGCTCTACTATAGGGCATGCCACCTACAGTGCATACTGGAGTGGTCCAAATCAGGGGTCACTAAGCTTTGGAAAACCGCGGAGGAGGCGAGGGCAGGCGTTCCGGACGAACTCCTCCCGTGGCTTCCCAGAAGGGGAAACGGAGAAACACTACTCGGTATACACCAGAGCGACATTGCGGGTGTGGCGCAGTAACACAGGGAGACACGCACTAACGACACACCGGTCACCGCTTCTCCCTCTCACTCATAACATAGACTTTCGTCCAGGGGCGCTGAGGACACTGGTCAGGGACCCGTTGCCTCGGCTGAGACACGTATGCACTAAGCAGGGACTAAGAGATTGGGCGGACATAAGCAAAGACTCAGACCAATCCTTCCTGACCCGATTCAAATATGAACAGCTACGTAGCTTTGTAAGGACCCTCCTACGGGGAGCGAAACTAGGTAGAGATCTTACAGACTTTGAGACCCTGTGCGTAGATCTCAACCCACTGCCACATGGTGTCTCGTTCCTATACTCCACACTACACACCCCAACGGCACCTCCGACATTCATGGGAAAATGGGAGGACGCCCTCCACCAGACTTTTAGTGAGGCGGAATGGGAAAAGATATGTCACAACACCCACTATTGTTCAGTCTTCAGCAAGAGCCAAGAGACGGCATATAAATTACTATCACAATGGTACCGCACACCCGACACGATACACCACATTTCCACGCACGGATCCCGGTCCTGCTGGAGATGTGACAAGGCGCTTGGCACACCTCTGCACATATGGTGGGAGTGCGAACTCATAACACCCTACTGGCAAACCATACACAAAATACTCACCAGATTCACTGACAGTCCACCGCCATTGGAACCGGCAGCCATGCTACTGCACCATACGAACACCCCCATCACCAGGTACAAAAAAAAAAAAATCGCTGACAATCCATATCCTTAATGTAGCAAAGCGGACTATTCCCCAATACTGGAAGAAGAGGGAGACCCCACCGCTGCAACGGTGGTTCGACCAAATGAAAGAATTGAGGGTCTATAGAAGAACTTACTATGCTGACGGCGGGACCGCAGCAACAGATGTATCTAGACATATGGACACATTGGATACTGACGACGACCCAACCCGACTTCATGACACTCCTACACGGCCGTATGCCTTAAGACGCCCAACTGCCAGACAAACGGACAGTCAACTCACCCTCCTTCCTTCCCCGCTTTACCCGAACCTACCCACCCCCACTTTCCCTATATAGGCCACCCGAGGAGAAGGGTACACTGAAAAGGGAGGACAATGTTCCTGAGCTTAAGGCGAAGGAGCTGACACGGGCGGACATGGTAACACATCCCGGTGCCCCAGAGGGGCCAGAGGGAGAAACCTTGGGCTCAGACGACCCACAGAGATCCAAAGGAAAAGACTGACATACAGTGAAGGGCAACAACTACTCATTCTGGTACGACACTGCCACTTAGAATTCCTGAGTCAGACCGAAAGAGACAAACCCCAGGGCTCACAGACCAGAGACCAGGGAAGTGCACAGGACGACGGAGTAGTGGACCCACACCCTGGGAGGGAGGGCGAACACAGAACCTACCCGATGGGAGGGGACGGAGGCCTGACATGTACGAAGTGGGGACGACATGACTCTCTGAATAAGGGTAGCCGCATCACACAAAGTAAATGGTAATAGTTGGGGTTGGGACCTGGCCCCCACCCAGAGGCACTATCGCTGGGATAACAGAAAATTGGTCCTGCAAGCCTAACACTACATCTCTATGAAGGTCAAGGAGTGGCCTGCGTGCCACCGTTACATCAGCATATGTTGATTGTCTTACCCTCCCCCTTCTCCTCCTCCCCCCCCCCTATACCTCTTCCCAAAATACCAAGGACCTGCGAGTCCCCACTGTTGCTAATTGTGCAAAACTACGCAGACACAGTTATCTGTTATCTTTTTGTTTTTAGTATCTCATGTTTCATGGGACCTGCAAGTCCACAGTTTACTATGAATGCTTAACCCCTTAGGACACAGCTTCAGAAGCTTGTCTTACGCTTATTGACACAAGCAATTTTTGCATTTTCTTGCTGTTTGCGTTCAACTGCAATTTGCATCTCTCTCGTTTATTGCACCGACACATATTATATACTGTATTTTAAAGGACAGAAAGGGCTTTAATTTCATGTAACATATATATATATATATATATATATATATATATATATATACTTATTTATTATAAAAAAAAATACAGAAAAATGCAAATAAAAAAGTTTTTTTTTTTTACAGTTTTTGCAATAATAATGTGTGCATAATTAGTGCAGGTTAAAGAAAGCAATTAAAAATAAATTCATTTAGTTGTTCTGATTTACAGAATATATAATGTGTCTGGGATTTTCAGTTTTTTTTTGGTAGTTACAGGTCACAAAGCACAAGGAGTAAAATAAAATTTTAATGTGGAGCGATTTTAGAATTTGGTATGTTTGTCTTGTAAGCTTAATAGCCATAAAAGAAAACAAAATTGCCACACAAGTATATATTTATATAAAGTAGACATCACAGGCTATTTACCTAAGGTTGTTTTGACACTTTCTACGTAGTCATTTCACCGCCAACCTCTGCTAAATATTGGAGAAAAATTGTGTTTTTTTGGGTTTTGGCACACAAACTTATAACAAAGAACTTCTCAAGTGTATTTTGTAAAGTTGGTGTGTGCTATTCCTTTACTAAGTTTTATTTTGTGTTCAGTTACACCTGCTGAGTAAAATGACACCCCCTTTGTATGTCTTTGGCACTATTTCGTGAAGCTACAGTGCAATATATGAGACCTGTCCTTTTCAGTATTCACAGTAGAATTTTGAGAGATGGATTTAATGAGCCAATGCTTCCATTTGGGGTATTATAACAGTTTGACTGTTCAAAAAAAAACCCACAAAGGCCTACCATTTGTAAAAGTAGACACTCCAGGGTATCTCATATGGTGCATATTGTGCCTTAACATGCCCCCATTTTTTCACCAATATATGCCAAAGTATGTGGTAAAAAATAATTTTGTGCATTTTTTACATGCGGATTGCATTTTTGCTGGGCATTTTGTATATTTCATATGTGCCACTAAGTTCAAACCCCCCAAATTATGCTCAGCTAAGTCTTCTGAGTAAAAGGACACCCCCATTGTATGTCTATGGCACTATTTCGTGAAGCTACAGTGTCATACAGGAGACCTGTCCTTTTCAGTATTCACAGTAGAATTTTGAGAGAGGGATTTAATGAGCCTATGCTTCCATTTGGGGTATTATAACAGTTTGACTGTTCAAAAACCCCCACAAAGGCCTACCATTTGTAAAAGTAGACACTCCAGGGTATCTCATAAGGTGCATATTGTGCCTTAACATGCCCCCATTTTTTCACCAATATATGCCAAAGTATGTGGTAAAAAATAATTTTGTGCATTTTTTTACATACGGATTACATTTTTGCTGGACCTTTTGTATATTTCATATGTGCCACTAAGTTCAAACCTCCCAAATTATGCTCAGCTAAGTCTTCTGAGTAAAATGACAGCCCCATTGTATGTCTTTGGAAATATTTTGTGAAGTTAAAGTGCTGTAAAAGAGACGTGACAACTTTACGTTTTTAAGTGTGAATTTTCATGGAGGGTTTTGATGTGTCCGTGTTCCACTTTGGAGCACTTGAGCAGGCTACATATTACAACTACACCATAAAGGCATACCATTTCTTAAAGAACACATCACAGGGTATTTCAAAAGGCATATTTTGAACCTTAGCGTGGGATAATTTTTCCGCTAGCTTGTACCAAGTGTAGTGGTAATAAGCGTTTTTTTTTGCCTTTTTGACACACAAAGTGAATTTGCACAGTATATTTTGCAAACCTTATGTGTGCTACGACTGTAAAATACTTTTTATGTTGCTCAGCTATGTTGGCCGAGTACAGCAATACCCCCGTATGTACATTTGCCAGGTATATGTGGACATTGGAGGGGCACATTTGGGACATAGCCATTCCAGTTTTTTTCAAACTTTAAATTTTTGCGCTCTGCCCATGTCCCATTTTAGAGTATTTTACCAGGCTATATAATCCAAATACACCATAAAGCCATGCCATTTCTTAAAGAAGACATCCAAGGGTATTTCAAAAGGCATATTTTGAACCTTTAGCGTGGGATAATTTTTCCGCTAGCTTGTACCAAGTGTAGTGGTAATAAGCGTTTTGTGTGTCTGGAGTTTTTGGCACATTTGGCACATTTTTGGTTGAAATGGCCCATCCGTAATTTAGGTGCATCCCTAGAACAAACCAAACAAGAGCAATTGAAAAAGCTCAACACAACAAATAATTCAAATTGTTTCCCCAAATTCAACTGAAAATCTAACTTATAATGACCCCCCGAGTCTCAAAATTATTTAACCCCTTTACGACAAGCAGGGGTGTATTAGCCGCGAGGCAAACAAGGCATTTGCCTTGGGCGGCATTTTCCAGGGGGCGGCAAAAAAAGCCGCCCCCCAAATGCCCAAGGCAAATGTCTTGTTAGCCTTGCGGCTAACCGACCTGCTGGGCGGTCAGGCGGCGCTAGTGGGCGGCCGGCGAGGGAGCACTTTCTCTGAGCTGTCTGCTCAGCTCCCTCGCGCGCCGCACAGTGAGGCTGGGAGCCGGAATATGACGTCATATTCCGGCTCCGCCTCCCAGCCTCACTGTGCGGCGCGCGAGGGAGCTGAGCAGACAGCTCAGAGAAAGTGCTCCCTCGCCGGCCGCCCACTAGCGCCGCCTGACCGCCCAGCAGCCACTGGACCACCAGGGAAAAAACATGACCCCCCCCAGCATTCCCAAAGGTAAGGAGGCTGGGGGGGTTTAAGTTAAAAAAAAAAAAAAAAAAGTGTTAATGTGCGTGAGTGAGTGTCTGTTAGTGAGTGTGAGTGTCTTTTAGTGAGAGTGAGTGTGAGTGTCTGTTAGTGAGAGTGAGTGTGAGTGTCTGTTAGTGAGAGTGAGTGTGAGTGTCTGTTAGTGAGAGTGAGTGTGTGTGTCTGTTAGTGAGTGTGTGTGTCTGTTAGTGAGTGTCTGTTAGTGAGTGTGTGTGTCTGTTAGTGAGTGTCTGTTAGTGAGTGTCTGTTAGTGAGTGTATGTTAGTGAGTGTGTGTGTCTGTTAGTGAGTGTCTGTTAGTGAGTGTCTGTTAGTGAGTGTCTGTTAGTGAGTGTCTGTTAGTGAGTGTCTGTTAGTGAGTGTCTGTTAGTGAGTGTCTGTTAGTGAGTGTCTGTTAGTGAGTGTGAGTGTCTGTTAGTGAGTGTCTGTTAGTGAGTGTCTGTTAGTGAGTGTCTGTTAGTGAGTGTCTGTTAGTGAGTGTGTGTGTCTGTTAGTGAGTGTCTGTTAGTGAGTGTGTGTGTCTGTTAGTGAGTGTGAGTGTCTGTTAGTGAGTGTGAGTGTCTGTTAGTGAGTGTGAGTGTCTGTTAGTGAGTGTGAGTGTCTGTTAGTGAGTGTGTGTGTCAGTGAGTGTGTGTGTCTGTTAGTGAGTGTCTGTTAGTGAGTGTCTGTTAGTGAGCGTCTGTTAGTGAGTGTGTGTGTCTGTTAGTGAGTGTCTGTTAGTGAGTGTGTGTGTGTGTCTGTTAGTGAGTGTGAGTGTCTGTTAGTGAGTGTGAGTGTCTGTTAGTGAGTGTGAGTGTCTGTTAGTGAGTGTCTGTTAGTGAGTGTGAGTGTCTGTGAGTGTGTTAGTGAGTGTCTGTTAGTGAGTGTATGTTAGTGAGTGTCTGTTAGTGAGTGTGAGTGTCTGTTAGTGTGTGTCTGTCTGTTAGTGTGTGTCTGTTAGTGTGTGTCTGTTAGTGTGTGTCTGTTAGTGTGTGTGTGTCTGTTAGTGAGTGTGAGTGTGTCTGTTAGTGTGTTTGCCTGTGAGTGTGTGTGTGTGTATGTTAGTGAGTGTGTGTGTCTGCTAGTTTGTGTCTGCAAGTGACTGAGTGTGTGACTGAGTGTGTGTCTGTTAGTGTGTGTGTGTTTCTGTTAGCGAGTGTGTGTTTCTGTTAGCTAGTGTATGCGTATCTGTCAGTGAATGTGTGTGTGTGTGTGTATTTAGAATGCGGGGCGGGGTAAAGGTTGGGTGGGGGTGGCGCGCGCAGGGGGGCGCCTGAGTTTTGTCCTGCCTAGGGCAGCACAAAACCAGGATACACCACTGACGACAAGCATCTTTAGTACTTAGTAGAGCACCCTTTTGCTGTTAGGAGCTGCTGCAAACTAGATGCATAGCCAGACACAAATCCTACCAGAGATTTTCTATTGGGCTCAAGCCAGGTGACTGTGATGGCCACTGTAGCATTTTTCCAGAGCTGGTGGTGGAATTTGAGGTATGCTTGGGATCATTGTATTGTTGGAAGGTCCAATGCTTCCTCACAGATGGCATGTTTTCTTCTAGGATTTCCTGATACTTCATTGAACCCATCTTTCCTTACACACATTACAGGTTTTCCAGTGTCAGAAAATGAAAAGCTACCCCAGAGCATCCCTGAGCCCCCACCATGCTTAACTGTAGGCAGAGTGTTCTTTTCAGGGTATTCTTCATTCTCCAGACATATCGCTGATACATTGGGCCGAAAAGTTATTTTCATCACTCCATAAAACAGAATCCCAAAAACCACCTTACTGTGCTCACTGAAACCTCAGTATATGTTGCCACCAAATCTTGCTGCAGGTCTTTTGCAGTTACTTGACAGCGCAACCTGCCACCTGAGAAATCTGGTTGCAGCCATTGATAGTTTCCCTTTTCTGCCCAGTCCAGGTAGTGTAACCACTGTTCCTTCAACTTTGAACTTGCAAACTATGCTTCTGACGTGTCTCTAGGAACATTCAGTGCCTTCGCTGTCTTTTTGTATCCTGTGCCCTGTTTGTGAAGGGTGATGATCTCTTCTTTTAACTTTGTAGACCAATTTTTTTACTTAGCCATATTTCTAACATGTAGTCAAAAGTGACACTCAACAAATCCCGAGCCAGTTCAGGTATTTCAAGTGTTCCAGCTCAAGCACACCTGGTGCAACTAATAAAGTCCTTGGTTAGTTGCATCAGCTGAGCTTGAGACAACAACTGTTTTGCATGTGTGTTGTTGTGAAGGATACTATTCAGGGGGCTAAATAATTGTGAGACTGGAGAAGTCATTGGAAGTTGCATTTTCAGCTGAATTTGGATATCATTAGTTTTGTTGATCTATTTCAATTGCTTTAGTTTCATTTATTTATTGCAAACAGCTGAAAGTCTATACGTTTTGACAATAAACCTGAGGTTGAATTATTTTGATTGCAACTGTATATGTATCAAATTGTATTGTTAACAACATTATAGCAACACTGCACGTACCATAACCAAGCATGCTGTAGTAGTAGTTATAGTGCCAAGAGTGCCCAGGTGAAAGTAGTAAAACCGGATGCTAACTATTTCACAATGTACCTCAATTTTGCTGGGTGCTAAGCACCTCCTCCATGTGAAAGTGGAAGATTTTTGATTTGAGATAAGCTTGGCTAAGGGCCAAGCTCATTGGCTGACATTGATCAGCTGATGCTCTCAGCCAAATAGATGGCATAGGTTTTAGCTCAGGAGAGCTATTAGAAACGATCAGATCTCAGTAAGTTGCCAAACTGTTAGCAAATGGTTTGACTACTCACATTTGGGGGTGTGCAGAAGGGAACTATAGGCACCATAATTACACTGCTTGCTGTAGCAGTCATGATGCTTGGAGTGTTTTTTAAATATATAAACAAGACACATTTCTTGATACTTTATTGCAGTAATACTATGTAAATAAATTAACCTGAGGTCCTTCAGATACGTTATCAAGAACAGAAAGGACGTCTTTCTTCCACTTTCCAATTGTACCATCTTTGATATTCCCCTCTGAACTTCCACATCCAGTGTAATCAAATCTTAATTGAAAGGGAAAAAAATAACTTTCTGTTAACATTAGAGACAAGATGCTGATAGACTTAATATTTACTTAAAGCCAGGCACCTATAATATCATAGTCAAGCTTGAGCATATAGATTCTTGATGTATTCACTTATATCAATGTATTATTTAAACCAGAAATTGTGGAGAACCGATAAGGGATATGCAATACTTAACCACAAAAATAAAAAAATCACCAACTCAACTAAATTTTTAAAATTTTGGTCTAAAAATTACAATGCCTTTATCAACTCTCCACAAATAAGGAAAATGTATCACATACTTACTGTAATTTTCTTCTCCTGGCTATTTATCATGGCAGAATCACTTATGGGTAGCTCCAACCCCAGCCAGAACAAGACAGTAAACAATTACTCAAACTGTAGGCATAAAATGTCCCTCTTCCTTCCATACCTCAGTCAATTAAAAAACTCAGGAGGAAACATATGGGCAGGTAAAAGAAAATTATGGTATGTAAGGGATACATTTTCCTTTTTCCTGGTTATTTATGTCAGCATCACTTAAGGTAATACCCAAGATAAGGAAACTAAAAAATAAAGGATGGGGGGAGGCAATGAACCCCCACACACAAAGCCTACAGATTAATGCCAGAACACTTTATTGTACAGAAGAAACATAGGACAATACACCTCCTATAAATGAGAGAGGAAGATGCCACATTCAATTTGTAGTGCTTAATGAAGGTCATTGGAGAAGACCAAGTGGCTGCCCTGCATATTTCATCAAAAGAAACATCTGCCCAATCAGCCCATGATGTAGCCAAAGACCTAGTAGAATGCTGTGATGGAGCTCCTGTACTCGGAGTAACTCAGACAAGTGAGCTTCATAGCTGCTGTGAGAGACTCTGTAATGCTACAGCTCCAGTCACCAAAGCTATTTCTTCAACCCTGCACTAGGCTGCAACTCTCTCCTTTCAGGCAGGTGTCACTCACCCACCCCCCTTATAAAGTGAACTTGCCAGGAAAAGTGCTTGAGTGCTTAAATAACTACTCATAGCAATTAAAATGCCATGAATAGTGCAGGTAACATTACCTCTTAAACAGCCAAAAATAAGCACCTTTCATAGCTAATCATGCAAAGCAATCCATGATTACTTCATCCCTATTTTGTATGTCTACCTTCAATATTTTAAAGAGATATAAAAAAAGATTTTATTATTTTCCAAGACTTTTTCAGATTGGACTGGGATTTTATCCTATTAGTGACTTTCTATGGACGTGATTATTGGGATTTTTTAACTTTTCTATTAAATTAGATGCAAGATGCAAATGCTGCTTCCCATTTCTGTACCCTGAAAGAAGAACAAATAATTGACCTGATTTATGGAAGGTCTGGGATACTGACAGGTTGTGGCGGATTAGCCACTGTTTACTGTGTTATCCTAAAGATGTGTGTATACCTTTAAGAACCAAGTATGTGTATGCTGCATAGGTTCCATGCGAACAATAGCGTTCGTATGCTGGCGGCATGAAAAACCGCCAGCATTCATACAACAGTTTCACGAACTGTGATTTTCAACACTGTTCGTGAAACGAACAAACTACCGAAGGGAGACCACACACAGGAGGTCGTGTGGCTCCCATTAAGGATTGCAGCATTGTTGCAATCGGTAATTAGAGGGATTCAGGGTGGCCGCCGTTCGGCTACCGACCACGCGGCGGCCGGCCATCTTGGATCCTTTGTTAGCCCAGCGGTATTTTGTCATCAAGCGCCTGGAACTAAAATCGGCTACTCGGCGGCACGAATACCACTGTACTTCCAAGCCGTTCGGGAGCCCCGGTCCTTCGGTAAAGTGGTTCCCTAAAGTCAATCGGTAGTTTGAAGATAACTTGAATGTAATACTTGTTTCGTGCGGAGTTTGGTTATTTATGCTGGGATCTGAGCGGTACTTTCACGAAATGTGCGCTCAGACCTCAGCTATCTACCGAACATCCATTTGTTTAAATAAAGGGAATATTGTAAAAGTTATGGGTTTTAGTGCAAAATGCCGGTTCTGCTGCACGGAGTGATAATCCACTTAACTGTATATTTTAGTGGGAGTATCCCTCTCGCCCAGCAGTGCCTGATGGGAGAAATGTGCAGAATGCCCCTGTTATGTCAGTATGGAAACCCCTTGATTGGGGACTTGCATAAATTCTGGAACTGTGAATAAAGACCTCAGTTCACTCCCAGCCTATGTGTCGTCTAGTTCTTGGGAAGGAAGGATTCTTGCAACGCTACCGAGATTATTGTCTGCTGTATTTATTTGCCTGGATTATTTTATGTTCCTGTTACCCAGCAGAGCTACACAGGTTAAACAGTCATTCTCTTTTATCTAATTGATAGTGTTCAACTGCCAAGTCCAAGGTAGGATTTGGATAAAAGGAAGGTAAACTTCCTGAATCAGAAGAAAATTAGAAACAACTTTAAAGGAACACTAGTCACCTAAACAACTTTAGCTTAATGAAGCAGTTTTAGTGTATAGGTCATACTTCTCAGGTTTCACTGCTCAATTTACTGTCATTTAGGAGTTAAATCACTTTGTTTCGGTTTATGCAGCGCTTGTCACACCTCCCCTGGCTCTGATTGGCACAGCCTGCATGGAAAAAAACTGGTTTCACTTTCAATCAGATGTAATTTGCCTTAAATAATTGTCTCTCTCTTTCTGTGTAAATTGAATGTTATTCACATACAGGAGGCTCTTGCAGGATCTAGCAAGCTATTAACATAGCAGGGGATAAGAAAATCTAAATTAAACAGAACTTGCAATAAAGGAAGGATAAACTTTAGATGACTCTTTACAGAAAGTGTTTATGGAAGGCTGTGCACGTCACATGCAGGGAGGTGTGTCTAGGGTTCATAAACAAAGTAATTTAACTCCTAAATGGCAGAGAATTGAGCAGTGAGACTGCAAGGACATGATCTATACACCAAAACTGCTTCATTAAGCTAAAGTTGTTTTAATGACTATAGTGCCCCTTTAAACAAAAATGAATGCTTCGATCTCAAGATCATTCTGTCTTGGAACACCTTTCTATATGTATCATCACAGGAAAAGGCTTGGATCTTGGACATCCATCTCTTGCTGATCTTGGAGCAACCAGGAATAATGTCTTGTATCTTAGCAATGTCTGATTCACCTCATCTAATGGAGCAAAGGGATTTCCCGTTAATACATTCAGGATGAGAGGAAGATCCCATGGAGGCATATAATTCCTTTTGGGAGGTCTGATGTGTAAGGTAGCCTTTAAAAATCTTGCTATAAGAGGGTCTGATGCCAAAGAAAAATAAGGCTGATAAAGCCGTAGTCTGCATTTTCAAAGTACTTGGGCTAAGTGCATTCTCTAGTCCAGCTTGAAGGAATTCCAGAATATGAGAATGGGAAGGATAAAGCAGACCCGCCTTCTTATTTTTTGTCTAAATTTTGAAAGTTTCCCATACACGATAATGGCAATTTGATGTGTATTTTTTTCTTGACTTCAATTGAATATTGATAACCGCATCTGATAAGCCTAGTTGTAAGAGCCTCTTCTTTTCAAGAGCCAGGCCCCCATGGGATGAACTGCTGGGCCTTGACTCAACAAATCTCTTCTCAACGGTAGCGGCCAGTGTTTCACCAAACTCATCTTGCTCAGGAGTGGGAGCCAAGGTCTCCTCAGCCACACTTGAATGATTGCTATTATCTTCCTTCCTTCTGACCAAACTTTTCTCAATAGGCGGTAAATCAACGGTAGGTGAAGGAATGCAATATTTTCTTGACCTGGTAGGTAAATTGCTTTCAGACCCTGAAGATTGTACTACACAAATTCCACCAGGGAAGACCATTCTCTCACCAGAAGCTTGCTGCTAGTGTCACTTTGATGGTTCACATGTGATGCTACTGCTCTGTTGTCTGTTTGAATCAGAACCCATGAGTATGCAATGGAGGGTAGAAATTCTTGCAGAGCTCTGGAAATTTTTTCATTTCTCTCAGATTAGAATGCAATTGTTTCTCTTTGTTGGACCATATCCCCTACCTTCATGTTGTACCTCCATGTTGTACCATAATTGGCAACTCATCCATGTAAGCTCATTATAGGCAGAGTTGTCCTCTTAGCCATGCAGAAGATTGCTGCATTTATTTTTGGAATAGTGTTCCATGACCTGCTGTCATTAGGAGCAAAGAGCTCCATTCTTGAGCAATGACTTCTTTAATAGCCGAATGAACTGGGAATGTAATTCTTTTAGACTTGAAATCCTTAAAATATCTGTCAGATTCCTGAATATGAGAGTTCTCTTCTGGAATCCTCACTAACATAGCATAATTAATTTATCTACAGATCTAGAGTCCAGTTCTCGAGAAGAGTGATTTACTTCCTCATCTTCAGAAAATTCTAATATATCCAAGTTTTTGCCTGCTTCAGAGGAAGGAGGCTCAATTCTGAAATGCTTAGATGGATGTAGCTTTTCTGTAGTTTATCTGAAAGGGACACTGTAGGCACCCAGACCACTTCAGCCCATTGAAATGGTCTGCGTGCCAACTCCCATCACCCTTAACCCTGCAAGTGTAATTATTGCAGTTTTTATAAACTGCAATATTTACCCTGCAGGGTTAAGTCCTCCTCTCGTGGCTGTCTACCAGACAGCCACTAGAAGGACTTCCGGCTTCTTAGACGACTTTTGTCTAAACGATACTGGACATCCTCACGCTATGCTTGAGATCAAAGGAAAGCATTGAAAAATGCTTTTCTATGGGGAGGTCTAATGCGCGAACACAGCGATTGCCACGCATGCGCGTAAGTTCTCCCCCGCCGGCAGGGGAGGAGCATGGGCGGAGCCTGACCCAGCACCGAGGGACATCAGTGCTGGATTCAGGTAAGTGTCTGAAGGAGTTTTAACCCCTTCAGCCCCGCGGGAGGGGGGCACTCCATGATTCTATAGTGCTAGGAAAACAGGTTCTTTTCCTGGCACTGGAGAATTACCTTGAACCTTCAGCTAGTGCTTGAAATATCTTTTACATAGTTACATAGCTGAAAAGACATGTGTCCATCAAGTTCAGCCTTTCTCACATTTGTTTTTGGCTGTTGATCCAAAAGAAAGTAAAACACAGTCTGAAGCACTCCCAATTTTGCAACAAACTAGGACAAATTTCCTTCTTGACCCCAGGATCGCAGTCAGATATCTCTTTGGATCTAGAAGCTATTACTCCACTACTTAAAAATGATATCCTTGTATATTTTGTTTTTGCAAGTATTTATCTAATTTCTGTTTAAACATCTGTATAGACTCTGATAAAACCACCTATTTAGGTAGTGAATTCCACATCCTTATTGTACTTACTGTAGAAAACCCTTTCCTTTGCCTTAGACTAAATCTCCTTTATTCTTTTACTCTAAATATGTGACCTTGTGTCCTATATATAGTCCTGTTTATGAATAGACAATGGTTTGTATTGGCCCTGAATATATTTGTATAATGATATGATATCCTCTCTGAGGCACCGATTTTCCAAACTTGAGAGATTAAACTTTGTTAAACTTCCTTCATAACTAAAATGCTCAATTTTGCAGCCCACCTCTGTACATTGTCTAGTGCTATCAATTGTTTTAAGTCTTCTTGTAGGGAACACTTTTTACAGTCATTTGCTACATTTGCAAGCCATGCTCTGCATCAAGTCTGCAATAAGATTACAGCTCAAACATCGGTTAGATTTCTCCTTATGCTTCCCTGGTGAAGAATCATATGTTTTGATGGGACTGTAAAAACAATAAGGCCATGCATATATATATCTAGTCCATATGACTTTCTTCTAGTCCCTCAAATAAACATTTTTTGCTCAAAAAAAAATGCCAAAATAGTGATTTAAAATTTAGCATGCTGTCCCTTTAAATACCAAAACTCACGCATGCCAGAATAATAAAACGCATGCCGCTACAAGCGCGCATGGTCGGAAACCCAAGTGTTGAGCGCGTCACTTATGACTTGAAAAAGCACGGCACGGACAGCCATACTGGACATCAAAACACCGAATGAAGTGGCAGGAATGTTGGTCTCGTGGGACAGAACTACAATTATATTCGAATATGGTCCGCACCAATACTCTTTACAGCAAGTTTATCTATCCTTAGATAGACAGTATGTTGGTGCATACGTATCTTGTCCAACTAGTATTTGGTTGAGCTTGAGAAAGGAATATTATAGAGAGCAACCTTGGAAATGCTACTTGGAATATGTCCAGGATGGTGTAAGTGCTAATTGAGATGAGGGTAAAACATACCTGTGTTGTGATTATGGATTACAACTTCAACAAAAGGAGTAGGGATAGCAGAAAACTAGATAATAATGGAACTTATGATTATGTGTAACCTAGCCAATCAATATGAATATGAATACCTAGTAGTGCATAAGCTAATTAAGAGTTCCTTCCACAATAAAGACCTGAAGCATGCATGAAAACGATGGGAACATCTCTAGTTTACTAGCAGGAAGCGAAATATGTGAGATCTAGCCTGTGACAGGAGTAGTGCAAAGAGAGGGTTGTATGGGAAAGAACTGCGTAGGCCTAATAAAGCCAAGAGGAATAGTCAACCGTAGTAAAATAGGGTTGTAGTTGACCCTTGTAAAGCTGGAAATGTTGTATGTAATTGTCCAAATGAGTAGTCGAAATTGTGTCATAGTGGATTGCCCACAGATGGCTGTATGTAATGTATGTTGTGAAGGCTGTCAGGGCTTACCTGGGTTGGGAGTCCGGCAGGCAGAGATGTATGCTCACCCTTGCAAGAAAACACAGGCCAAGGTGGTCAGGCAAGAATACACCTGGCCTGTGAGTCGGTGCATGGGGGCTGTGCACGATAATTCCGAGTCGCGGTACAGGAACAGATACACCAGGAGAAGAGTCGTGGGAAGCCAAGGGTCAGAGGATGCCAGAAGTCAGAATAAACGAAAACACAAGCCGAAGTCAAGAGCAAACTGGAGAACAGGAAACAGTAAACCAATCACCAGACTCAAGGAACTGACACTGCCTTCTGGGAGAGGCAGTGTTTTATACCTGGCTAATGAGGCCATCAGCTTCAGGTGTGCTGAGAATGTTGGAGCAGCCACAGAATAACGTCCAGCCCCCAGTGCTGGATACAAGGCAAGATAGACTTCTGGTTATTAGTTGAGCTGTATGGTGGCTCAGAGGCAAAATAGCAGCCCCAGGACTGCAAAGTACCCTGGTTCAAATCCCCTGCTGGGCACTCCTGGGACGACAACGGCTGTCTGTTTGTCGAAAGTGAAACCGTGACAAAGGCCTAGTGAGGGCCGTGTATAGAGATATTGCAGCAGAAGGCCGAGAGAGCTCATAGCGATTAATTAATAGTGAGGTGGCCATGTAAGGGCAGTATGAGAATTAGCAGGTGTGTGAAATTATAGGACATACGTTGAATAATGGTTGTTGAGCTGTGGAGCAGTTGCAATTTCCATTTCATAACGTGTATATAACCAGCTTGACCCTTGAGAGGCCCGTAATGGTAGGACTGTTAATTAGAGATGATAATGATGAGACATTTGAGTAACATGGTACCACTGACCACATCACATATATGCCCTAAAATGGTGGTCGTAGTAGGTTACCCACGGAGGGCCGTATGAAGCACATGTTGTGGAAGGCCAAGTGAGACTTGCACACTTCAAATCTGTGTTAGTGAGCCCTTCTCCTTTGCCGAGATAATCCATCCACCTTACAGGTGTGGCATATCAAGATGCTGATTAGACAGCATGATTATTGCACAGGTGTGCCTTGGGCTGGCCTGTATTGGGACCTCCCCAATACAGTTTTACTGTATTGGGGAGGTCCAGGGGGCCGAAAACCAGTCAGTATCTGGTGTGACCATCATTTGCCTAGCACAGAGTTGATCAGGTTGTTGATTGTGGCCTGTGGAATGATGGTCCACTCCTCTTCAATGACTGTGCAGCACCTGGAACATGCTATCCAGAGCATCCCAAACATGCTCATGTCTGGTGAGTATGCTGGCCATGCAACAACTGGGATATTTTGAACTTCCAGGAATTGTGTACAGATCCTTTCAACATGGGGCCGTGCATTATCATTCTGCAACATGAGGTGAAGGATGAATGGCACAACAATGGGTCTCAGGATCTCGTCACAGTATCTCAGTGCATACAAAGTGCCATCAATAAAATACACCTGTATTCATTGTCTATAACGTATGCCTGCCCATACCATAACCCAACCGCCACCATGGGTCACTCGATCCAAAACGTTGACATCAGCAAACCGCTCATCCACACGACACCATACATGCTGTCTGCCATCTGCCCTGTAAAGTGAAAACCGGGATTCATCCATGAAGAGAACACCTCTACAAAGTGCCAGATGCCATCGAATGTGAGCATTTGTCCACTCAAGTCGGTTACGACGACCAACTGCAGTTGGGTCGAGACCCCGATGAGAACGACAAGCATACAGATGAGCTTCCCTGAGACAGTTTCTGACAGTTTCTGCAGACATTCATTCGTTATGCAAACCGATTGTTGCAGCAGCTGTCCGGGTGGCTGGTCTCAGACGATCTTGGAGGTGAAGATGCTGGATGTGGAGGTCATGGGCTTGTGTGGTTACACGTGGTCTGCGGCTGTGAGTCCGGTTGGATGTACTGCCAAATTCTCTGAAACGCCTTTGGAGACGGCTTATGGTAGAGATATGAACATTCAATTCACGGGCAACAGCTGTGGTGGACATTCCTGCAGTCAGCATGCCAATTGCACGCTCCCTCAAAACTTGCAACATCTGTGGCATTGTGCAGCGTGATAAGACTGCACATTTTAGAGTGGCCTTTAACTGTGGCCAGCCTAAGGCACACCTTTGCAATACTCTTGCAGTCTAATCAGCTTCTTGATATGCCACACCTGTGAGGTGGATGAATTATCTCGGCAAAGAAGTGCTCACTAAAACAGATTTGTGAACAATATTTGATAGAAATAGGCCTTTTGTGTACATTGAAAAAGTCTTGTTTGAGTTCAGCTCATGGAAAATAGGGGCAAAAACAAGTGTTGCGTTTATAATTTTGTTCAGTGTATATATAACAATCAAATAAAGCTGCACTCCTGGACTTAATATCATGCTACTGGTTCATTATACAAAAAAAAAAAAAGGAACGGTCGACGTTTCGACCTATTCAGGTCTTTCTCAAGATTAAAGTGCATGAATAACAACAGTGTAAATTTATATTGTTGCAGCAGCTATCCGGGTGGCTGGTCTCAGATGAAGATCACGGCGTTCACTTGTTTCACCCAGCTTCACTGGCTTCCTATTTCCAGCTATCCTCCTCCATTCCGGCAGACCGCATCACTTGTTTTTTTACGTCTTCCTCACACTTCCGGGTCTTCGTCTTGTTTGGGAGCTCACTACACGTACATTAGTAAGTCTTATTACCCTTATCTATAAATTTACACTGTTGTTATTCATGCACTTTGATCTTGCGAAAGACCTAGGTCAAAATGTTGATCGTTCCTTTTTTTTTTTTGTATAACAAACCAGTAGCATGATATTAAGTCCAGGAGTGCACTTTATTTGATTATTTTATATATACCACGGGTATGCACCCTGGCATAATTCTTATTTTTCATATATATATATATATATATATGTAGAGTGCCAAACTTATTTTTTGGAATATATTGAGATATATATAAAAAATATCCAAACTCTGGCACTCAACCTAAAACAAAATTATACTCCAGTAACTTGTACCCGGGTGCTTCCCAGCAATAGTATAAACAAAAAATGAAGACAGGAGCATTCTCTTGGATTTCCAAAATGTATTTCAAAAAATCACCACCTCTACATTAACGTTTCAACCCTTCTGGGTCTTTATCAAGATAATGATAGTGTCAAACGATACAAATATATACAGTAACCATAAATGTGTAACTTACCCCATCTGTGTGAAAAGGTTCACATAATACCATAGGTAAAAACAAGTATGACCACCAGAGGTCAATAGCCAGCATAATGTATTCCTAAATTAAACTAAACGGCAGTTTGACAAATACCGAAATAGGGTGTTTGGTGAAAATATGCGAACGGCCCATTAGAAGGCTATGTGTGCATACCACCGAACACTACCAATTTTAACGAACGCATACGAACACAACCAATTTAACGAAACCATACAAACAGGGAGCATGTATGTTAGTTTGTGCGTTGAACAAGGTGTTCGTGGGCAAGCTCCCGAAAGCCCACCAAACTGAGTGCCACGAACCATACGAAACAAGACACGAACGGAGAAGCATGTTAATTCATAAAGCCAGCCCAGGATGATGCCGAGCGACACGATGGGCGGCCTTGATTTACGGTTTGAATTTTAAATAGGCACCAGTTGGAGAGCGGTTGGGGTGACCTGCTTAGTCGCCGAGGATGCAGAACAGTGTGGCAGCCGACCAGGAGCTGCAGGACCAGGTAAGTGTTTCCACGAGTTTGCAGGAGAGAAAATGGAGATTTGTCCGGACCGGAAGTTAGGGTATGCAAATCGCCAGACCTGAGACGGTAGTGAGGAGGGGCTAGTGCTCCTTAAGAAGGGAACCAGGCATCTCCCACAACTTCAGGCCCAGCCTTCCTTAAAACAAGTGTTAAAAAAAAAAAAAAAAAAAAGCATAACCTTTCATGCAAATAAAGCATATTATATATATTTGTGTAAGGGGCAAATAGCCGTATATGGAGTAAGGATCCAGCATAAGCGTAGGATAGTATAAAGGGAGCAAGTCGGTTGTGGTGTGCTGAGACCGACGATACGGTAGGCCTGTAAATAAAGAGGGCCCACCAAGGAGTAAGAAAGTAAAGTAAATGGAAAGAAAAGAGAAAGTGTTGAAATGAGGAGTGGGTGGGAGGGTCATTCTGATGCTGACCTCAAGCGATATGAGTCAGGTAAGGGGTGTCCCTTATATAGGGGAGTGAATTAATTTAAGCCCCTCCCACAAATACAGGCCAAACGGCCTTAATACTTGTGTAAGGGGCAAATAGCCGTATATGGAGTAAGGATCCAGCATAAGCGTAGGATAGTATAAAGGGAGCAAGTCGGTTGTGGTGTGCCGAGACCGACGATACGGTAGGCCTGTAAATAAAGAGGGCAAAAATGAATAATCAAAGATTTAATACAGTCAACAAATATATACAAATTAACCAGACATTTCCTTAAATGCATTACAGTATTTAATTCCTGGAAGAATTTTGAAGGTAGGAATCTAGGACCGAAAGTGAACACCATTTGTTGTGGGTAGGATAGTATGTTATCTCTACTGTTGGTCCGTGTTGACTCGTTTCGGAATGTGGTAGAGCCAATAGGTAATGATATATGTGTTTACGTACGTGGGATCGTTGAAGACAATGATCTGTCTGAGTGGTGGTGATGGTAGTGAATTCTCTGGCCTGAGAAAGGCATAAAAGGCAATGTGCATGGCTGGTAATGGCCGACTTGGTAGTATAATTGAATGTTTGTAGATCTAATAGGTCCGATAAAGATGAAAAGTTGGATGGCTATTGGTAATCTCTGAGAGGAACGTGGGAGAATGGATTCCTGAAAACCTGAGTATATTCTTGTCTGGTATGATAGCATGAAGTTATGGTAGTTTTGGCCATAGGTTATCCTGTGTTGTTGAATGCCTGTAAACTATATAATTAATGGTGTGTGAGATAGTTTAAGTTTAAGGTGGCAAAAAGAAGCAAAACCTAGGAGAATGTTATGACACAGGTTGAGCTATGTCGTGTTCCAATGAGATTCTTTAAGCCAGGTGAAAAGCTGTTTTATGTGTTCTACAAGTATGGGACGAAAGTGCTAGGTGGGATAGTGCATGCTATGCTGCATGAGTATGTCTAATCCATGATTTTGTCTCTGGAACGAAAGCGTGGCCGTGACTGTATGGGCGGCTGTAGGAAGCGTATGATGAACATGCCTGGAATATAAATTAGACAATTATCGGCAGGGATGTATACCCCCGTCTGGTACATGAAAGTGAAATGTGATAAGTGGCCAACCAAGTGAGTTACCTTATGGAGGAGTAGTGGCGATTGTTGATGATATGACCTAGTGGTGCCTAGTTGTCAGAGTAACAACGGATTGATGACCCTGACCATGATTTACCCCATGCCACAGCACCTGCTACAATGGGGTAGATCTCCCAAAGGGGCTGAGGTGGTGGAAAAATTTCCAAACCTGGATGCCATGGACAACAGCTCCAAAGCAATCGTTCCCGGTAGATCGCTGCCAAACCCGTGGTAGACGCCGCGTCTGACCATCTGGTTGGAGAAGTGTCAGACAATCCTGGAAGGAACATGCTTTTACCATGCCAAATGGTTAAGAAATTCCCCCCCATGTGCAGGTCTGCTGTTGCTGAGGTGTCTAGGGACATCATCTGATCATCATGTTGGAAGTGTGGAAAAAAGGGGAAAGTACTCTGGATGTGAAAGTGTGGTCTTGTGGTATGATTGGCATGGCAAAATTAAGGAACCTGGTAGGGATTGTAGTTCCTTGCAGTTGTAAGTACTAAGCAGGAGGTAGTGATTGATGTAGATGAGAATGTTCCCTATTTGTCTTGTGGTAACTTGCGTGTATGGATGCCGACTCAAGTCATATGCCCAGTAATGTGATGATAGTGTCTGGGCCTTCTGTTTCTTATGGGGTACTGGGACGCCCAAGTGGTCAACCAGACTAAGCTGCCGTGAGGCTTCTAGTGAAAAATATGTTATCTTTGATCAACAAGAAGTCTTCTAGATAGTGTATGACTGTAAGACCGCTGGATATGTTATCATAACCAGCACAGAGTATCTGCAAATATCGATAGTAGTCTAATCTGTAGCTCGAAAGTTGAGCGGGGAAAGGATTGCCCAATTTATGCCATGTAAGTTCCAGTGTGTAGGGTAGATGGTAGCCGTTTACAGCGTTGATGATATTGGTCTTACTTAACCAAGCTTCAACCCATGCTTGAGTGATAGCTGTAAAGGTAGATCAATGGTGTTGTATAGTAAGAAAACTCCTCGGAGGGTATGAGGGAGTTGAGACTTGGGGTAGCGGAGGTGTGTGGTGCCAATAAGTCTATGGTTAGTCTTTGTTTAAGGGACGATTCCTTGTGACAATACCAATGTGTTTGTGTTTGGTGCCATGCTGTAAATGGTGGAGATTGGAAGATCCCTCTGCAAATCTTGGCTGTGAGTGTGTTTACAGCCAATGGTTTTGTTGTGCTGACTGTAAGTGAGGGCATGCTATATTCCTTGAAGGTGTGTTTATGATACCTGTATGGGAGCCCTTTGAAGCTCCAGAGCTTTAGTAAATCTACTACAAGTCTGGAAGGGTGATGAGTCAGTAGTGTTGAAAATGCATTGGTGTGTACAGATGGTGAGTACGTTATTTGTAAGTTGTATTGGGACACATGGTTTGTCATGTGCCCTGAACCATTTGAACATATATGCAACAGTCTATATGCAATGCAACTACTCATATCAATGGTCTCTGGTAGTTCAGAGGTGCTGGTACCTGGAGCCTGAGAGCGCTCGTCCATTTGTTTGGGAAAAAATCCCTTCTGTATGGGTACCTGCAAAAATAAACATCTCTACATATTCCAATTGCCAACCCAACCAAGGGATGGTCAGTTCCCGATTTACCTGGAATCCCTGGATCTGACCACCACAGATACATCATCATACATATATATGCCTTGCTTCCCCAATGTGCTGACATCATACATGCAGGGTTAACGTCTTGTGTGTCATAAGAATTGATTGTACCAGGTAACCGAGTTTTGGTTGGTGCTGGTTGTACAGTAGCGTGAGACCCAGCCTTGTGAGGGCTGTGGTGACCAACTCGAGATTGCCAGTCTGTCATAAATTTTTTGGCTCATGAGTTTATGAGTGAGGCTAGTATAGCCTGGGTGTCACCTGAGTTGATGTAGCCGGGCCTTCCCCTGCCTCCGTGTTGTCCGTTGATGTATGGAGGAGTTTGAATAACTCTGCTTTCCTTGCTGTAGCAGGGTAGGGGATTTGTCACCTCCTTAGGTCGGTGGTAATGTGTGGGATCGTCCAGGATCTGATTGCTGCTGGACTAGCAACATCTCCTCTGCTTGAAGGTGTATCAATTCTAGCCGGGGTGCTAGGAAGAGGTGATTCTTCACCATCTTTTTGAGAAATACTTAAATAACAATAAAGACTGCAATTATTATTTGTACCCAGGGTTCTTGTACTGGCTTGCTAGCTAAGCCGTAAGGCGAAACGATTAGGCTTGGTGTTTTTTGGTGACTGGTGAGGCCCTGCTAGTTGCCAAGTGGCTTGAGAGGCTCTATCTATGCTTGGCGCGAGGGGATTTTGAGTGGCCACCAAATGTTGTGGCAGGATGTTGGCCTCTCGGTGACAGTAACCAGAAAATAGGAAGGGGAGTGACAGGTGAGGCCCTCTCTATGATACAATGCGAGGCGGCTAGCTCACGAGTGGCCCGAGGGGTGTATGCCTCCGAGTGTGAGGCGGGGTGTTGGCCTCGCGGGACCACTAACCGAAGCATAATGCAGAGAAAAAAGGGGGTAATACCTATTGGGCCCTAGAACCCTAATTGCCAGTATACTATTACTATTCCAGGGAAGGTAAGAGATGAATAACTACGTGAGCAGGTGTATGTACTTGGTAGTATGGTATTGAACCTGACAATCCCTATAGGTTTTTTAGTAGTAACTGTAACCTGAATGGATAAAACTGTATGGCATAAGGAAATATGGCATAGACCAAGCTTATCTTAATACGTACAGTATATGTGAAAAGTAAAGCGCCGTGATGTGTAAATATTAAACATCGTAGCCATACTGGTTAAATATGTATCAATCTTAACCCATTAAGTGCCGTATGTACAAGTGAAAATGTGGTCTGTCTCCACCTTGTATGTTGTATGTCCCCTTGCTAGGGGAAAGTCTGTTGCGTGAGCAGCGTGCTGTGAAAAATGTATGTGAACTATATTACCAGTTACGTATATACAGATGCGTCTGCTATTGTGTAATAATATATGTATTTATACCAGATGTTGATATAGTGCTTGCTATGTGAATTGTTGGATGTCTTATTGAATGGTAGGGGTCAGTGAACATGGTGTTGCAAAATTCAAGTGCACTGGAGATCTGCCGAGTGCCCTATAGGTGGCAGTGTAGTTGGATACTGATTGGTATGTGAAATGTTGTTTGTCTGTTGACCTATAGGTGTCAGTGTTTTGGTGTTTGTAAAACCCCATGAAAATTGTCAATGTACTTGACAGACCTGTAGGTGGCAGTGTTGATAGAACCACTGTTGGTCTTGATGTGAAATGTAAATTATTGTGAATTAAACCTGAAGTTGAGCCCGTGCTGGAGTTTAATTTATGGTTATGTTTAAAACAATCTTATGTGTAATTTATATTGGCTGGAAAATTGTATATGACATGTGAAGACTGTTTTGCTGTTGACCAGTAGGGGTCAGAAATGCTGATTGTATGTTAAAATACCCTTTAACCCCTTAAGGACCAAACTTCTGGAATAAAAGGGGATTATTACATGTCACACATATCATGTGTCCTTAAGGGGTTAATCCTACCGTTTGGCAGATAGGAGTCAGTATAAAAGCGAAAATGCTGTAGTTAGTTTGTTTGCTTAGAAGTGAAATAAAGTCTGAGAAGCCTATAGTATACTGATTGACCGGAAGGGGTCAGCATGTAGGCGAAAATGCTGTGGTTAGTTGGTTTGTACATGAAGTGCAATAATGTCTGAGAAGCCTGTAGTACACTGAATGACCGGTAGGGGTCAGTGTGTAGGCGCAAATGCAGTGGTTCGTTGGTTTGTACATGAAATGCAATAATGTCTGAGAAGCCTGTAGTACACTGAATGACTGGTAGGGGTCAGTGTGTAGGTGAAAATGCAGTGGTTTATTGTTTTGTACATGAAAAGCAAAAACGTCTAAGAAGCCTGTAGTACACCAAAAGACCAGTAGGGGTCAGTGTGTAGGCGAAAAAAGAGTTGTTCGTTGATTTGTACATGAAATGCGATAATATCTAAGAAGCCTGTAGTACACCAAAACCGGTAGGGGTCAGTGTGTAGGTGAAAATGCAGTGGTTTATTGTTTTGTACATGAAAAGCAAAAACGTCTAAGAAGCCTGTAGTACACCAAAAGACCAGTAGGGGTCAGTGTGTAGGCGAAAAAAGAGTTGTTCGTTGATTTGTACATGAAATGCGATAATATCTAAGAAGCCTGTAGTACACCAAAACCGGTAGGGGTCAGTGTGTAGGTGAAAATGCGGTGGTTTATTGGTTTGTATATGAAAATGCAAAAAACGTCTAAGACGCCTGTAGTACATCGAATGACCGATCGGGGTCAGTGTGTAGGTGAAAAATGCGGTGGTTGGTTGGTTTTTACATGAAATGCAATAATGTCTGAGAAGCCTGTAGTACACTGAATGACCGGTAGGGGTCAGTGTGTAGGCGAAAATGCAGTGGTTCGTTGGTTTGTACATGAAATGTGATAATGTCTAAGAAGCCTGTAGTACACCCAAAGACTGGTAGGGGGTTTAAACAAATGATATGCTTGAACATGCAATAGTTTTAGAACAGACTTAGACAAAATGCAGCCGTAAAGTGAGGACCTGACCCGTGAATGGTGCCGTGGGACTGATGCCTGGCGTAACGGGTAGATCGACTTACGGTTTGTGAGTCACTTGGGCACCATCCACGGCGATGGATTGAAGAAAGAAGGTGGTAGGCCGGATTCCTGACACAGCTCTGCTTAGAAAACCTCATGGAGTAATCAGGTAACATGGCGTCTGGATGACCCGGAAGTGGAAATCATTCTGATGCTGACCTCAAGCGATATGAGTCAGGTAAGGGGTGTCCCTTATATAGGGGAGTGAATTAATTTAAGCCCCTCCCACAAATACAGGCCAAACGGCCTTAATATATATATATATATATATATATATATATATATATATATATATATATCTTTATTTGCATGAAATGTTATGCTTTTTTAACACTTGTTTTGTTAGCTAACAAGTTGGACTATATGTTTTAGGATTATTTCCCACATGTATTTATGTATATTTTGAGTTTTATGTTGATATATCTGTTGCCTCTCTATTGATAAGTATACATATTGTTTTAATACTGTTTAGTGCACCCTCCACTTTCTTGTCTTGTATATATGTGATAGACCAAATGAGGGCCCAACATAACTATATCTAGCTGCAGCGTGGCCAAATGAGGGCCTAATGAAAAGTTATGGGTGAATAATACAATTAAATGGGGTTTAATGAATGCTGAATATATTTGAGTAGACAGGTTGCAATTTATTTTGTTTATTGGTAACACCCAAGTGGTGGACCTGGTTTGTGGCACATGTTGATTTAAAGTGTGACAATAACATACTTAGATGAGGGACGTGTACATAGCCGTATAACCATATAACAGACGTAATTGTAACCAACATAATTTCAAAGAACACTTGATTTGACCTGTTTGGCTCCCAGAAAGGGCTTAAAACCATGTAAGTAGTGACTGACAGTGAAATAAATCAGATTATTAACAGGCAGGACTATAAACGCTAACCACATGTATAGATTTCCTCTTTTATTACTTGCATCCGTCAAAGATAAAAAAAAAAAAAAACAAGGTGTTGCCTTGATCTTTGCTCAAATGGAAAAAATCTGATCCAGAAGATTCCCAATTACATATTTGTAAATTGAATGAGATTAAATATACATTGGTTAATGTGTGTCTGCCAAATCATTTCCGGTGGTGACACTAAAAACAATTTTGAAACATATAGAATAGTTAAAAACCAGAATATAAGGGGGTAAGTTTGCTAGCTAATTTCCATCAGCTCCTCAGCACAAGTTTTAATATCGATGATCTCTGCCGTATATCTAATCCAGCTTTCTAAACTATTAACTGATTCAGGGTTGACATTGGGCAATTCTGTCTTTGTATTCTTGTCTTTCTGATGGAAAAGAAGGCCCAAATATTTGTGCTGATTGGTTTAACTTGCATAATGAAAAAAGATGGGGCTGCCAGCTCCATCCTGTATATCATAACAATGGATTTAAGCGATTAATATTATAAGTAATCCTTTAATAAAAGGCTTCTCCACAAAACAAAGATCTAAAATTGAATCCATGTGCACATGACTTGATTATGGCCATAACTGACCAAATCAATTGTTAGACATTTATTTAGATAAAGTTAGTAGTGACCTATTGAAAAACCGGTAACACATACCCTTCCATTCCTCGGTATCAACCTAACTAGGGATGTAGCTGACTTAAAGCAGACACATTTTTAAGTCACCTTAGAGCATTGTATGGCTCACTGAGAAAATGCAGGCATGTTGAAATTACTGGGTGGAGGGGGGAAATGAACTTGATTAATGCCTATTACCTAAATGGGCCTATTTGTTATATATGTTAAAAGGCCTGAACTTGTGGAGGCCTGAATTTGTGGGAGGAGTAAGTCCCCTACTTAAACTCCCAGCCCCTACTCACCTCTGCCTTTCAGCTGATTGTTTTGTCCCCATAGCAACCAGCACTTCCTGTCCAGCTTCCCTCCAGAATTTTTTCCTGTTTCCAGCAGTCAGACGTCCTGACCAGTCCTCTGTCCGTTTGAGGCCTTCCACTCGGTTCCCGGTCAAGGTACCCGGTTTCCGGTCACGAGACCGGCACGTTCACGTAAGTTAGGCGTAGGAAATAGCGCCCCGCTATTTCCCGCCGTTCGGGCCTAAAAACGTAGGGGTAGGCTCCCTCTATCATATTTGTACAAATACACGCTTTTTTAACCGATTTCAGTGTTCACGCCAAAACAGACGAACGCTCGGCACTTTATCACTGCTTTTACATATTCGTACGGAAACTACCTAATCTATTATTATTTATATACACAGTAATATTATTACGGGCATTCTCTTATTTCCGTTTGGTCACCCAGGACCAATCTATTTCGTACGATTAAAACACAAACACCTTGCTCTAAATCCATATTCGGCTAGTTCTTATTCAAATAGGCTACAGTATGCACTAAGTTCTATTTCACGAATTCTACTTTTCTTTACGTATATTCCCTGTTCGGTCATATTGTGGTGGAATCTCGGTAAAAATAAATTTAGTAGGCCGAGATTACCACGTGGCATGTGTACGTGCATATGCTGACGTATCGATCAGTTAGTTGCACGTGGCAAGATACGATCAGTAGTGTACGGAGCATGTGCAAGAATACAGGATATAGTATTCCCCCTCCTCCATTGTGCTGGACAAGCCATGCGGTCAAACAGGAAGTTAATTCTTATTTGTGTTGATTGGTTAAGAGAATGTGCGGGTGGAGCTTAATATGGGAGGAGTTATATGCCTATATAAGGAGCCTGCACTATTGTCCGGGGCTCAGACTTTGCTGTATTTTGGTGACGCTAGTCCCTCTGAGTCCCGATCGGTGATCCAATAAAGAATCTCTTCCTTCCTGAAGAAACCTGTGTCCATCTCTCTGTGCTTGGCTTCCGTCAGTTTCTCCGGTATCATTTGGTGCATTGGCCGGGAAGCTCATCGTTCAACGGTAGCTGAGAGGCAGAGGCGTGAGACGGTCTATCTTTGCCCACGTTCTCTACGGCTGCACCCCTGAACTTCTGCGTGGACCTCCCTTCGTCTCGGCGCCACTGGTCTGTTGTCCAGGAGATCATCGGCCTCTACGTGAGAAGTGCTGGGGTGTCCCCGTCGATGAGTGTGAACTCAGGTTCAGGAACGAGGAGGTAAGACAACTGCTGTTTTAGACGGCAGGACCCACTAGGGGTATACCGATTGTGCGGTAGGCCCAAAGGGGTTTTGAATCTGTGTATCTGCCCCCTCTGTCGGAGGGAAGGAGCGAAGGCGCACCGCTCGATCGAACGCTCTTTAGTCAGACCGTTTGATTTGGTTAGTCAGGCGGGGCGCTCTGGTGTAAAATAAGCCCTAGCCGGACACCGGTGTCTTGTCTAGACTAGCGTTCTAGGGTGTATATTTTGTTCGCTAGGTCGGAGGGACCGGGAGACTAAGCGGCGTCTGTGTAAATCCGGTTCGCTAGTTCTCATCCTATCTGGGCTAAGTGGGAAGGCGTGTAAATTTGGAACCCACTAGACTTTTGATAGTACGACTAAGAGGCGTCTGTGTAAATTCGGTCCTCTAGCTCGTTGTATAGTGCGACTAAGAGGCGTCTGTGTAAATTCGGTTCTCTAGCTCGCTATATATGTGGTGATTGGGCAGTGTGGCTAACCAAAACGTATGTAGATTGTTTTTAGGTAGTCCATTCAAGGTACTGGCCAATAGTTTAGTTGGGAATTGTAAATGTGTTAGCGATTGTTTAGTAAAGTGTATATTTTGTTAGATAGCGCGAGCTCAGCCGTCTAGCGAGAGTGTTAATAGTGTGTTGCTGTATTATAGTGCACGGTACCATAACCCTGTATATTTACTGACATTGTATAATAAGTACTAATCATTGTCGTCCATTGCATGTTTAACACCATAACCACTAATAATTGTATTGTGACCTTAACTTGTGCTTTGACCTATGCTAACCGTACTGTAACCGCTATTTGTAAAAGACGATGTTACTGGGGTGTGTTATAGACGGGTAATTCGTATATAGAGAATTATAGCGTGGGTGACTGTATAGTTACGCCAAAGGGCATAATATTGATTATATAGTGACTGGTGTAACAGCTGTGTGTGTACGGGAATTCCCTGAGTGTTTATTGTTATTGTGTACGTTTCACTTGGTAACCGTACCACGTGGTGCTGTTGCCAGAGGAAACGGGTGTGACTGTTGAATAGTACGAGTGTATAGTATTCGTTGTCGACGACGTTCCATTGTTAAGTATGGGTGCGTCGCAGTCAACGATTCCGGATCCCTTAGGTTGTATGGTGAAGAATTTTAAAAAGGGATTCAAAACATGTGATTTTGGGGTTAAGATGTCTCCTGTACGTTTAGTTACTTTGTGCACTAGGGAGTGGCCTACTTTGGTTGCGGCATGGCCGCCACGTGGCAGTTTGGATCTAACTCTGGTACAGCGCTTACACGTGGCTGTATCAGGTAGGCCTGAACTTTACGGCCAGTTTCCTTATATTGACTGTTGGAGACAGGCCGTAAATGACTCGCCAAAATGGCTCCAGACATGCCACGAGGAGCAGTGTCGCCTCATGGTAGCTAGGACTTGTTCGTCCACTAGGACTGGTGTTAGGCCCATTTTGGACACGCCCCCTGAGTCCGAGATCCCTTTGCCGCCCCCTTACTTTCCGTTAAGAAGAAGTGACGCAAACGCAGGAAGCCCTGCACCCCTCCCCTCATTACCCTCATCCACTTCCGCTTCCTCCTCCAGTACAGGATCCACCCCCCCTCGTACTAAATCTCCCCTTCCGGAACCAGAACCCACCCCCATTAAAAACGAATATCCTGATTTGGCGCCACTTCAGACTTCCGGTCAAGCTTCATCTAGCTCGGCTCGAAGTGTTTTATTTACGACCTTTTCCCAAAACCAACCTCCCACATCCCCATACCCTATCTCTCCCCGACCGGAACCCATGACTGACGCCTCTCTACGTAGCCCTATCCAAACCCGACAGTTGACTGGTGCCCAACAATTAAAGCATTATCAGATGCCTCTTCGCCTAAATCCCGGGTCAGCTTATATCGATGCCGCAGGTCAAATGGCACACGCTGACCCAGTCTTCGTATATGTCCCATTTACCACTACCGACCTTTTAAACTGGAAGACCCATAATTCCTCGTATACTGAGAAACCACAAGCCATGACTGATCTGTTCACCTCAATAGTACAGACGCATAATCCGACATGGGCTGATTGCCAGCAGTTACTAATGACTTTATTTAACAATGAGGAAAGGACAAGAATAAATCAAGCAGCCATTAAAGCATTAGAAGATAGAGCCCGTGCTTTGAACCAAGCTAATCCAGCAGCATGGGCCGCAACACATTATCCCAACAATGATCCCGATTGGAACGTAAATGGTGCTGATATGGTTCAACTCAGAGCCTATAGAGACGCTATAATTGCTGGCATGAAAGCAGGAGGAAAGAAAGCCATTAACATGTCGAAGACAGTTGAGGTGATCCAGAAAAGCGATGAAGCACCCAGTGTCTTTTATGACCGATTATTGGAGGCATACCGCTTGTATACCCCCTTTAATCCGGAAGACGCAGACAATTCCCGAATGGTTAACTCCGCCTTTGTCAGCCAAGCATACGGAGATATTAAGCGCAAGCTACAAAAGTTAGAAGGGTTTGCAGGTATGTCCATCACCCAACTAATGGAGGTAGCAAATAAGGTCTATATGAATAGGGATACAGAAAGTAAGAAAGAGGAAGAGCGCAAGATGCGTAAAAAGGCTGATATGCTAGCGGTAGCGATCGCAGGCGTAGATAGACGGGGCCCAGATAGAGGCGATAGTAGATGGAATGAGGAACCTCTAAGTAAAAATCAGTGCGCTTACTGTAGGGAAGAAGGGCATTGGAGAAATGAGTGCCCGCGAAGGGAACAGTCTGAGAGAGACAGACCTAGGACAGGTTACGGAAACTTTAGAGGCAGAGCGAGAGGTAGAGGAGGCCCCGGAGGGAGTAATGGTTATAGAGGGAGTAATGGGAACAGAGGAAGTGTTAGGGAAGACAGGTATATTCCAGCAGCGCAAAGGTCCCGCGATAGAGAAGGTAGGGACTTCGTAGGATTGGCTGACACGGTCATGGAGGACTATTGATACCGACCGGGCTCCATCCCCCTTGGTCGAGCGGAGCCTATGGTCGATGTATCAATAGGGGGGAAAAGGAGTGCGTTCATGATCGACACTGGTGCTGAACATTCAGTGGTGACTAATCTAGTTGCTCCTCCATCTGGAAGGACTATTACTGTGATAGGAGCAACTGGAAGAAGTGCTGAAAGACCGGTTCTTAAAAGTCGACTCTGTACATTGGGAGGCCACGTAGTAAAACACCAATTCCTTTATATGCCTGAATGTCCAGTCCAATTGCTGGGACGTGATATGCTATCAAAATTACAAGCGCAGATTACGTTCCTACCAAATGGAACAACATCTTTAAAGTTTAATGGACCTTCAGGTATTATGACTTTATCCGTACCAAAGGAAGAAGAGTGGTGACTTTATACAGTGTTGACTAGCCAAAACCCTAGGAGTGATGAGACATTGTTTAACATACCAGGAGTTTGGGCAGAGAACAACCCACCAGGACTGGCCCGCAATATTCCACCTATAAAAATTGAACTGAAACTTGGGGTTTATCCAGTGAGCCTAAGACAATACCACATCCCACAGAAGGCTAAGAAGAACATCCAATCCTATCTGGATAAGTTCATACGGTATGGTATCCTAAAATTCTGTACGTCCCCCTGGAACACCCCATTGCTGCCTGTTCAAAAGCCCGGTACAGATGAGTATCGACCTGTGCAGGACTTGAGAGCAGTCAATGATGCGGTTGTTAGTATACATCCAGTTGTACCCAATCCATATAACCTGCTTGCTTTAATTCCGGGCGGGGCTACTTACTTCACAGTCTTAGATCTCAAAGATGCCTTCTTTTGCCTCCGAATTGCCGCAGAAAGTCAATGTATTTTCGCTTTCCAATGGGAGAACGCTGTAACGGGCTCAAAACGCCAAATGACTTGGACAAGACTGCCCCAAGGGTTTAAAAATTCACCTACCCTATTTGGTTCAGCCCTAAGTCAAGATCTATTGGATTTCGAGTCCATCCCAGGAGAGTGTGTCTTGTTACAATATGTAGATGACTTGTTGATAGCAGCAGTTACAAAAGAAATCTGTCAGCAAGCCACGCACGATCTACTACACATTCTCTGGAAGGCAGGATACAAGGTGTCTAGAAAGAAGGCTCAGTTGTGTTTGCCAACTGTCAAGTATCTAGGATTCCATATCTCTGAAGGTCAAAGGATTATGGGGCCAGAGAGAAAAGAAGCTGTCTGCCAAATACCAATACCCAAGAATAGAAGACAAGTGCGAGAATTCTTGGGGGCAGCAGGCTTCTGTAGGATATGGATTCCCAGCTATGCGATACTGGCAAAACCTCTGTACGCAGCCATCAAAGGTACAGAGCACGACCCCTTCTTATGGACCCAAGAACAGCAAACGGCATTTGAAGATGTGAAGAAGGCTTTGATGAGTGCCCCAGCATTAGGTCTACCTGATCACACACGACCATTCTACTTATATGTACACGAGCAAAGAAGAATGGCTGTGGGAGTATTGACACAGTACTTGGGATCATGGCAAAGACCTGTTGCCTACATGTCTAAGCAACTGGATGCAGTGGCCAGCGGACTTCCACCTTGTCTAAGAGCCGTAGCTGCAGCCGCCCTGCTAGTAGCTGAAGCCGATAAACTCACTGTAGCGGATTGGTACCGGGCTGTCCCACGACATGTATGAGAATAAGTGTATTTGGTCATATGGCTGGTTTAATGTGTATGTACATGTATAGAAAGCATGGTATCCGGGTATAATGACAGTTAAATGTATGTAAAGAATTGTATTCCTCTAGTTGTTCGGTAGAATCATTCAAATAAAACAAGGGAATGAAACTACCGAACAACCAGACCACCCAGGAATGAGTGTGCCTCCAATTACCGTTTGCAACAATGTTGCAAACAGGTAATTGGCAATCAGTGCAGTGTGGTCTTTGTCCTCTGGGTGGCCGCCATTCGGGAAACAAACACGTGGCGGCGGCCATCTTAAACTACCGAACAGCGGTGTTTTGCCGTCGAGTGTCTGGAACTAAAATCGGACACTTGACTAGGCAAACACCGCTGAGACCTCCATACTTCCAGAAATTCGTATGGAAACTACCGAATGACCCGCCGTTCGGTAGAAAGAGCCCCATAAACAAGGGAATTCATTCAAACCCTCTCCAGGCTCTATAACACAGGCAATTCGCCTGTTTTCATTCCCTTGTTTGTGACCGACCGCAGGGCCAAAATGCATGGAACTGTTTTCGGATACTTTACCCATGCGGTCGGTCAAATCTTTGGAACCCCATATCTCACGAACCATTTATCCGAATGGGCTAATTTTTAAGTATGTTGGTCCCCCAGAATAGAGCTATCTGGGGATGTTGGATTTGTGGATGTACCCCAAGTATTTAGGGTACATCCAAAACTCGGGGAAAACTGTGTACACAATAAGGGGATTATGATGCTAGAGGAGGGGAGGAGATCTGTGGGAGGTTACTACTTAGAGATTGGATAATGTCTTAAGTGTTAGAACCTCCTCCCTTGCATGGGAGAGGGCTTTATAAGGAACTGTGGAATAAAGCTTGTCAGACTACTCCTGAAACTGTGTGTCGTCCAGTTATTGGGATTGCGATGGGGATACTGCTGTATTACTTTACCTGCTGGAAACCTTGCCTATGGACTTAACATCACCTTGTTCCTGAGCCTCACTGGAATCTCTAGTGGAGAATAGCTGTGCAAGATCGGCTCTCCGCTACATTGGTTGGCAGCGCTGGGATCCAAACTCACAGAGGAACAAGCGTAAATGGAGTACGGATGGAGATTGATTTTTCTGCGCTAAAACGCTCCACGCTAAAGGACCTCCTAGAGGCAAGGGGTATACAAGCCAGCAATAAGAAGAAAGCAGTACTTGTTACAGAACTCATGGCAGAGTACAGAATGGAGGGCGATTCAGTTCCGGCACAGAGGGAGCCGGGAGGAACACCACAAGGATCGGAATTCCAGAGGCAGGTTCAGTTCAGGCTATCCTTTTATGGGGAAAACCCCCCAACAGAAATTGTTACCAGGACAATGGCCGAGGTACAAGAATTCATCCTAAGGACACAGGCACCAGAACAAAGCTCTGCAATTAATGTGCCACAGGAAGGTAAGCCTAAAATACCATACCAGGCTTTTAAAACATATGTGGAGGCAGAGGAAGATATAGACGCTTTCCTGCAAGACTTTGAAAGACTGTGTGCACTGCATAAAATTAACGCAGAGGACTGGGTACCTATTTTGGCCGGAAGGTTAACCGGGAGGGCAGCAGAGGCATATCGGACTGTACCTAATGACGAAATAAGGAATTACAGTAAAGTGAAAGAAATTATACTCGCCAGGTATGCTATAACACCCGAGGCATACCGGCGGAGGTTCCGGGATCTAAAGAAAACAGAGAAGGACTCGCACGCAGAGTGGGCATGCCGATTACAGGGGGCAGCGCTCGGGTGGGTGCAAGCTAGCAAGGCACGTTCTATGGAGGATGTAATACAAATGTTGCTGATGGAGCAGTTCTATGAGGGAGTAACCAATGAGGTCCAGGAATGGGTAAGGGACAGAAACCCTACTTCCCTTACCGAGGCGGCTAGGAAAGCGGATGACTACCTGGATGCACGCAGGTCACAAAAACCTGCAGCTCCAAAAGCAACCTTTAAAACATTCGGGGGAAACAACTACACCCCAGCTCCACCGAGACCGCTACCACCACCTCCACCACCCGCTGCACAGCCCCGGTTCCGACAACCCACCGCTGGCCCCTGTCATCACTGCCAGAAGTGGGGACATTATAAAAGGGAATGCCCACAGCTACGGGACCGTTCCACCTGGATTCGTCCAGGCCCACCTCCACCCAGGGCGGCCGCAGCCCACCACTACCAGGACCTAGTCACCACCCCATATGGTTCCGCAGTCCCCATTACTACTGTGGAACAATGGGAGGTACTGCACGAGGCAGATCCGGTCCAGGCCAATGTGGATAATCTACGGCACCATCGACAGACGGTATATCTGAATGGTACAGCAGTCCGGGGATTACGAGATTCGGGAGCCACCATCACTTTGGTACAGAGCCACCTGATTTCAGATCAGGCAAAACTGAACAAAACTGTTGCCGTCCGGGTAGCTGGGGGAGCAGTGTACCGGCTACCTACAGCAAGGGTACATTTACATTGGGGAGCGGGGGCAGGGGAAGTGGAGGTGGGGTTGATGCCACATTTACCGGCGGAGGTTTTATTGGGGAACGATCTGGGGAGGCTCACTTCTGCTTTTGAGCCCCAGTCACCCACCACAGGAGAGGTCAACCCTGTAGTCACCCGACAACAGGCCCGCACCCAGGACCACAACACACTGCCGGAGGTCCAGGTAAGCAACCCTACCCCCCCTCTAGAATGTGTCCCCTGGGCTCCACCTAATGAATTTGTAGCTGAAGTCGCAACAGACCCCACGCTTCAGGTGTATAGGGACAAGGTTGGCACGGGTTCCCCCGGGGCGGAGGGAGAGAAGTTTATCTGGGATAAACAACTTTTATACAGGGAAACAACCAAACAGATTACGGGGTTAGACCCGATAGCGAGGAGACAATTAGTGGTACCACAGCGGTACCGGGCTGAATTACTCCGGATAGCGCATGATATTCCGCTATCCGGACATCTAGGGGTTAGTCGCACCAGGTACAGACTAACCCAGAGTTTCTTCTGGCCAGGGATTAGCCAGGAAGTACGCAGATATTGCACGACTTGCGATACCTGCCAGAGAGTGGGAAAAAGGGGGGATCGCAGGAAGGCTAAACTTCACCCCTTACCCATAATAGAGGAACCTTTTAGCCGAATAGCGGTGGATCTGATAGGCCCCCTCAATAAAGTTAGCCCGTCAGGAAAACGGTATATTTTAACGGTCGTAGATTATGCCACCAGGTATCCAGAAGCAGTGGCTCTGACCAACATCCACGCTGAGACGGTCGCGGATGCCCTCATGCGGATATTCTCCCGGATGGGATTACCCAGGGAGATTATCTCGGATCAGGGTACCCAGTTTACCGCAGAATTCACCCAACACCTCTGGAGGATCTGTGGCATTAAGCCTATTATCAGCGCCCCTTACCACCCCCAGACGAACGGGCTCTGCGAACGATTCAATGGTACCTTGAAGCAGATGCTCCGAACCTTCGCAGAGACCCACAAGGACTGGGAACGATTCCTGCCGCACCTCCTATTTGCATACCGGGAGGTGCCGCAGGAATCCACAGGGTTCTCCCCGTTTGAATTATTGTTTGGAAGGAGGGTCCGAGGCCCATTGGATCTTATTAGAGAGCATTGGGAGGGAGACCGGAGCACAGATGGCACTCCCATCCTACCATATGTGTTGGCCTTTCGGGACCGCCTAGAAGCGTTGACCAAGACGGTACGGGAAAACCTTCAGGAGGCCCAGACCCGCCAGCGTACATGGTATGATCGGGGAGCCAGGGACCGTAGCTTTCAGGTCGGGCAGAAGGTACTAATTTTAAAACCTGTCCGACATGATAAGTTACAGGCCGCCTGGCAAGGCCCATATAAGGTGGTGGAGCAAAGATGCGATACCACCTATATTATCGGCCCCTGCACAGGGACTGGGGGGCGACGCATGCTCCATGTGAACATGCTGAAGCCCTACCACGAGCGTACTGAGGAGGTAACTGCCATCTGTGCCCCTAACACGGAAGAGTTTGACAGCTTACCCCTCCCCGATTTGCTGGGGGATGGGCAGCTGTCCGGAGATTTAGGGGAGGTTACGCTGGGAGATCGGCTGAGCCCACAGGAGCGGATCGAGGTACAGCAACTATTGGAAGAGAAACGCGACACGTTCTCTAATGTACCTGGATACACGCCTCTGGCAACTCACCGGGTCGAGACCCCAGGGCAACTACCCATGCGCCAGACGCCATACCGCATTCCAGAAGCGGTACGGGCAAACATGCGTAAGGAGATCGACGAAATGCTCCAACTGGGGGTGATTGAACCCTCAGACAGTCCTTGGGCATCTCCTGTAGTCCTCGTACCAAAGCGAGACGGTACGACCCGCTTCTGCGTGGACTATAGGAGATTGAACGAGAAGACTGTATCTGACGCCTATCCGATGCCCCGGATAGACGAGTTACTGGACAGAATGGCCAGGGGCCAATACCTCACCACTATTGACTTGTGTAAAGGGTATTGGCAAATCCCCCTGGCCCCAGACGCCATCCCGAAGTCGGCCTTTGTCACCCCATTTGGCTTGTACCAGTTTAAGGTCATGCCATTTGGGATGAAAAACGCCCCAGCCACCTTCCAAAGGATGGTGGATCGACTCCTAGATGGATTCCAGGACTATACATGTGCCTACCTGGACGATATTGCTATTTTTAGCAATACGTGGCAGGAACACTTAGCTCACATCGGAGCTGTACTAGATAGGATAAGGGAAGCAGGTCTGACCTTGAAGCCGGCCAAGTGTAGTATCGGCATGGCTGAGGTACAATACCTGGGACATAGAGTAGGGTGCGGTAAACAAAAACCCGAACCCGCCAAAGTAGAGGCTGTAGCCCAGTGGCCCACCCCTAGGACTAAGACCCAGGTTTTAGCGTTTCTAGGGACAGCAGGGTATTACCGGAAGTTTGTTCCCAATTATAGCGCCCTGGCCAAACCCCTCACTGACCTGACCCGTAAGAACCTTCCCCGCCAAGTAAACTGGACCCCGGAGTGTGAGCAGGCATTCCAACAATTGAAAAATGCACTGATAAATGCCCCTGTCTTGGCAGCTCCCAATCCAACTAAACGTTTTCTTGTTCACACAGACGCTTCTATGTTTGGATTGGGGGCAGTACTGAGTCAAGTCGGGGCCGATGGCGGGGAACATCCAGTGGCTTACATCAGTCGCAAACTGTTACCTCGAGAAGTAAGCTACGCCGCCATCGAAAAGGAATGCCTGGCTGTGGTGTGGGCCCTAAAGAAGCTACAACCCTATTTATATGGACAGCCCTTTTCCTTGCTCACGGATCACAACCCGTTAGTCTGGCTGAACCGGGTGGCTGGAGACAACGCCAGGCTGCTGCGCTGGAGTTTGGCGCTACAGCCTTTTGACTTTAATATCCAGTACCGGCCGGGTAAGCAGAATGGAAATGCTGACGGGTTGTCAAGACAAACTGACTTAGAGAAATGATCCGTGAGCCCCCGGACATCCCCAAGCCGATCCGTGTTGGATCAGACTGTGTATGCCGGCTTGTGGGCAAGGGGGAGCAGTGTAGCGGATTGGTACCGGGCTGTCCCACGACATGTATGAGAATAAGTGTATTTGGTCATATGGCTGGTTTAATGTGTATGTACATGTATAGAAAGCATGGTATCCGGGTATAATGACAGTTAAATGTATGTAAAGAATTGTATTCCTCTAGTTGTTCGGTAGAATCATTCAAATAAAACAAGGGAATGAAACTACCGAACAACCAGACCACCCAGGAATGAGTGTGCCTCCAATTACCGTTTGCAACAATGTTGCAAACAGGTAATTGGCAATCAGTGCAGTGTGGTCTTTGTCCTCTGGGTGGCCGCCATTCGGGAAACAAACACGTGGCGGCGGCCATCTTAAACTACCGAACAGCGGTGTTTTGCCGTCGAGTGTCTGGAACTAAAATCGGACACTTGACTAGGCAAACACCGCTGAGACCTCCATACTTCCAGAAATTCGTATGGAAACTACCGAATGACCCGCCGTTCGGTAGAAAGAGCCCCATAAACAAGGGAATTCATTCAAACCCTCTCCAGGCTCTATAACACAGGCAATTCGCCTGTTTTCATTCCCTTGTTTGTGACCGACCGCAGGGCCAAAATGCATGGAACTGTTTTCGGATACTTTACCCATGCGGTCGGTCAAATCTTTGGAACCCCATATCTCACGAACCATTTATCCGAATGGGCTAATTTTTAAGTATGTTGGTCCCCCAGAATAGAGCTATCTGGGGATGTTGGATTTGTGGATGTACCCCAAGTATTTAGGGTACATCCAAAACTCGGGGAAAACTGTGTACACAATAAGGGGATTATGATGCTAGAGGAGGGGAGGAGATCTGTGGGAGGTTACTACTTAGAGATTGGATAATGTCTTAAGTGTTAGAACCTCCTCCCTTGCATGGGAGAGGGCTTTATAAGGAACTGTGGAATAAAGCTTGTCAGACTACTCCTGAAACTGTGTGTCGTCCAGTTATTGGGATTGCGATGGGGATACTGCTGTATTACTTTACCTGCTGGAAACCTTGCCTATGGACTTAACATCACCTTGTTCCTGAGCCTCACTGGAATCTCTAGTGGAGAATAGCTGTGCATGATCGGCTCTCCGCTACACTCACTCTGGGTCAAGAACTTTATGTACGAGTCCCACATGCAGTACAGACGTTGTTGGATTACAAAGGAAATCATTGGTTTAGTAACAGCCGTATGACCAAGTATCAAGCAATGTTGTGTGAAAACCCAAGAGTGCATTTAGAGACTGTAAACACCTTAAATCCAGCTACCCTTTTGCCACAACCTACTGAAAGTCAACATGATTGTTTGGAAGTAATGGATGAAGTATTTTCAAGTAGACCAGATCTTCGTGATTTTCCCATCCAGAACCCCGATGTTCAATATTATACCGACGGCAGTAGTTATGTGAAAGAAGGGATCCGCTATGCAGGATATGCAGTGACAACAATAGACAAGGTGATAGAAGCTCGGCCACTGGCGAAAGGAACATCAGCACAAAAGGCAGAATTAATAGCACTAACACGAGCGTTACAATTGGCTGAAGGTTTAAGAGTGAATATCTATACGGACTCTAAGTATGCGTTCTTAACCACTCATGCCCACGGAGCTTTGTATAAAGAAAGAGGACTACTGAATTCAGAAGGCAAAGAAATCAAATACGCAGCCGAAATCCTACAACTATTGGAAGCAGTGTGGGAGCCGAAAGAAGTCGGTATCATACATTGTCGAGCGCATCTGAGAGGAGATGGTGATGTAACCAAGGGAAATCGGATGGCAGATAGTGCAGCTAAGCGTGCTGCTGAATCAGGAAGACAGGAGTATGTGGGGCATATAGCTGCTCTTATACCAACTCCACTGTCCCAATGGACTCCAGTTTATACAGCTCAAGAAGAGGAGTGGTTAAAGACTGAACCGGGAAAGTATCTGGAGAACAAGTGGTATCAGCTAGAAGATGGAAGAATAGTTATACCAGCATCGCTAGCGGTAGAAATTGTCCAAAATTATCATAACGGGACACATTCTGGGAGAGACAGTACTGAAGAATCTCTTAGAAAACATTTCTACATACCAAGATTGTCCAACTTGACTCAGGCCATTGTACGCAGATGTGTAACGTGTGCTAAAAATAATGCAAGACAAGGACCAGTAAAACCACCAGGAGTCCAGTTTATGGGGGGACTCCCCATGTCCGATCTACAAATAGACTTTACAGTGATGCCTAAATCGGGTGGACATCGTTACCTGCTGGTAATTGTGTGCACCTATTCAGGCTGGGTAGAAGCATGTCCTACTCGTACAGAGAAAGCAGGAGAAGTTGTAAGATTCCTGCTACGAGAAACAATACCCCGATATGGACTACCCTGTTCTATAGGATCGGACAATGGTCCAGCTTTTGTTCACCAGTGCCTACAACAACTGACTCATATGCTTGGTATAAAGTGGAGGCTTCATACTGCATATAGACCCCAGAGTTCTGGTAAGGTAGAGAGAATGAATAGAACTATTAAGAACCAGTTGGCTAAAATGTGTCAGGAAACCCAACTTAAGTGGAACGTTCTCTTACCTATAGCTCTATTGCGAATCCGCAGTACCCCTACCAGAAGGATGGGCCTCTCTCCTTTTGAAATTATGTATGGACGACCACCTCCCGTACTTGGTAACTTAAGGGGGGATTTGAGTCAGTTGGGAGAAGGAATTACCCGGCAGCAGGTTGTAGAGTTGGGTAAGACTATGGAGGAGGTACAGAAATGGGTACAAGATAGATTACCTGTGAATATTTATCCCCCTGTTCATAGTTATCATCCAGGAGACCAAGTGTGGATTAAAGAGTGGAATAATGTACCGTTAGGGCCCAAGTGGAGAGGTCCTTATGTTGTTCTTTTGTCTACCCCTACAGCGATAAAAGTAGCCGAAGTGACTCCGTGGATACATCACTCCAGGGTTAAACCAGCAGCAGTCGATTCTTGGCAAGTTACAGCAGATCCAGAGAATCCCTGCAAGATCCGGTTGAAACGCACTACTCAGTCGGAGTAACGAGGAATTATTGTGGATTACAAATTTTATTGTTACAGGTGTGAGTGAGAAGGCCATAATAAAGCCTGTCCGCTTACCATCACATAGTGTATAAGCCAGGAAAGTCTCGAAGGGACACCTGTGAAGACGAGCAGAACTCCATTCCCTGCAGCCCTCACATCCTGGAAGCTGAGGTTCCATCGCACGGACGAAGACTGAGGATGACGGCGAAAGATGTGCTTTTGATTGTGTTTATTTATATGTGTTTTTATATTCAGGAAGGTAGAGGTACCGACACTCCTAGCTGTGAGGTATGCATTAAGACTACGAGAACAGGTAACCATATTTCCCAAACCCTAATTTGGCATTCACAATACGAGTGTAAAGGAGAGGTATCAAGATGTAGATACCTAAATATAGACTATAGTGTGTGCCATTTAGGAGTAGGAGAACCTAAGTGCTTTAGTCCAGAGTATCAACCTCGTACAATTTGGTTGACTCTCAGGAATGGAGATCCTCAGGGGACCCTAATTAATAAGACGGTGTTAGAATCCGTACATTCTTTGGGTGTTCTGCTATTTGATGCGTGTAAAGCGATATCGAGTGGTAGAAAGCCGTGGAATGTATGTGGGGATCTTAGATGGGAGAGGACGTATGGGTCTAACGATAAATACATTTGTCCCAGTAGCAAAAATAAATATGTGAGTCCTAGATGCCCAAATAAAGACTATAACTTTTGTCCATATTGGTCTTGTGTGGGGTGGGCGACTTGGGGACAGACAGTAGACAAAGACATGATAGTGACTAAGTTGCCGACTAGCCCATATTGTAAGTCTATGGAATGCAACCCAGTCCATATACTTATTAATAACCCCGACAAGTTCCTAGATAAGTATGGCAATTTATTTGGGTTTCAGATATACGGGACGGGTTTAGATCCTGGGACATTATTGTTTATAGGGATAGAGACTGATACGGTATCCTCCCAGACTCATCAAGTATACCATTCCTTTTATGAAGAGATGAGTATAGATAATAAGATCCCCCATAATGCTAAAAACCTGTTCATCGATCTAGCTGAAAGTATTGCCGGTAGTCTTAATGTTACCAACTGCTATGTGTGTGGAGGTACTAACATGGGAGACCAATGGCCTTGGGAAGCAAAGGAGGTAATGTCCGGTTCTGAGGCAGTTGACCAACTAATATCTACACAAGCCGATTATCATTTGAGTGTTAGAGGTAAATCTGAGTGGAGATTAAAGACCTCCATCATAGGTTATGTTTGCATAGCAAGGAAAGGAATAATGTATAATACTTCTGTAGGAGAATTAACTTGTCTAGGGCAAAAAGCTTATGATGATGATACAAAGAATACAACTTGGTGGTCGGCTTCAAATGTCTCGGAACCATCAAACCCGTTTGCTAGATACGCCAATTTAAAGGACGTGTGGTTTGATCTATCCATCACATCTACCTGGAGAGCCCCAGCAAATTTGTACTGGATCTGTGGTAAGAAAGCCTATTCGGAGTTGCCACAGGACTGGGAAGGGGCATGTGTGTTGGGTATGCTCAAACCATCCTTCTTCTTGTTACCGATTGAAACAGGTGAGACTTTAGGTGTTAAAGTGTATGATGTGAATCATAGGAAGAAAAGGGGACCCATAGAGATAGGCACCTGGGAAGATAATGAATGGCCTCCCCAGCGTATCATAGACTATTATGGGCCAGCCACGTGGGCTGAGGATGGTACTTTTGGTTATAGAACCCCTATTTATATGCTCAACCGCATTATAAGATTACAGGCGGTGGTTGAGATTATCACTAACGAAACATCACAAGCGCTCAATCTTCTAGCGAAACATAATACCAGGATGAGGACAGCAGTATACCAGAATAGATTAGCCTTGGATTACCTTTTGGCAGTAGAGGGAGGTGTATGTGGGAAGTTTAACCTAAGCAATTGCTGTCTTCAAATAGACGATGAAGGGCAAGCAATAGCTGAGCTTACTAGCCATATGGTTAAACTAGCGCATGTGCCTACTCAGGTATGGAAAGGGTACAATCCAAGTAGTTGGTTTGGTAGCTGGTATGAGTGGTTTGGAGGGCTTAAGGCAGTGGTAGGTGGAGTCCTACTGATTTTACTGTTGTGTCTACTCCTACCGTGTCTTATACCCTTAGTAGTTAGGTCTGTGCAAAGCCTGATAGGAAGTATAGCAGAGAGGAAGGCTGCTGCACAGATAATGGCGATATATAAATATAAGGCTTTAGATCAGGGAGAACCAATGCAGGAAGATGAGTGTTAAAAGATTCACATCATAAGATAAGTCTGGTCTGGTTCAAGGTAACTTGCGGTGTAAGCAAAACTAAGGTTATGTGATGCCTCAAGTAATTGTAAAATATCAAGAGGCATCAAAGGGGGGAATGTGGTGGAATCTCGGTAAAAATAAATTTAGTAGGCCGAGATTACCACGTGGCATGTGTACGTGCATATGCTGACGTATCGATCAGTTAGTTGCACGTGGCAAGATACGATCAGTAGTGTACGGAGCATGTGCAAGAATACAGGATATAGTATTCCCCCTCCTCCATTGTGCTGGACAAGCCATGCGGTCAAACAGGAAGTTAATTCTTATTTGTGTTGATTGGTTAAGAGAATGTGCGGGTGGAGCTTAATATGGGAGGAGTTATATGCCTATATAAGGAGCCTGCACTATTGTCCGGGGCTCAGACTTTGCTGTATTTTGGTGACGCTAGTCCCTCTGAGTCCCGATCGGTGATCCAATAAAGAATCTCTTCCTTCCTGAAGAAACCTGTGTCCATCTCTCTGTGCTTGGCTTCCGTCAGTTTCTCCGGTATCAATATTGCTACTGATACCTTTTTTTGTCAGTTTGGGGATATAATTAGCTTGTTTAAAAATCTGCCTTGTGATTTTCTTTCTGTTAACCAGTTAATTTGTTTTACTACTTTTTAAAATATCCACGTCTATCATAAACGTACGGTTTCTATACACTGTGGCAGGATGGCCAGGCTCTTCACAAACTTCAAATGCAACAGTCAGGATAAAATAGTACTGCAGTTTATTGTCACTTTCCACAATATATACAAGGTTGTGCTCTCCCACAAAATAAAACAAAAAGAAAATAAATCCTACTCCAACTTGGAGACTTACTAAACAGTATTACTAACTATCCAACTGGCCAGCTAATCTAGTTCCCAGTTTTAAACAAAATGAAATACAGCACTTTAAGCAGGTTTCACACAGTACCTTTGTCTCAGGCTTAACTGCCTCCTCTCTCCCAGCTGTTAGATTCTCTGTCTTCAGAGGCTAACCTTTTAAAACCCTAGTGCTGGTTAATTACATTCACCTGGTATATAACATTCAAGGGGTGACTCCCACCAATTAACCCCATCATGCTGGGAATAGAGAGCGCTCCAATCTATTACTAACATAGAAAGACTCTCTGACCTTGACACAACAAATATTTACCTATTAAACACTTCATTTTGTCACATATACTAATAAATACTGTTTATAAACACAATATCCGGCACATAAACGTCTGTACTGTTCATTTTCCATATAAGCACGCTGTCACATATTTTTGGCTTTACAAACTGCATCGGTTTATCGCTTTTTCTGCGTTAAAGTTGTTTATTTCAAGGTCTTTTATTACAGGAACAGGTATTGTATTTTATCACTTTGCATTATAAAGCCATAGGCCTAAAATGTTTACATATTGGGTTTTATTACTTACCTCCACACCTGTCGTTAACTATGGAATTTTTCTTCGGTTAACCCTTAGCTCCAGTATTATTCTAGGCTTCCCCCGGTTCTACACAGTTAAACCGTTTCACATAACGTAATTTCTTTATGTCAAACCAAGGTATAGTTCACAACTCGTTTGTTACTACACCTCATATAAAACCTATCACGGTCTCAAGTTCATTACTACTTTTCCACAGGCTTACGCCCACGGTACGTTAATTCTTTACTATTATTTCTACTCAGACATACGGTCATACAGCCATCAGGCTCCGGTAAACACCAAAACCTGACCCGGTACTCAGCCATACCTTCAGGTACTTACGTCTATACCCAAATATGTCCAATCGTCACCCCAAGGCCTCATCCAGCCTTCTCACAAATATCTATTTCAGCCCAGTCACACACTTAAACCTTCCAGATCCCTCAATGCAGGATCTCACGTTGCGCCCCTAACAAACAACCTACTCCCAATTCAAATCATACGCCACCACGATACGCATAAATACGTCAACATCTGTCTTAAAGCCTCAGGACTCTTCCTCAAGGACAGCATAAGACGAGACTTACCACACTTATTACCACCAGAAGGTTCCAGATACCATTCGCAAGAAGTCAAGGTTAGTATCTACACAACATTCCAGTCCTCTCACCTTATCCTTAAATATACAATCGAACTGGCTACAGGGTCTAGGCTAATGCCTTAGCGCACCCTATCAGAAAACCCATCCCAGCGAGGACTTCCACCCCCCCCCCCCCCACCTCAACACGGAGGTACGGCCCCACGCCCAAATCATAGTTACAAGCCTCGCATGCCCTACTACAGGGCGCTAGTCAGGGCCTCACCTGTCACGGCCACACGTTTTGATTTCTCTCTACTGTCACCGAGAGGCCAACATCCCGCCACCACGTCTGTGGCAACTAGGTCATAAGCCAAATCATAGGTAGAGCCTCTCACCGCCACTTGGCATTAGCAGGGCCTCACCTATCCAAACATTCAACAGTTACGTTTTTCGCTTTGGCATCTAGCATTACAGTCCAGTTCTTCCATATACACCACCCCACATACCCCGCCTACTTACCTTATGCCCCTTCTAATATATCTTTCACATAATCATTCCTTTTAGAATGTCCCAAGAACCTATTCCAACCAAAGAATTGACAGAAGAAACTCCATTCAGGCCTACCAGACCCGGGTCCCCAGGCGAATCACTCACTCTTTCAACCCCCACGTCCTTGAGAGCATGGACTATTCCCAAAATTACGGCCGAGCTTAGGCTCAGGGGAATCCCCATTCCAGCCACAGCTAGGAAGGCTGAACTTTATAGGCTACTTACTCACCAAGCCCCCGAGCCCAGGCCAGGGACTAGCTCTCAAGGACAACCACCAAGCAACAGCACGGCCACCCAGGATACCCTGGCAGAGATCTTGGCCAATCTACAGACCCTCAATAGCAGGCTATCTAAGGTGGAAAACGCCATCTCCTCCCCAGGTACTACCACGGTAGTCCCAGTCGCTTTCAAGGCTGTACCTACTATACCAACATGCCCTCCTATACTCCCCCCTCCAGCACCGGGCACAGCCATTACACCATTTGAGTCACCAGCACACTCCGTCCCTGACTCTATCAGGAAAGATATCCTAGACGGGAAGTATGTGTGTCTGGTGTCCTTGCTCATAGCCTCACAGGATGTACTTGAGAACAAGGCATTCAATTACGGTGATATCTCTGTGGTGCTCAAGACAAGGGATCCCAGGCTTAATCATCTGGTGGGTTATCTCACCACAGGGTTCACTAAAGGGTTTCTCACGGGTATTGTAGCCATTCCCCCAGGTACACTAGAATGCCCTAATCTCCAGTCAGCACGTTTAGACCCAGTCTCCATAGACACTCTCATTGCCTCTGAAATCACCAACGGTTTCATGATCGGCCCCTTCACCTCTTCACCATTCTCCCCCATTGGTATTGCTATTCACAAATATTCCCCCCCCAAAAAAAAAAAAAAAAAAACAAAAAAAAAAACGTCTAATTATTGATTTATCGGCACCGCACTCCTCTTTTGTTCCAAGCATAAACGCACTCATTCCAGCAGACAAATTCTCACTTCAGTACGTAACCATCGACGACGCCATACAGTCCATCATATCATCTGGTAATCGACCCTGGCTTAGCAAAACGGACATCACAAACGCGTTTAAATTACTACCCATGCACCCCTCACTCTGGCACTTACACGGTGTTAAATGGCGAGGGAAATATTACTTCTCTACACTACTCACTTTCGGTTCTCGAAGCAGCCCCAAACTGTTCGACATTTTCGCAGAGTCACTATGCTGGCTGCTTCTGAACGTCACCAGGTGTCACTCCGTTATCCACTACCTCGACGACTTTTTACTAATAGAGCCAGGGTCACCTTCACCCACAGCAATCAGAAGCACTACTGCACTATTTTCCACACTTGGAGTCCCTTTGTCCACAGCCAAAACTATAGGCCCCACAACTAAATTGACCTTTCTGGGGATAGAACTGGACTCGGTTAACCTCAGAGCTAGCCTCCCCCACGACAAACTGTCACGTTTGAGAGGGGAGATGACTTGTTCCTGCGGAATGATGTTTGCACCCGAAAATAACTTCAGTCCCTTCTCGGATCCCTGAACTTTGCGATGCACATCATTCTGCAGGGAAGGTCTTTCATATCCAGACTCCTTTGCCTGCTGCACGGAGTTCCGGACTCTGGCACAGTTTCTTTGGACCCCCACGCCAAGGCTGACTTAGCTATGTGGGGGAAGTTTTTGAAGGACTGGTATGGAATCTCCATGTTTATTCCCCCTCTCTCCACCTCTTCACCCATCATCCACACAGACGCAGCAGCCAATACCGGTTTTGCAGCCATTTTTGGGAACCACTGGTTCAGGGGCCATTGGCCCACTGATTCGGATGCCTTGCCAGGATTCAGAGAGACCTCAGCACTATTTGAAATTTATCCCATTGTGGCGGCCGCACACACCTGGGGTCATCTCTGGTCTGGCAAGGCAGTCAAATGCTACTCTGATAACTCGGCAGCTTGCGAAATCGTGAACAAAGGGCGATCATCTTCCCTGACCATCATGCGGCTGATTCGCAAGCTGACCTGGTTGGCAGCATCCGGCCAGTTTCACTTAGTTTGTTTTCACATCCCGGGTATTCACAACACGGCCGCTGACGCTCTCTCGTTCTCAATTTCAGGCATTTTCTCAGGCACTCCCAACGGCTCACCTACAACCATCCAGGACACCACGGTTCCACGATCTAATCCTGGATTAAGCACACTCTTGAACCACGCTAGAGCACTCACTCACCAAGCATTATCACCAAACACGGCTATCACTTACAATAGGGCTCTTAATATATTTAATAAATTCACAGCAGAGTTCGGTTTACAAGGTGACTTCTCTATTCAAACCATGGTGGCTTTTGCCTCTTTTTTCTACCTACACCTTAAACTATCTCACAACACCATTAAACTATATCTCACGGGGGTCCAGCACCACAGCCTCACCTTTTTTTCCTAACAACACACCTTTCCTGTCTTCATACCCCGTCAAAAAGGTTTTGAAAGGAATATCAAAGGTTTCACCTCCACTCTCTGCTAAGTGACCTGAAGATAGGACCATCTATAGGTAATCTAATGGTAATCTCCTTGACACAGCCCCATTCGACATCGGCACAAATACGGTGATCAAATCTGCTTTATATCTCGCTTTCTATGGTTTTCTCAGACCTAGAGAGTTCACCGTAATTTGTCAAGGAGATACGAAGCTAAGACTTAAAATATCACACCTCACTAAAATAGAGGATCACTACCAACTTTCGATCCCTACAACTAAAACCAACCGGTCACTACACCCTACTATAATTCCTCTCTTCCCTACTGATAATGCCTGGTGTCCGGTAAAAGTACTAGACCACCTACGGTCAACTCTGCACGGTCACCTACTGGACTCTCCGCTCTTAACACTACAAGGGCACCCGTTAACCACAGCAAAATTGATGGTTCATATCAGAATTCTGTTATCTAAGCTCGGACACAACCCGATTGCATTCTCTAGGCACTCCTTCCGTATAGGAGCAGCCTCTAGCACTAACACACCGGTCCATATCATCAAGAGACTGGGGCGGTGGAAATCCTCCATATATACTGCATATATTCCACAGCCGGAGAAAGAGCTTCGCCAAGCTTTCAGCAACTTGGTTTTGTAAAAAATGCAATAAAGTGTGTATTTCTCGAATTTATCTTTTTGCCCTCTTTTATTTACAGGCCCACTCATACGTTGGTTTCGGCACACCACAACCAACTTTGCTCACAGTTACTATCCATTACGTATTTAAATTCCGAGCACAAGTTAAAAGGCCTGAACTTGTGGAGGCCTGAATTTGTGGGAGGAGTAAGTCCCCTACTTAAACTCCCAGCCCCTACTCACCTCTGCCTTTCAGCTGATTGTTCCCACCCACCTACACCCTGTTATAATTACATTCTCCTTGGTGGGCCCTCTTTTATTTACAGGCCCACTCATACGTTGGTTTCGGCACACCACAACCAACTTTGCTCACAGTTACTATCCATTACGTATTTAAATTCCGAGCACAAATATATATATATATATAAATATAAATATACACATACATACAGATATATACACACACACAGAAAATTAGATATGGGAGCTGGGTTCCTTAATATTATAAACACTTATTATGCCAATTAAATTTATCATATATACAGGACTAAATTAGAAAGTGCAAAGGATGAAGGTTTTTACTATATAAAAAGTGAGATGTGGAATTAAGGATACTTAAGTACTGACCCCCAAAGAACGTTTGGGAGCACTGACCACCAGATAATATCTGCCAGAAAGTCTAACGTATGTCTTGACTTATTATGAGAAGGTTGGAAGAGGGTTAAATGGAAGTGTGGAATAGAAAATAAATTCCCTATAAATGTTAAATTATCATGTATACTATTTTATGTAAAGGATTCAACTTTAAGTAAGTGGATTCAAAAAGGTATATTAAATAATGGCGAATGATAAAATAAAACAAATTTCCACAATTGGCCCATGAATTTAATTTACCTAATAAAGAATTGTTGACGTATACAAGACTAAAGAATTTCATAACAGAATAGTATTTGTAATTTGACAGATGGCACCAAGGATGTATATTCATTGTTCTCAAAAAAAAAAATTATTGAATTTGTTCTGCTGAGTAGAATCATTACCTTGTGAATTAAAAGCAACATTGCAGTGCTTTGGTGTCATGAATTATTTAACGAATATAAAATCAAAATGGAGAAGCCATGTGTGAAAAACTAAGTACACCTTTTGATTCAATGGCTTGTAGAACCACCTGCAGCAGCAATAACTTGAAGTAATCATTTTCTATATGACTATTAGACTCTCACATTGTTGTGCATGAATTTTGGCCCACTCGTCTTACAACGTTGCTTCAGTTCATTGAGGTTTGCTGGCATTTGTTTATACATGGCTCTTTTAAGGTCCCGCCACAAACTTTCAATCGGTTTGAGGTCTGGACTTTGACCTGGCCATTGCAACACCTTGATTCTTTTCTTTTTTCAGCCATTCTGTTCTTGGGATTATTGTCCTGTTCCATGAACCAAATTTGCCCAAGCTGACAAATGGCCTCACATTTGACTCTAGAATACTTTGGTATTCAGAGGGGTTCATTGACGACTCAATGACTGCAAGGATCCCAGGTCCTGTGAAGGCAAAACAAGCCCAATCATCACCCCTCCAACATCATGCCTGACAGTTCGTATGAGCGGTTTGTGCTAATATTCTGCTTGTTTGTTTTTTGCCAAACGAGGCATTGTTGCATTATGGCCAAACATCTCCACTTTGGTCCCGGCTGCCATGTTCTTTATAGAGGGAAGAGCCTTTCTCCTGGCAACCCTTCCAAACAAACCATAGTTGACCATCAGTCTTTTTCTAATTGTACTGTCATGGGCTTTAACATTTAACATGCTAACTGAGGCCTGTAGAGACTGAGATTTAACAGTCTTGAGGTGAATTTTCTGGGACATCCACTCCTGGGAAGATTGGTAACTGTCTTGAGTGTTTTTCACTTTTGAGTTATCTTTCTCACTGTATAATGATGGCCTTTAAATTGTCTTATAACCCTTCCCAGTTTGATAGGCAGCAAGGATTGTTTCTCTTTGCTGATGTCTTTACTCCCTGACTTTGTGTTGACACACATACACAAAAACAAGTCCTGCGTTCAGACTCCAACTACTCTTGGGCGGCAGCAATGACCATAGTACACAAAAGGCCCAAAACACACAGTTAAAAACAAAGGAAAAAAAGTTACATGTGCTCTTCCCAAATCTCTATGCATATTTAAATAAATGGAAGTTATTTATTTGGGCAGAGCGCAGGTAAAGTTTTTTCTTTGTTTTTTACTGTATGTATTGGGGCTGTTGTGTACTATGGCCATTGCTGCCGCCCAAGTGTAGTAGGAGTTTGAGCGCAGGACTTGTTTTTGTGTATTTGTATTCACTTTTGTGTCACACAGCTATGTTACAATGCTGCCACCCACCCCATGTTTTCCCTATTAAGGCTTAATACGTATGTAGGGGTTTAGAAAAAAAAAACCTCTGTCTCAGAGATATCTTTGACTGAAGCTCAAGAAAGCAGGGTGAATGGTATGTGTAGGACCCACCTACGAGGTTTGCCTTGACGTGGCAGGTGGGCTTCCATGTAATGGCCATTGGAGTTACTAAATAACATGCATTTATTTAAATATGCACAGGGATTTGGGAAGAGTGCAGTCAACTTTTTTCCTTTGGTTTTAATGGTTTGTGTTAACACACACGTGAATGCTCCAGACCAGTAAAATGCTAAAACTTAGCCTTTTACAGAGGTGGTCACATTTGCTGATGATCAATTGATTAAGGGCATTTTATTAGCAGCACGTCTTTTACTTAGCCTTTAAATTCCTACTGTCATGCCGAACTTACCTTTCTTTAATCAATTCCACTTCTCTCCCTCTGTCAGGATCTGTTCTTCATTTGTTCCGGTCTGCTCTAGTTTTCTTTAAAACATAAGACAAAGTAGGGACAACTGGTCTTATGGAGGTTTCCTACGCCTGACCATCTCTGACCAGCCGAGGAGCAAAGTGTGCTTCGTTTCCGGTGGTCAGAGAAATTTTCCCATAATTCTTTTCTCCGTGTTCCCGCGATGCTTCCTTTCACTTTTCCTGAACGTCCTGTCATTTAGACAGAACACTGGCGAAACTACCAAATTTCGTCCTAACAGAATGAGAATAGTTTCTCCATTCCTGTTAGGATGCAATTCGGGACTTTGTTCATTCTACTGATTGAAACTCCGATCCTATTCGTGCCGCGGCTGCATCTTGCAGCCGCTTGGTAGATAACTCCTTAATTTCCACGGAATTAGGGAGCTATCTACCAAAAAGGCTAAAAGACCTAAATTTACTGATACTAAATATCATTTTACACAGCGTGTGAAAGTTCTTTGAAATTTTCCCACACTGTGTAAAATGACACAGAGCACTCTGATTGGATGGCTTGAAATCCAACCAGAGTGCTCTGTGTTATATTACACAGCGTGGGGAAATTCCAAAGAACTTTCCCACGCTGTGAAAAATGACTAGCAACCAATCAATCAGAGTGTTCTGAGTCAAATTGCAGGGCGTGGGAAGGCTTTATAAGCCTTTCGCTGACCTGAGGAGCTCAGTCTGCGCCGTGCCCTCGCTGAGTGAAGATGGATTAATTTTTTAGCGTCTGGTTTTTTCTTTTTCGGCTGATTTACTTTTTTTGAGCCCTGGTTTTTTATTTTATTTTTTACAAGTTCAACGGGTATTATGGTTTTTATTTGGCCTTTTTTGGGGCTGAAAAATAAAATGACATCAAATGGTAAGTTTTATTTATTTTTTAAAGGCACTTAGTTCTTTTATTCCTCCCTTACTATTTTTAGGGTGAGGGGGGTGGGTAGAGGTTTCATAATTTTTCTTTTGGGTGGGGGGGGACACGACTGGGGGGACACAACTACACATTTTCGTTTAGGGCCGCCACCCGCCACTCAGGGGTGGGGAGGTCAAAAGATCCCCCCCCCCATTTTTATTTAGGGCCACCGCTCAGGGGTGGGGACCAGGGGGAGGACAATAGGTCCCCCCCCTCATTGTTTTAATGGCCCCCACCCGCCGTTCAGGGGTGGGGGCCGGACAATAGGTTCCCCCCCATACTCATTTAGAGCCCCCACCCGATGCACAGGGGTTGGGGCAAGGGGGAGAACAATAGGTTCCCCCACCTCATTGTTTTTATGGTCCCCACCGACCGCTCAGGGGTGGGGGCCAGGGGGTTGGACAATAGGTCCCCCCATACTCATTAAGGGTCCCCCCCGCCGCTCAGAGGTGGAGGCCAGGGGGAGGACAATAGATCCCCCCCCCTCATTGTTTTTATGGCCCCCACCCGCCGCTCAGGGCTGGGGGCCGGGGGGAGGACAATAGGTCTGTTCATTATCTTATATTTGACTTCAGCTAAATGAAGGCAATGTATGTTCTTTAAAACGATAGCTATTAATCTTTTTCCACTCTTCATAATTTATGTTCGTATGTATATATTTTTCCCATTTATTTATTGTAGGGCAAATAAATTTAAATCCGTCATATTGCGATGTAATTGACTTAAAGGAAGACTAGCAATAATTTTATCATGTACCTCTAGATCCTTTCTAAGCTTGTTCCATATGGTTATTATATTATTTAAAGGAACACTATAGTCACCTAAATAAAGCAATTAGTGTATAGATCATTCCCCTGCAATTTCACTGCTCAATTCACTGCCATTTAGGAGTTAAATCACTTTGTTTCTGTTTATGCAGCCATCGCCAAACCTCCCCTGGCTATGATTGACAGAGCCTGCATGAAAAAAAACTGGTTTCACTTTCAAACAGATATAATTTACCTTAAATAATTGTATCTCAATCTCTAAATTGAACTTTAATCACATACAGGAGGCTCTTGCAGGGTCTAGCAAGTTATTAACATAGCAGGGGATAAGAAAATCTCAATTAAACAGAACTTGCAATAAAGAAAGCCTAAATAGGGCTCTCTTTACAGGAAGTGTTTATGGAAGGCTGTGCAAGTCCCATGCAGGGAGGTGTGACTAGGGTTCATAAACAAAGGGATTTAACTCCTAAATGGCAGAGGATTGAGCAGTGAGGCTGCAGGGGCATGTTCTATACACCAAAACTGCTTCATTAAGCTAAAGTTGTTCAGGTGACTATAGTGTCCCTTTAAAATTAGACTATTAGACTCAAACCTATACCGATATTTGTATTTGTTATCAGCTTTCCAAAGTAAGGTGCTCAACTCTTACTTTTTTTTTCTTCATTATATAGATTTTGCTCTATTTAATACCAGGTTTGGTTCTTTGCAGTATCCGATTGAGTAATAATTGCCTGTGCAATATTACATGCTTTCCATATTTGTTGTAACTGTGGAATTCCTAGACCCCCTAATTTGATCTTTAATGCCAATCGATCGGAACATATCAGTGGGCGTTTCCCTGCCCAGATAAAATTTTTAAAAATTGATTGAACCAAAGTCAGCCAACTTTCTGGGCAATGTAGAGGCACCATGCGGAAGAGATAAACCCACTTTGGGTTTATATATATATATATATATATATATATATATATATATATATATATATATATATATATATATATATATATATATATATAATGTATGTTAATCCTGCCCCACCAGGACGCCTCAACTCCCTTCCATTTTTTTGTTTTACTTGTATATTTCAACAGGTTTAACAAATTATGTTCCATCATTCTGGTTGGCTCATTAGTAATTTCTATGCCCAAACATTCTATGGAATGTTTATTGCAATCAAATAAAACATTTTCATTTAAAGGGACACTATAGTCACCTGAACAACTTAATGAAGCAGTTTTGGTGTATAGAACATGCCCCTGCAGCCTCACTGCTCAATCCTCTGCCATTTAGGAGTTCAATCCCTTTGTTTATGAACCCTAGTCACACCTCCCTGCATGGGACTTGCACAGCCTTCCATTAACACTTCCTGTAAAGAGAGCCCTATTTAGACTTTCTTTATTGCAAGTTCTGTTTAATTAAGATTTTCTTTTCACCTGCTATGTTAACAGCTTGCTAGACCCTGCAAGAGCCTCCTGTATGTGATTAAAGTTCAATTTAGAGATTGAGATACAATTATTCAAGGTAAATTACATCTGTTTGAAAGTGAAACCAGTTTTTTTTTTCATGCAGGTTCTGTCAATCATAGCCAGAGGAGGTGTGGCTAGGGATGCATAAACAGAAACAAAGTGATTTTACTCCTAAATGACAGTGACATGAGCAATGAAATTGCAGGGGAATGATCTATACCAGGGATAGGCAACCTTCGGCTCTACAGATGTTGTGGACTACATCTCCCTTGATGCTTTGCGAGCAATATGGCTGTAAAAGCATTATGGGAGATGTAGTCCAAAACATCTGTAGAGCCGAAGGTTGCCTACCCCTGATCTATACACTAAAACAGCTTTATTTAGCTAAAGTAATTTAGATGACTATAGTGTTCCTTTAATTTCCCTTTGAGTGATTGTGACAGATTAAACGGAAGTGCTGCAGATTTGTTTAGATTTAGTTTATATCCTGAGTATATTATGATGTCCATTACCTTTTCCAAAGATATCAGAAGGTCGCTCAACGTGATTATCACGTCGTCAGCATACATTGTAAGTTTTATTGACTCTCCCATGATCTCTACCTCTTTGATAGAATCTCTCTTATTTTACACACTAATGGTTCTATTGTCATTAAATATAATAGAGGAGAAGGTGGATGTCACGGCAAGGGTGTATAATTTATTATTACACCCTTGGAATATTATCCTTTAACCCCTTAAGGACGCAGCTTCAAAAACTGGACTTACCCTTAAGGACACAAGCATTTTTTGCTGTTTGTGTTCAACCTCTGTTTGCATTTTTCTTATTTATTACACCAACACATGTTATATATCGTTTTTTAAAGGACAAAAGGGGCTTTAATCTGATGTGACATAAACATATATAAATTCTTATTTATTATTAAAAAAATCCAAAAAAATGAAAAAAAAAATGAAATAAATTGTTTTTTTTCACAGTTTAGGCAATAATAACGTGTGTATAATACGTGCAGCTTAAGGAAAGTAATTTTAAAAATATTCAATTAGTTGTTCTGATTTTCAGAGTACATAATATGTCTAGGATTTCAGCTTATTTTGAAAGTTACAGGTCACAAAATACAAGGAGTAAAAACTTTTTTTTTAATGTGGAGCAATTTTAGAATTTGGCATGTTTGTCTTGTAAGCTTAATAGCCATCACAGAAAGCAAAATTGCTGCACAAAAGTATATATTTATATAAAGCACACATCACAGGCTATTTACCAAAGGGTATTCTGACACTTTTTACGTAGCCATTTCGCTGCCAATCTCTGCTAAATCGTGTAGTAAAATTGTTTTTTTCAGATTTCTAACATACACACATAAAACAAGGATTTTTAATGTGTATTTCATAAAGTTGATATATACTACTGCTGTAGAAAACCCCATATTGTTTTCAGCCATATCAACAGAGTAAAATGATACCCCCAATCTATGTCCTTGCCACTATCCTGTGAAGTTATAGTGCCATAAAAGAGACCTGACCATTTCAGTTTTCACAGTGATAATTTTGATAGATGAATTTGATAGAGCAAGTCTCATTTTGGGGCATTGTAGCAGTTTAACTGTTGAATTTATCCCTCAATGACCTACCATTGGTGAAAGTAGACACTACAGTGTATCTCATATGGTATATATTGTGCCTTAGCGTGATGCCATTTTTTCACCAGTTTATGTCAAACTTTGTGGTAAAATATTTTTTTTTGCATTTTTTACATACACATTACATTTTTGGGGGTAATTTTTCAAGTCTGGTATGTGCCAACGTGATCAAAACCCCATAATTATGCTCAGCAAACTCTTCTGAATAAAACAATACCCCAATGTATGTCTTTGACACTATCCTGTGAAGCTACAGTGCCTTAAACGAGTCCTGACCATTACAATTTTTACAATTAGAATTTTGGTAAATGGATTTGGTGTGTCTATATCACATTTTAGGGCATTGTAGCAGTTTGACAGTTAAAATTACTCCATAAATGCATACCATTTGTGAAAGTAGACACCACGGGCTATGTCATATGGTATATTTTGAGCTTTATTATACAGTTATGTTAGCACCAATTACTTTCAAATGTTATCATATTGTTTTATTTTTGCATTTTTATACACACGTTGTATTTTAGTAGTTAATTTTGGAAACTTGATATATGTTACTGTAAATTAAATCACAAAATTATTCTCAGCTATATTTCCTGAGTACAAAATTACCCCCTTTGTACACCTTAGCCAGGTTTTTGTGAAAAAATACAGGGCTAAAATCATACCCGGCTCATTACAGGTTTTTTTTAAATGGCAAATTGACGAATGGTCATTATTTCATTTTGGGGCATTTTAGTCGCTCATATATTTAAATAACGCCACCAATGCATACCATTTACAAAAGTGGACAACATGGGGACCCTCATATAAAATATTATAAGCTTTATTGAAGTGACATTTTGTTACCATTTTGTTTCAAAGTTTGTGGTATTCATTTTTTATTTTTACATTTTTACATACACATAGTATTTCTGATGATTATTTTTTAAATATCCTGTTTCCCACTGTCATAAAATTATCTTAGCTGTACTCAGCAACATCTTCTCAGTACAAATATACCCCATATGCATATCTTTGGAAAGTAGCGATCTTAATATTAATCTAAATCTCTAATCCCAAACCAAGCCCTAATTCTAAACCTAATCCTAAATCTGACCCTCAATCTAATAATAAACCATTACCACAATCCTAACCCATAACGTAATCCCATGTGTAACACTAATTATAACCTTAACCCCTTCAGGACGGAGTCAATAGTACACGTTCTGATCAAAACAAAACGTAAACAAAAACTGGAATTTGCGCTATATGTCTGTTCAACCGTAATTCACCTCTTTCATATTAAATGCACCCACACTTATTATATATCATTTTGTTCAGGAGAAACAGGGCTTTCATTTCATATAAAATATTTGTATATGAAACAATTTATTATGAATAAAATTAAAAACAACTGTGAATTTTTTTTTTTAATTTGTAGTTCCGCCTCACATTTTAGCTGTAAATGTCATAATACCTTTAGGTTTTACTGCAACAAAATGCACATATTTGTAATCAGCGATGTCTCACGAGTACAACAGTACCCCCCATTAACAGGTTTTATGGTGTTTTGAAAAGTTACAGGGTCAAATATAGAACGTTCCATTTTCAAATTGAAATTTGCCAGATTAGTAATGTTACCTTTGAGACGGTGTGGTAGCCCAGGAATGAGAATTACCCCCATAATGGCACACCATTTGAAAAAGTAGACAACCCAAGGTATTGAATGTGGGGTATGTTTAGTTTTTTTTAGTAGCCACTTAGTCACAAACACTGGCCAAAGTTAGCGTTCATATTTGTTTTTGTGTGAAAAAAGCAAAAAACTAATATTTGGCCAGTGTTAGTGACTAAGTGGCTACTAAAAATGACTGGACATACCCAATTTGCAATACCTTGGGTTGTCTACTTTTGCAAATGGTATGCCATCATGGGGGTAATTCTTATTCCTGGGCTACCATACAGTCTCAAAGGCAACATAACTAATCTGGCAAATTTCAATGTCAAAAAAATGAAATGCAAGCCTTATATGTGACTCTCTAACTTTCCAAAACACCATAAAACCTGTACATGGGGGGTACTGTTATTCTCGGGAGATTTCACTAAACACAAATATTAGTGTTTTAAAACATTTAATATTATCCTTTAACCCCTTAAGGACGCAGCTTCAAAAACTGGACTTACCCTTAAGGACACAAGCATTTTTTGCTGTTTGTGTTCAACCTCTGTTTGCATTTTTCTTATTTGAATATGGTTATTATATTATTTAAAGGAACACTATAGTCACCTAAATAAAGCAATTAGTGTATAGATCATTCCCCTGCAATTTCACTGCTCAATTCACTGCCATTTAGGAGTTAAATCACTTTGTTTCTGTTTATGCAGCCATCGCCAAACCTCCCCTGGCTATGATTGACAGAGCCTGCATGAAAAAAAACTGGTTTCACTTTCAAACAGATATAATTTACCTTAAATAATTGTATCTCAATCTCTAAATTGAACTTTAATCACATACAGGAGGCTCTTGCAGGGTCTAGCAAGTTATTAACATAGCAGGGGATAAGAAAATCTCAATTAAACAGAACTTGCAATAAAGAAAGCCTAAATAGGGCTCTCTTTACAGGAAGTGTTTATGGAAGGCTGTGCAAGTCCCATGCAGGGAGGTGTGACTAGGGTTCATAAACAAAGGGATTTAACTCCTAAATGGCAGAGGATTGAGCAGTGAGGCTGCAGGGGCATGTTCTATACACCAAAACTGCTTCATTAAGCTAAAGTTGTTCAGGTGACTATAGTGTCCCTTTAAAATTAGACTATTAGACTCAAACCTATACCGATATTTGTATTTGTTATCAGCTTTCCAAAGTAAGGTGCTCAACTCTTACTTTTTTTTTCTTCATTATATAGATTTTGCTCTATTTAATACCAGGTTTGGTTCTTTGCAGTATCCGATTGAGTAATAATTGCCTGTGCAATATTACATGCTTTCCATATTTGTTGTAACTGTGGAATTCCTAGACCCCCTAATTTGATCTTTAATGCCAATCGATCGGAACATATCAGTGGGCGTTTCCCTGCCCAGATAAAATTTTTAAAAATTGATTGAACCAAAGTCAGCCAACTTTCTGGGCAATGTAGAGGCACCATGCGGAAGAGATAAACCCACTTTGGGTTTATATATATATATATATATATATATATATATATATATATATATATATATATATATATATATATATATATAATGTATGTTAATCCTGCCCCACCAGGACGCCTCAACTCCCTTCCATTTTTTTGTTTTACTTGTATATTTCAACAGGTTTAACAAATTATGTTCCATCATTCTGGTTGGCTCATTAGTAATTTCTATGCCCAAACATTCTATGGAATGTTTATTGCAATCAAATAAAACATTTTCATTTAAAGGGACACTATAGTCACCTGAACAACTTAATGAAGCAGTTTTGGTGTATAGAACATGCCCCTGCAGCCTCACTGCTCAATCCTCTGCCATTTAGGAGTTCAATCCCTTTGTTTATGAACCCTAGTCACACCTCCCTGCATGGGACTTGCACAGCCTTCCATTAACACTTCCTGTAAAGAGAGCCCTATTTAGACTTTCTTTATTGCAAGTTCTGTTTAATTAAGATTTTCTTTTCACCTGCTATGTTAACAGCTTGCTAGACCCTGCAAGAGCCTCCTGTATGTGATTAAAGTTCAATTTAGAGATTGAGATACAATTATTCAAGGTAAATTACATCTGTTTGAAAGTGAAACCAGTTTTTTTTTTCATGCAGGTTCTGTCAATCATAGCCAGAGGAGGTGTGGCTAGGGATGCATAAACAGAAACAAAGTGATTTTACTCCTAAATGACAGTGACATGAGCAATGAAATTGCAGGGGAATGATCTATACCAGGGATAGGCAACCTTCGGCTCTACAGATGTTGTGGACTACATCTCCCTTGATGCTTTGCGAGCAATATGGCTGTAAAAGCATTATGGGAGATGTAGTCCAAAACATCTGTAGAGCCGAAGGTTGCCTACCCCTGATCTATACACTAAAACAGCTTTATTTAGCTAAAGTAATTTAGATGACTATAGTGTTCCTTTAATTTCCCTTTGAGTGATTGTGACAGATTAAACGGAAGTGCTGCAGATTTGTTTAGATTTAGTTTATATCCTGAGTATATTATGATGTCCATTACCTTTTCCAAAGATATCAGAAGGTCGCTCAACGTGATTATCACGTCGTCAGCATACATTGTAAGTTTTATTGACTCTCCCATGATCTCTACCTCTTTGATAGAATCTCTCTTATTTTACACACTAATGGTTCTATTGTCATTAAATATAATAGAGGAGAAGGTGGATGTCACGGCAAGGGTGTATAATTTATTATTACACCCTTGGAATATTATCCTTTAACCCCTTAAGGACGCAGCTTCAAAAACTGGACTTACCCTTAAGGACACAAGCATTTTTTGCTGTTTGTGTTCAACCTCTGTTTGCATTTTTCTTATTTATTACACCAACACATGTTATATATCGTTTTTTAAAGGACAAAAGGGGCTTTAATCTGATGTGACATAAACATATATAAATTCTTATTTATTATTAAAAAAATCCAAAAAAATGAAAAAAAAAATGAAATAAATTGTTTTTTTTCACAGTTTAGGCAATAATAACGTGTGTATAATACGTGCAGCTTAAGGAAAGTAATTTTAAAAATATTCAATTAGTTGTTCTGATTTTCAGAGTACATAATATGTCTAGGATTTCAGCTTATTTTGAAAGTTACAGGTCACAAAATACAAGGAGTAAAAACTTTTTTTTTAATGTGGAGCAATTTTAGAATTTGGCATGTTTGTCTTGTAAGCTTAATAGCCATCACAGAAAGCAAAATTGCTGCACAAAAGTATATATTTATATAAAGCACACATCACAGGCTATTTACCAAAGGGTATTCTGACACTTTTTACGTAGCCATTTCGCTGCCAATCTCTGCTAAATCGTGTAGTAAAATTGTTTTTTTCAGATTTCTAACATACACACATAAAACAAGGATTTTTAATGTGTATTTCATAAAGTTGATATATACTACTGCTGTAGAAAACCCCATATTGTTTTCAGCCATATCAACAGAGTAAAATGATACCCCCAATCTATGTCCTTGCCACTATCCTGTGAAGTTATAGTGCCATAAAAGAGACCTGACCATTTCAGTTTTCACAGTGATAATTTTGATAGATGAATTTGATAGAGCAAGTCTCATTTTGGGGCATTGTAGCAGTTTAACTGTTGAATTTATCCCTCAATGACCTACCATTGGTGAAAGTAGACACTACAGTGTATCTCATATGGTATATATTGTGCCTTAGCGTGATGCCATTTTTTCACCAGTTTATGTCAAACTTTGTGGTAAAATATTTTTTTTTGCATTTTTTACATACACATTACATTTTTGGGGGTAATTTTTCAAGTCTGGTATGTGCCAACGTGATCAAAACCCCATAATTATGCTCAGCAAACTCTTCTGAATAAAACAATACCCCAATGTATGTCTTTGACACTATCCTGTGAAGCTACAGTGCCTTAAACGAGTCCTGACCATTACAATTTTTACAATTAGAATTTTGGTAAATGGATTTGGTGTGTCTATATCACATTTTAGGGCATTGTAGCAGTTTGACAGTTAAAATTACTCCATAAATGCATACCATTTGTGAAAGTAGACACCACGGGCTATGTCATATGGTATATTTTGAGCTTTATTATACAGTTATGTTAGCACCAATTACTTTCAAATGTTATCATATTGTTTTATTTTTGCATTTTTATACACACGTTGTATTTTAGTAGTTAATTTTGGAAACTTGATATATGTTACTGTAAATTAAATCACAAAATTATTCTCAGCTATATTTCCTGAGTACAAAATTACCCCCTTTGTACACCTTAGCCAGGTTTTTGTGAAAAAATACAGGGCTAAAATCATACCCGGCTCATTACAGGTTTTTTTTAAATGGCAAATTGACGAATGGTCATTATTTCATTTTGGGGCATTTTAGTCGCTCATATATTTAAATAACGCCACCAATGCATACCATTTACAAAAGTGGACAACATGGGGACCCTCATATAAAATATTATAAGCTTTATTGAAGTGACATTTTGTTACCATTTTGTTTCAAAGTTTGTGGTATTCATTTTTTATTTTTACATTTTTACATACACATAGTATTTCTGATGATTATTTTTTAAATATCCTGTTTCCCACTGTCATAAAATTATCTTAGCTGTACTCAGCAACATCTTCTCAGTACAAATATACCCCATATGCATATCTTTGGAAAGTAGCGATCTTAATATTAATCTAAATCTCTAATCCCAAACCAAGCCCTAATTCTAAACCTAATCCTAAATCTGACCCTCAATCTAATAATAAACCATTACCACAATCCTAACCCATAACGTAATCCCATGTGTAACACTAATTATAACCTTAACCCCTTCAGGACGGAGTCAATAGTACACGTTCTGATCAAAACAAAACGTAAACAAAAACTGGAATTTGCGCTATATGTCTGTTCAACCGTAATTCACCTCTTTCATATTAAATGCACCCACACTTATTATATATCATTTTGTTCAGGAGAAACAGGGCTTTCATTTCATATAAAATATTTGTATATGAAACAATTTATTATGAATAAAATTAAAAACAACTGTGAATTTTTTTTTTTAATTTGTAGTTCCGCCTCACATTTTAGCTGTAAATGTCATAATACCTTTAGGTTTTACTGCAACAAAATGCACATATTTGTAATCAGCGATGTCTCACGAGTACAACAGTACCCCCCATTAACAGGTTTTATGGTGTTTTGAAAAGTTACAGGGTCAAATATAGAACGTTCCATTTTCAAATTGAAATTTGCCAGATTAGTAATGTTACCTTTGAGACGGTGTGGTAGCCCAGGAATGAGAATTACCCCCATAATGGCACACCATTTGAAAAAGTAGACAACCCAAGGTATTGAATGTGGGGTATGTTTAGTTTTTTTTAGTAGCCACTTAGTCACAAACACTGGCCAAAGTTAGCGTTCATATTTGTTTTTGTGTGAAAAAAGCAAAAAACTAATATTTGGCCAGTGTTAGTGACTAAGTGGCTACTAAAAATGACTGGACATACCCAATTTGCAATACCTTGGGTTGTCTACTTTTGCAAATGGTATGCCATCATGGGGGTAATTCTTATTCCTGGGCTACCATACAGTCTCAAAGGCAACATAACTAATCTGGCAAATTTCAATGTCAAAAAAATGAAATGCAAGCCTTATATGTGACTCTCTAACTTTCCAAAACACCATAAAACCTGTACATGGGGGGTACTGTTATTCTCGGGAGATTTCACTAAACACAAATATTAGTGTTTTAAAACATTTAATATTATCCTTTAACCCCTTAAGGACGCAGCTTCAAAAACTGGACTTACCCTTAAGGACACAAGCATTTTTTGCTGTTTGTGTTCAACCTCTGTTTGCATTTTTCTTATTTATTACACCAACACATGTTATATATCGTTTTTTAAAGGACAAAAGGGGCTTTAATCTGATGTGACATAAACATATATAAATTCTTATTTATTATTAAAAAAATCCAAAAAAATGAAAAAAAAAATGAAATAAATTGTTTTTTTTCACAGTTTAGGCAATAATAACGTGTGTATAATACGTGCAGCTTAAGGAAAGTAATTTTAAAAATATTCAATTAGTTGTTCTGATTTTCAGAGTACATAATATGTCTAGGATTTCAGCTTATTTTGAAAGTTACAGGTCACAAAATACAAGGAGTAAAAACTTTTTTTTTAATGTGGAGCAATTTTAGAATTTGGCATGTTTGTCTTGTAAGCTTAATAGCCATCACAGAAAGCAAAATTGCTGCACAAAAGTATATATTTATATAAAGCACACATCACAGGCTATTTACCAAAGGGTATTCTGACACTTTTTACGTAGCCATTTCGCTGCCAATCTCTGCTAAATCGTGTAGTAAAATTGTTTTTTTCAGATTTCTAACATACACACATAAAACAAGGATTTTTAATGTGTATTTCATAAAGTTGATATATACTACTGCTGTAGAAAACCCCATATTGTTTTCAGCCATATCAACAGAGTAAAATGATACCCCCAATCTATGTCCTTGCCACTATCCTGTGAAGTTATAGTGCCATAAAAGAGACCTGACCATTTCAGTTTTCACAGTGATAATTTTGATAGATGAATTTGATAGAGCAAGTCTCATTTTGGGGCATTGTAGCAGTTTAACTGTTGAATTTATCCCTCAATGACCTACCATTGGTGAAAGTAGACACTACAGTGTATCTCATATGGTATATATTGTGCCTTAGCGTGATGCCATTTTTTCACCAGTTTATGTCAAACTTTGTGGTAAAATATTTTTTTTTGCATTTTTTACATACACATTACATTTTTGGGGGTAATTTTTCAAGTCTGGTATGTGCCAACGTGATCAAAACCCCATAATTATGCTCAGCAAACTCTTCTGAATAAAACAATACCCCAATGTATGTCTTTGACACTATCCTGTGAAGCTACAGTGCCTTAAACGAGTCCTGACCATTACAATTTTTACAATTAGAATTTTGGTAAATGGATTTGGTGTGTCTATATCACATTTTAGGGCATTGTAGCAGTTTGACAGTTAAAATTACTCCATAAATGCATACCATTTGTGAAAGTAGACACCACGGGCTATGTCATATGGTATATTTTGAGCTTTATTATACAGTTATGTTAGCACCAATTACTTTCAAATGTTATCATATTGTTTTATTTTTGCATTTTTATACACACGTTGTATTTTAGTAGTTAATTTTGGAAACTTGATATATGTTACTGTAAATTAAATCACAAAATTATTCTCAGCTATATTTCCTGAGTACAAAATTACCCCCTTTGTACACCTTAGCCAGGTTTTTGTGAAAAAATACAGGGCTAAAATCATACCCGGCTCATTACAGGTTTTTTTTAAATGGCAAATTGACGAATGGTCATTATTTCATTTTGGGGCATTTTAGTCGCTCATATATTTAAATAACGCCACCAATGCATACCATTTACAAAAGTGGACAACATGGGGACCCTCATATAAAATATTATAAGCTTTATTGAAGTGACATTTTGTTACCATTTTGTTTCAAAGTTTGTGGTATTCATTTTTTATTTTTACATTTTTACATACACATAGTATTTCTGATGATTATTTTTTAAATATCCTGTTTCCCACTGTCATAAAATTATCTTAGCTGTACTCAGCAACATCTTCTCAGTACAAATATACCCCATATGCATATCTTTGGAAAGTAGCGATCTTAATATTAATCTAAATCTCTAATCCCAAACCAAGCCCTAATTCTAAACCTAATCCTAAATCTGACCCTCAATCTAATAATAAACCATTACCACAATCCTAACCCATAACGTAATCCCATGTGTAACACTAATTATAACCTTAACCCCTTCAGGACGGAGTCAATAGTACACGTTCTGATCAAAACAAAACGTAAACAAAAACTGGAATTTGCGCTATATGTCTGTTCAACCGTAATTCACCTCTTTCATATTAAATGCACCCACACTTATTATATATCATTTTGTTCAGGAGAAACAGGGCTTTCATTTCATATAAAATATTTGTATATGAAACAATTTATTATGAATAAAATTAAAAACAACTGTGAATTTTTTTTTTTAATTTGTAGTTCCGCCTCACATTTTAGCTGTAAATGTCATAATACCTTTAGGTTTTACTGCAACAAAATGCACATATTTGTAATCAGCGATGTCTCACGAGTACAACAGTACCCCCCATTAACAGGTTTTATGGTGTTTTGAAAAGTTACAGGGTCAAATATAGAACGTTCCATTTTCAAATTGAAATTTGCCAGATTAGTAATGTTACCTTTGAGACGGTGTGGTAGCCCAGGAATGAGAATTACCCCCATAATGGCACACCATTTGAAAAAGTAGACAACCCAAGGTATTGAATGTGGGGTATGTTTAGTTTTTTTTAGTAGCCACTTAGTCACAAACACTGGCCAAAGTTAGCGTTCATATTTGTTTTTGTGTGAAAAAAGCAAAAAACTAATATTTGGCCAGTGTTAGTGACTAAGTGGCTACTAAAAATGACTGGACATACCCAATTTGCAATACCTTGGGTTGTCTACTTTTGCAAATGGTATGCCATCATGGGGGTAATTCTTATTCCTGGGCTACCATACAGTCTCAAAGGCAACATAACTAATCTGGCAAATTTCAATGTCAAAAAAATGAAATGCAAGCCTTATATGTGACTCTCTAACTTTCCAAAACACCATAAAACCTGTACATGGGGGGTACTGTTATTCTCGGGAGATTTCACTAAACACAAATATTAGTGTTTTAAAACAGTAAAACATATTACAACAATAATATAGTCCATAAAAGTGCCGTTTGTTTGTAAAAAATGCAAAAAACTTCACTTTTACTTAAAATATCATGGTTGTAATACAATTTACCAGTTTTAAACACTAATATTTGAGTTCAGCGAAGTCTCCCGAGTAAAACAGTACCCCCTATATACAGGTTTTATGGTGTCTTGGAGAGTTACAGGGTCAAATATAGTTCTTGCAAATTAAATTCTCTGCACTTTCTCCATGTGTTGTCAGGCATGTCAATCAAATTTTAATTAATCAAATGACCTAATTATGTTAAATTACTTAAATATACACGTAGAATTTTAATATATATGCATTTATAAGTATATAAATTCTACGTGTATACTAATGTAATCTTTTATGTAATTATATGTATTTATATATATATTTATTTGCGGTTATTTGTATTTTATATATAGATAGCTATATATAGAATGTCATTCTAAGTGTATTCTGTTTCCAATATATATATATATATATTAATAACAAAATACAGTTAGAATGAAATTACATATGAATATATAATTTATTTTATATTTAGTTTCAATATTTTATTTAATTTTATTTATTTATTATTGTAATTATACGTATATATATATATATATATATAATATAATATATATACATATTATATATGTAACGTCATTCTTAGTGTATTTTAATACTAATATAATAATATAATATATATACATATTATATATGTAACGTCATTCTTAGTGTATTTTAATACTAATATATACTAATATTAATATTAAAATACATTACGTATGACGTTACATATATATATATATATATATATATATATAATATGTATATATATTATATATATAATATATATACATATTATATATATATATATATATATATATATATATATATATATATATATATATATATATATATAAAAAGGCATTTAATTTGTTTTATAACATTTTTATATTTTTTTTTTTACACTACCTACCAGCAGGGGGACTGTCTAATATTTTAGACAGTCCCCCTGCTGGCAGATCCACAGCCAGCTATAGGGGGCCATGTGATCGCTCTTTGAGAGCGATCACATGGCCCCCGGGGGCCTCATTTGCCGGAGGGGGGCTGCCTGGGCTCTCAGACAGCCCCCCAGAAGAGGATCGCGGCGGAGGTGAGTAGTTGCTGCCTCCTGGGGGCTTAAGCCGTTACGGCGTTCTATGCCGCCGCAACGGCTTTAAAGCCCTTTAAAGTCGCGACGGCATAGAACGCCGTAACGGCGTTAAGGGGTTAATCCAAATCTCAATCCTACCTTTAGCAATAGTGTTAAAATGATTCCCCCTGCTGGTGTCAGCCGAGGAATTCCCTTGCTATATTCAGCAAGGGATGCCCGTGCTGACCCTAATCCTAATCTGAACCATAATCTGAATCCTAATCTGAAACATAATCCCAATACTACAATAATTATAAACCTAATCTCAAACATAAACTTAATAATAAACCCAGTAATAAACCTGATAATAAATCTAGTACTTATGCTAAACCGAATAATAATCCTTAATTGTAATCCATAATTGTAATCCTTAATTTAATCTTAATCCCAAAGGATTCCCTCTACTAATATCAGTGCTGATATTAGTAAAGGGATTTTAAACTAAAACACAGTGGTATGTTGCTGCCATCTACTGGCTATTTTCAGTATTGCAGTCTCCCATCTCTTACATTGAAAACATTATTCCCAATGCAATGTGATCTGTGCTGGGCAACTAAAAATGCCCAGCACTGATCAGAATGGCATTTGGGCATAGAGGGTGATCCTCCAGGGTTTGTTCAGACCCTGGGGGTCTCCCAAGCACCAGATCACTTGAGAGAATGACTGTAGCTGAGCTTGATCGCTCAGCTGCAGTGTTCTTTGTGGATTTAAATGGCTACATGCAGTGCTAACTTTCAGCACTGCATGCAGCTCATCAAAAAGTCTGGGGCCACTAAAAATGGCCCCAACTGACAGAGGGGACCCCCAGGTTTCTAATGATACCTGGGTTTCCTAGTGTGAGCAGGGATATAACCCTGCTCACACTGCATTGTGCTCTAAGGGGATTTAAATCCCCATTTAAACAGCTGCATGCCGATCTCACTTTGAGCTCTGCATGCAGCTCATCAAAAAACCTGGGGCCACTAAAAATGGCCCCAGCTGGCAGAGGGGACACCCAGGTTTCTAATAATACCTGGGTTTCCTAGTGTGAGCAGGGATATAACCCTGCTCACACTGCATTGTGCTCTAAGGGGATTTAAATCCCCATTTAAACAGCTGCATGCCGATCTCACTTTGAGCTCTGCATGCAGCTCATCAAAAAACCTGGGGCCACTAAAAATGGCCCCAACTGACAGAGGGGACCTACAGGTTTCTAATGATACCTGGGTTTCCTGGTGTGAGCAGGGATTTAACCCTGCTTACACCACAATCTAGATATAGGCATTTAAATGCCTATTTAAGCAGATACATGCCGTGCTGACTTCCAGCACTGCATGTAACTCATCAAAAAGGCTGGGGTCACTAAAAATGTCCCCAGCTGATAGAGGGGAGCCCCAGGTTTCCATTGATACCTGGAACTCCCTTGTGTTAGCAGGGATTTAACCCTGATCACACCCAATTGTAATAGTGGGGATTTAAATCCCCATTTAAATGCTTGTTTGCAGCGCTCACTTTGGGGGCCCTAAATAACAATAAGGGGGGAGGGACCTACTGTCCTCCCCCCCAGCCCCCACCCCTGACAGTAGGTTCCCCCCTCCTTTATTGGTATTTAGGGCCCCCACCCGCCACTTTTTAACAGTTGTTTAATAGACATGCCCCTACTAGCTGGGTCACATGCTGCACTGGCCAATCACAGCCAATCACAGCAATGCCACTAGTAGGCATGGCTGTGATGGCTTCTAAGGGCACACGAGTCAAACGCTTATTGATTGGCTTCCCTGCAGCCTTTCAAAACGTGTCATTAAATCGCCGAACACTGAACTCCAACCCGAACATACAGTAATATGTCAGTGTTCGGGTCCAAAGTCCAAAAAACGTAATGTTCGGTACGAACCCGAACTTTTCAGTTCGGATTCGCTCAATTCTACCAATATTACCTTGTAATCCATATCCATATAGGACACTCTCAAGAAAGTCCCACCTCATCCTGTCAAACTCCTTCGAGGCATCTAATGACAGAGCAAGGAGGGACAAATTTCTTTCTACTGCCATATCTGCCACATCTATCAGTCTCCTAATGTTAGATACTGGTGACCTACTTGCTATAAATCCAACTTGATCTTGATGAATAATTGTAGGTATAATGTTAGCTATCCTTGCTGCCATAACTGACGAGTATATATTTATATCACTGTTTAACAGCAAGATAGGTCTAGAGTTAGTTATCATTTCGAATCGGTACTATGTGGGCTTTCAACATCTCTTTAGGGATATCCCCAGACTTCATAAAATAGTTGAACAACTCTGTAAGCGGTTCAACAAAATTTTTCTCAAAGATTTGAAAGAAACAATTACTTAAACCATCCGGCCCCGGTGCCTTCTTTGCTTTTAACTTTTTAAGAGCGGCACAAACTTCTGTTGAAGAAATAGGGTTATTTAGTTGAGTCAATTGTCCCTCTGAAATCTTTGGAAGCCTAAGCTGTGCAAAAAAAAAAAAATCGGACATGTTTATGACATTATCTCTCTCAGGCAGATTATAAAGTCCTAAATAATACTCTTGAAATGCTTTACCTATTTTATCCGGTAGCAAGATCGATTCCTCTCCCTTTACAATTTAAGAAATTATTTTTTTTATCTTCTTTTTTTTAATCTGTTTGCAAGTAATTTGTCGGCTTTATTCCCTTTATAATTCCAAGTTCGTTTTATCCGTTCTAGGGCTTAATTAGATTTTTGAATCAGGATATTATTAATTATCTCTCTAGTTTTTTTAAGTTCTTCACTTGTTTCTTTCATAGGAGTAATTTTATTCTTTTTTCCCAGAGCATCATATTTAACATACAATTCTGCAAAGTTCTGTGTGTTTCTTTTTTTCTCTTCTGTTCCTAGTTTTATTAGTTGGCCCCTAATTGTACATTTAAATGCGCACCATAACATTGAAGCTGATATTTCTATACTCTTATTTTCTTTGAAATAATTATCTATTGCCTTTTCAATATTATTCACATTTTGTGATTTGTTTAACAATTGTTCGTTTAATCTCCAGTTTGATCTTGTTTTAACACAGTCATCCATGATGACCATAATTAATGCGTTATGGTCTGACCAGGGAATATTGGTAATTATTATTTTATTAACCAGTCTTGCTGTATTTATCTCTATCAGTATGTAGTCTATTCTGGAGTAAACCTGATGAGGATAAGAGAAGCACGTGAAGTCTTTTTCTCTTGGATGCCAAATTCGGCAAATATCTAAGAAACCTGATTTTCTCATTAAACCTTAGGGAGGATTGTTTTAGATATCCTTTATTCTCTTTATTACCCACTTTGTTTCTATCCAAATTGGGATCCGATATACAATTAAAATCTCCAAGATATATTATTTTACCCTGTTTAATCCAATCCAATTTGGAGATCACATCATTTAGAAATGTTATGGGAGCTCTGCTTGGGGCATATATATTTACTATAGTGTATTTTTGATTGTTAAGTTCGCATATTAAGATATGAAATCTTCCTTCACTAGCAGAATCTTGATGAATTAATTTAAAAGCTACTTTTGACAATATTATAGTTGCAACTCCGCTTTTTTTCCTATTTGACATTGAGGATTTAAATATGTAGGGAAATTCCATAGGGTTAAATCTGTCTTTATTCTTTAATAACCAGTGTCTCTTGGATTCCACATATATGTATTAACTCTTTCTTTAAGAAATAACAATTTTGTTGTGGTGAATTTAGCCCCCTTACATGCAAAGAGGCCATCTTAAGCATAACCTTGATCTATCCATCTCCATTCTCTCTATCGCAGGAAGTTTACTTACAACATAAACAATACAATACACACCAATATTCAACATTTAAGTACCCAGCTCTTTTCCAAAGAGCCTTCCCTCTTTCTAAAATTACTTCCCCCTATAACAAGAGAGAAACAAATACAAAAATAAACCGTCCTAAACGGTTTGATAAAGGAGTTTCTAGATATTTTGTATTGAGATGCTGCAATTTTATCGTAGTGGAGAAATATAAAAAAATAAAATAAAAAAATAAAAATTCTCTATCTTTGCCTTCCCTTCTCCCTCCATCCGTCCCCTCTCTTTTCTTCCCCTTTCTTCCACCAAAATATAATGCAACTCTTTTGCTTATATACAGAATTAACTTGCTGATCCAGACATGACCTGTCCCTAAGGCTCTCACCAAACACTTTTATTACTTCAATTAAGTGTCATTTTAGCAAAATCCTTTCTGCGTGTTAACAGTATATCCCAAATTATTATCTCTTACTTAGTGGTTCAATCTTTTCTCTTCTATCAGATGGAAACGTGCACATGTTCAATCCTACCTACACACCTTCATTCACCCTAGTGAAAAATGCCTACCTTTTTAGGTCAGCTATATTTTCTCTTTTTCCCTTTAATTAGCAGTGAGTTACTTTAACCTAATTAAACCTTATATCAAGCTTTTTATAGTGCCCTTCACACCATTTATCCTTCTTATTAATATACTTGTTTGTGTAATAAATGTGTATCTCCTATAATATATAACTCAGCAACATTTATGCTTTCCTCCTATTATTTATATTAAGGGTATTTGCAATCCAAAAAAAATCAAACAATCTTAATCCCTCAGATTTATCTTCAAATCTGATCCATCACTTTCATTATGCCCATATATTGGTTTAGTCTAATATATGTGTTTTTTATGGCCCCACCCGGCCCTCAGGGGTAGGGGCCAGGGGGGAGGACACTAGCCCCTCCCCCATACTCATTTAGGGCCCCCACCCGGTGCTCAGGTTTGGGGGCCAGGAATAGGAATAAAGCCTTTTTTACAACAGTGTTTAGTAGACATGCCCCTACTTGCGGCATAGCGATTAAGGGCATTCTGGAGATTAAAATCTCTCTTATGGGGGTCATATTGAACCCCATAGAGTGAGGGAGGACATGGGGAGCTTAGGAAGTGGGGGGGAGCACTGATCCCTGACGCTTCTATTTTTACATATTACAAGGAGGGGTTTGCGTGCCAATTAGATGTAGTGGAGTCGGGAAGGGGGTTAAAAAAAAAAACGGGATTCGCCCATGACCGTGCCGCTTTAAGAAACACTATAGGCACCCAGACCACTTCAGCTCATTGAAGTGGCCTGGGTGCAATGTCCCAGTTACCTTAACCCTGCAGTGGTAATTATTACAGTTTTTAATAAACTGCAATAAACTTGCAAACTATGCATGAACCCCAATGCTCCATACATTGCTCAATTTCTAAGTCCCAGATATACATATTAAAAATCTTCCATTATTATTATTCTTCCCAAGCCTCTCTGATCATATCAAAATGTAAAATATCACAAACATAATTTTATTTGCACTTTCTTGCAATTCTGAGCTCCATCTTGCAACTAATTATTTTTTTGTAAAATTTACCTGACAAATGAATGCCCAAGAGATTTGCAGAATTCTTCTAGTGCCAATGCTTTTTGAGCATTCATATCGGATGCATAACCTGGCAAGAATATAACTCCAGGACTTTTGCCTTTAAGTTTCTGGTAAGCCAATTTTGGCAAGTCTTGGCGTGTGAGATACAGCACAGATGACTTTAGTCTGCAAGCTTAAAAAGAAAATAAATGTTAAGTTCAGTTCGCATATTTATCCCTTAGTGCAGTATCTGCATATAAACTTAAATAGACAATCCAAACATGGTTACATGGCTGAAAAGAGACTTCCGTCCATCAAGTTCAGCCTTTCTCACATGTTTTTGCTGTTGATCTAAAAGAAGGCAAAAAACCCAGTATGAAGGACTTCCAATTTTGCAACAAACTAGGGAAAACTTCCTTCTTGACCCCAAAATGGCAGTGTGATATCTCCTTGAATCAAGCAGCTATTACCCCACTAATTAGACATTATATCCCTGTATGTTATGTTTTTATTATTTGTTAATGTCAAACCCATTGAGCACTTCATTGAGCACCTATTTAGTGCTATATGTATGAAGACTTTTTGTTATTTCACAAAAAGTGCACATTTTAACCCCTTCACGACGGGTGACGGACGAGGTCCGTCATCCAGGGGATACCCTTAACGATGGGTGACGGACCTCGTCCGTCACGCGGTAAAATTAACCCCAGATCGCCGCAATCGCGGCGATCGTGGGGTTAATGGTGCTCCGGTCTGCCTCTGCATTAGAGGCAGACCGGGAGCACCGGATCGGGCTGTCAGAGTACATGTGCCCGCTCTGACAGCATGTCTGAGCGGGCACATGTGCTCTGCATACTCACCTCCGCCTCCCTGCACTTCCGGGTTCAGTGTGAAGTGCAGGGAGACGGATCAGTGCTGATCCTGCCCCCTGGTGTTCAAAAAATAAAGTTTATTTAAAATCCCACCCCCCTTTACCCCCCCTTTACCATTTTAATAAAAAATTAACCCCTTCCCTGCCAATTGATCACTGACTACAGTGATCAATTGGCAGGGATTACATTTTAATATGATCTGATTTTTTTTTTTAACCCCTGAGGGTTAATTCTTTTTTTTTTTTAACCCTCAGGGGTTAAATTTATTTTATTAATTAATTTAAATATTTTAAAATGATAAATTTAGCTAGCTGGGGAGGGTGGAAGTTAGTGGGGAATTGGGGGATTTAGTGTTAGGCTAACTAGGGGTTAACGTTAAAAAAAGTTTTAAAATAAGCTTTAAAAAGTTAAAAAATTAAGTTAAAAAAAGTTTTAATAACGTTTAAGTAAAAAATTAAAAAAAAAAAAAACCCTTTACCCAGTCCAAATAAAAATTAACCCCTTCCCTGCCAGTCTATCACTACCTACAGTGATCAAAATACAGATCACAGTATTATACTGTGATCTAATTTTTTCTTAACCCCTGACGATTAACTTTTATTTATTTTTTAACCCTCAGGGGTTAAATTAATTTAATTAACCAATTTAAATATTGTATAATTAAATATTTTGCTAGCTGGGGTGGGTGGGAGTTATGGGAAAATGGGGAATTTACTGTTAGTGCTGCTTACTGCTAGTTAGGGGTTAACGGTAAAAGAAAAAGCTTAGAAAAATGTTAAATCTGTAAAAAAAAGTTTTACGAAAGTTTAGGAAACTTTAAAAAAAATGAATAAGCAAAACAAAAGTTGAAAAAATAGTTTTAAAAAGTAAAAAAGTTTGAAAAAGTTAAAAAATTAATTTAATAACGCTCATTACCACTACACCTGGTACAAGCTAGCGGAAAAATGATCCCACACTAAGGTTCAAAATATGCCTTTTGAAATACCCTGGGATGTCTTCTTTAAGAAATGGTATGGCTTTATGGGGTATTTGGATTATATAGCCTGGTAAAATACTCTAAAATGGGACATGGGCACAGCGTAAAAATTTAAAGTTTGAAAAAAAATGGAATGGCTGTGTCCCAAATGTGCCCCTCCGATGTCCACATATACCTGGCAAAGGTACATACGGGGGTATTTTTATACTCAGCTGACATAGCTGAGCAACATATGAAGTATTATACAGTCGTAGCACACATAAGGTTTGCAAAATATACTGTGCAAACTCACTTTGTGTGTCAAAAAGGCAGAAAAAACGCTCATTACCACTACACCTGGTACAAGCTAGCGGAAAAATTATCCCACACTAAGGTTCAAAATATGCCTTTTGAAATACCCTGGGGTGTCTACTTTAAGAAATGGTAGGCCTTTGTGGGGTAGTTTGAATTCAAAACTTATGAAGATGCTTGGAAATTGCACATAGGCCCAGCGTCAAAATTCAAAGTTCTGTAAAAACTGATATGGCTTGGTCTCCAATATGCCACTGTAGCTTCACAAAATAGTGCCAAAGACATTCATTGGGGATGTCTTTTTACTCAGAAGACTTAGCTGAGCATAATTTGGAGGTTTTGAACTTAGTGGCACATATGAAATATACAAAATGCCCAGAAAACATGCAATCCGTATGTCAAAAAAATGCACAAAATTATTTTTTACCACATACTTTGGCATATATTGGTGAAAAAATGGGGGCATGCTAAGGCACAATATGCACCTTATGATATACCCTGGAGTGTCTACTTTTACAAATGGTAGGCCTTTGTGTTTTTTTTTTGAACATTCAAACTGTTATAATACCCCAAATGGAAGCATAGGCTCATTAAATCCGTCTCTCAAAATTCTACTGTGAATACTGAAAAGGACAGGTCTCCTGTATGGCACTGTAGCTTCACGAAATAGTGCCATAGACATACAATGGGGGTGTCCTTTTACTCAGAAGACTTAGCTGAGCATAATTTGGGGGGTTTGAACTTAGTGGCACATATGAAATATACAAAATGCCCAGCAAAAATGCAATCCGTATGTAAAAAATGCACAAAATTATTTTTTACCACATACTTTGGCATGTAATGGTAAAAAAATGGGGGCATGTTAAGGCACAATATGCACCTTATGAGATACCCTGGAGTGTCTACTTTTACAAATGGTAGGACTTTGTGGGGGGTTTTGAACAGTCAAACTGTTATAATACCCCAAATGGAAGCATAGGCTCATTAAATCCGTCTCTCAAAATTCTACTGTGAATACTGAAAAGGACAGGTCTCCTGTATGGCACTGTAGCTTCACGAAATAGTGCCATAGACATACAATGGGGGTGTCCTTTTACTCAGAAGACTTAGCTGAGCATAATTTGGGGGGTTTGAACTTAGTGGCACATATGAAATATACAAAATGCCCAGCAAAAATGCAATCCGTATGTAAAAAATGCACAAAATTATTTTTTACCACATACATTGGCATGTAATGGTAAAAAAATGGGGGCATGTTAAGGCACAATATGCACCTTATGAGATACCGTGGAGTGTCTACTTTTACAAATGGTAGACCTTTGTGGGGGTTTTTGAACAGTCAAACTGTTATAATACCCCAAATGGAAGCATAGGCTCATTAAATCCGTCTCTCAAAATTCTACTGTGAATACTGAAAAGGACAGGTCTCCTATATGGCAATGTAGCTTCACAAAATAGTGCCAAAGACATACAATGGGGGTACCGTTGTACTCAGCAGAAGTAACTGAACACATAATAAAACTTTGTACAGGAATAGCACACACCAACTTTACAAAATACACATGAGAAGTTCTTTGTTATACGTTTGTGTGCGAAAACCCCCAAAAAACACAATTTTACTCCAATATTTAGCAGAGGTTGGCGGTAAAATGGCTACGTAGAAAGTGTCAAAACAACCTTAGGTAAATAGCCTGTGATGTCTACTTTATATAAATATATACTTTTGTGTGGCAATTTTGTTTTATTTTATGGCTATTAGGCTTACAAGACAAACATACCAAATTCTAAAATCGCTCCACATTAAAATTTTATTTTACTCCTTGTGCTTTGTGACCTGTAACTACCAAAAAAAACTGAAAATCCCAGACACATTATATATTCTGTAAATCAGAACAAATAAATGAATTTATTTTTAATTACTTTCCTTAACCTGCACTAATTATGCACACATTATGATTGCAAAAACTGTAAAAAAAAAACCAATATTTTTCTTTTTTTTGCATTTTTCTGTATTTTTTTTATAATAAGTAAGCATTTATATATATATATATGTTATATCAAATTAAAGCCCTTTCTGTCCTTTAAAAAACAGTATATAATATGTGTCGGTGCAATAAATGAGAGAGATGCAAATTGCAGTTGAACGCAAACAGCAAGAAAATGCAAAAATTGCTTGTGTCATTAAGCGTAAGTCAAGCTTCTGAAGCTCTGTCCTTAAGGGGTTAACAGAAATTCGTTGTTCTTTTTTTTTTTTTTTTTTTAAATGAACCTTGTTACATCCCTTGGCTGTCAATCAGGAAACATGACCTGTTAATTCCTGGTTGTTATAGCTAAACGCAAGAGGCAGGCAATTGCTCAGACTTAAAGTGTACACAGAAATGACTTATGGACATAAAATCCAGAGGACACAGTAAAGTCTCTTTTAGAATTTGAGATGATTAAGAACACAATTTATTAGAATATATTATAAAAGGACACGAGTAACACAAAAACATATAAACCCATAAAAAAAAATGTGTGGCGAAAGTGACCTCACCACTGGTTTTTGGAGGGACCGGTTTGTCAGCCTCCTGCCCTGTAACTATGGCCCTGTCGTGAACTTCGGGCTAAAAACATGGTTTGTGCCTTTTTTCCCTGCTACGGTGCAGTATATGGGGCTTGTCGAATGGATTAGGCTTATGGCGTTAGTTTACCGAACAAACTGACGAACAGCCAGACAACCCGCAAGTGGAGTGTGCAGCCTATTAACCTCCCAGAAGATGTGGTTAACCGCAGCTTAATTGACGAACGGCTGGGTGGTCGGCGTTCGTATGCATGAACACGTGGTGGCGGCCATCTTAAACTATCGAACGGCCAGCTGTGTTTTGTCGTCGAGCGCATGGAACAGTTTTCGGGCACGCGCTCGCATGAACACTGCTGGGACTTCCAGCAATTCATACGAACGCAGTGACGTTTGGTACATTGAAGCACACAAACAAGAGACACTGGAGAATCAGATACACAAACATTCCTTTCGTTATTAGTTTGTGTTTCCCTACCCCTGAAATATACCGGCGGACCCAGCTGAACTTATGGAACTATTCAGGGCAGTAGCCTCGTGGGCGGCCAAGGAGAAATGTGACCTCAAGCTAACTTTTGAACCCCTGAACCGATCTGGGTGATTTTTATGTATGTTGTTCTCCCAGATCGGGCCTATCAGGAAATGTATGTTTTATGGAGGTCTTCTATGTCTTTGGGGTGTTTTCAAAAATGTGTAAAACTTGTATTTTTCGTTTTGAGAAAATTGAGTTGATACAGTAATTAACTCAATTATCACCTAAACAGTAGGGATTGATTGTGTAAACGGTATGGGAATGTAAAACTCTGTTTCTATAGGCTTGTAATTCTTGTGTCCCTGTGCCCAACTAGGTCCACCTGGGCATCACCTTTGTTATAAAACTTGTATAAAAGGCCAGTGTGCCCCATTAAACTTTGAGTTCCTGTTTTACCCTCAACATAGAGCCTCTGCATCTACCCTGGGGATTGCTATATAAATATACTCACCAGGGATTATAATCACTAATCTCTTTTAAGAGCTGTTCCTGTTACTCTCTCTTGGAGGAGAGGTTCCCCCACTGGAAGCTGGATCTGGGGTCCAGGGTGGGTGGAGGACGGCAAGTCCCAGCCAAGCTGTAACACTGGACGTGGGTGCTGATGGTGTCTGGTGGAGTGCTTGGTGTCCTCGGGGAGCACTAGGAGCATCCGTCAGCAGAGGTTCCCAACCGGGGTACAGGAAGCTCTGTTAGAAAGAGCTACTAGGCTCTGCAAATATAATGGGGTAGGGCAGGTTACAGGGTAATAGAGGCTGGTTGCATAGTAATGTTGGAAGGTAGAAAAATATATATTCGATAAATCTAAACAAATGTAAAATCGATATCTTTGCCAGAAGCTCAAGGAAGCAAGGTGAAGGGTCTGTGTAGGACCCGCTTAGGGGAGTCTGCCTTGACGTTGGCAGGCGGGCATTCCCTCCAATGGCCATTGGAGTAACTAAATGACCTCCATTTGTCTAAATATACATAGGGATTAAGGAGAGAGCGCAGGTAACTTTATTTCCTTTGGTTTTTACAATAAATCTAAACAACCTGATGGTTAGAATTTCGAGGGTAGCTATAGTGAACAAAAAGTCATAAAGGAAATTAAATGTGACAATGTCTTAGAAATAAATCCCTGTATATAGCAACGAATCACCCCCAGGTTGTAAAGCAGTCTTGTGGAGATGGACACAAAAGGACTTCTGTATTGCTACAGCGGTGGAATAACAACAATGTTACCACCCAATCTTGCAAAAAATCCTTATTGATGTTGCCACAAGTTAGATAGCTAAGCCTTCGTTACACTGACTTAAAAATTAATCGACTACAATGTCTCCATCTCAAAAAAATTAGGCAAATGAAGGAAAAAGGCTATTTTCTAGATAGAACCATCCAATTAGAGAATATCCAGACTCTCCATACTGCCTGAAAAATATCCTAAATAGACCCCATTGAAGAGCGAATTGCCCTCATATAATGGCTACAAATACCCTCACAAAGTAACCATTAATGCTAACTTAAAGCGTGCAGTGAGTTAAAAAAAGATATAAAGAAAGCCTGACGCGCGTTTTGGCACTGCTAAAGTGCCTTCGTCTGAGACATTAAACAGTTCACCATGCTGTGCTGCTTTTTAAATAGGAAGTGGATTGGACCTACATCCATACTGACCAATAGGGGTGTATGTTTCTTAACAAGCCCGTAGGCGGACCAAAAATCCTTAATGGATGAGATAGAACAAACACAAATAAGGTGTGGTAAACCAATGGCGCTTTGTATTATAAGATACAAAAAGACCACAAAAGAGTGATAAAACCGGCCGATAAAGGTGGGGGTATAGTGGTAATGGATACCATAAAATATATTGAGGAAGGCTTGGGATTAGTAGGAGACCCAAATACATATTGTAAATTACCAGGAGATCCAACTAATGACATAAGAAAAAAAATGTGAGAAATTACTTTTGAAAGGTAGAGAGATGGAGATACTAAATGAAAAGGAGTTTAAATATTTGAGCATAAGTAAACCAAACATTCCAGTACTATACCATCTCCCAAAAATCAATAAATATTTAACTAACGCACCTGGGAGACCGATAATATCGGGTATAGATTCAGTCTCAAGTAGACTTTCCGAGTACCTAGACCGGTGCCAACAACCAACAGTAAAAAATACACCGAGCTAGCTTAAAGGCACGCTTAATATCATTCAGACGTTGAAAAATATAAAATGGGAATCCCATTTTATCTTAGTGACTGCAGATGTGGGGTCACTATACACCATTATCTCGCATCAAAGAGGTTTGGAAGTGGTCGATTTTTTTCTTGAAACAAGCCCAAATTTACCCAGAAAGACAGAGTTAATTCTTCAAGGAATAGAGCTCATTCTGGAGAACAACTATTTTCGGTTTCAAAATGATTATTATTTGCAAAAGTGTGGTACTATTATGGGGACAAGGTTCGCACCCAGCTTTGCCAATTTGTTTATGGCATTTTGGGAACAGAGCTTTGTATTAGACAACGCTAGCTGGGGTGCGAGCCTTGTCACCTATAAGCGGTACATTGACGATATTTTTTTTCATTTGGAAAGGAACGGTAGAAGAACTTAAGGATTTTCTTTGTTTTCTAAATAACAACCAGTGGGGGATAGTACTTACTACAGACTACAGTCAAGAAAAGGTTAATTTTTTAGACCTGACTATTTATGTAGACAATGAGCAACTAAAAACTAAAACATACTTCAAAACGGTAGATGTTAATAACTATATAAATCTTAGTAGCTGCCATTTTTCCCCCTGGTTGAAAAATATCCCTAGGTCACAATTCTTAAGGATCTGTAGAAATTGTACAGATGTAGAGGTTTTTAAAGTACAAGCGAATAAAATGAGAGAGCAATTTTTAGAAAAAGGTTATGACAATGGAATACTATCCAATACCTTAAAGGAAGTAGAGGAAATGGATTGAAAATCCCTTCTTGAATACAAACCAAAAAAAGAAAAATTTGAAAGACTCCTTTTATTTGTAGTTTCAGCCAGGATAATAACCAAATAAGGAAAGCAATTAACAAGTATTGGCCCATTTTAAAAAAGGACCCAATGCTGCACAGTATACTACCAGACCAACCTCAAATAATTTTTAGAGGTGCTCCTAATTTAAAACGTTTCTTGACCCATAATCATATAAAAGAGAAGAAATCTAATACTTTTTTTTTCACAAACAAGGTTATTTTTGGATGCGGACACTGCTTAGCGTGTAGAAGCACTAACAGTAATAAAAGACATATCACTTCTTTTAAAGATCCTCAAAATAAAAAAGAATATAAATTAAAAACCATGACCACATGTTTTTCCAAAAGAGTTATTTATATCTTACTATGTCCATGTGAATTATACTATGTAGGGAGGACCAAGCGCCCTTTACATATATGAATAAACGAGCACGTGAGGAACATTAGGAAAGGATATGAATAACATAATGTGTCTCTACATTTCAAACTATTACATAACAGTGATCCAAGTCTTTTAAGCTATTCAAAAAGTGGAAATTAACTGGAGAGGAGAAGATGAAATCAAAAAACTTGGAAAGACCGGAATGAAATGGATTTTTAATCTTAATACAATTATTCCGTTTGGTCTAAATGTTGATTTTGAGGTGTGCCATTTTTTATAAATACTCATTCTTTTTAAAAATCTTTATGAATACTTTCTATAGTTTTTATTCATTTATATTTGTAAAAATATATTTTTTACATGTCTCATGAATGTAGGGAGTGTAGATACGTTTATTTATTTATTTTTTAAACATTGGTTATTTTTTTTGGGTTTATGATTATGTTATTAATATGTAAAACATACAATATATAATGGTTGTGCAATATTACAAAGCTTCGTTACCAACGATTGAAAAAGTGAAGCATTTCGGGACTTGTAGTTCTAGAGAAAAAACGGAAGTGACGCAACGGCACTTAAAGCTGGAAGGAAGAAACGGCTGTTTTCCCGCTCAGACTACATGAGAAAGGTGGCGATTTGGAACATTTAAAAACTGGACATTGAGGGAAGAGCAGTATACCAATTGAAGAAGCCGACACTAAAGGCGAAACGCGTCTTGGTACGAGAGGAGAGGAGGAAGCTTTGACGTATTTATTGTCCACTATCTTATTATACGTATTTACATTTTGATTTTATATGTTTTGAATAAATTTATTTTTATATACTCACCTCTACCTCCTACTTATGCTCTTTGGATCCGGTTGTGGGTAGTGTCAGCCTGCCAAATTTGACCCACATACCTCTTATACTTAGAGCCAGTTATAAAAAGGCTCTTTAGTAGGTGAGCACTGGTTACTGTTGTATATTGTGCGCCTATGTTTTAAGTTTAATCTGCACCCAGAGTCTTCTCTCTTTTCTGCTCTTTTTTGGGAGATAAACTACTTGGTGGAAAAAGAGGAACAAAGTTCACCGTTTAGGTGCTGTTGTCCTTTAATCCCTATGTATATTTAGACAAATGGAGGTCATTTAGTTGCTCCAATGGCCATTGGAGGGATGCCCGCCTGCCAACGTCAAGGCAGACCCCCCTAAGCGGGTCCTAACACTGACCCTTCAGCCTGCTTCCTTGAGCTTCTGGCAAAGATATCTCTAATGAGACAGAAAGGGGTATTTTTTATATACACCCCTTTACTTATTAACCCTTAATAGGGAACACATGGGATGGGTAGCAGCATTGTAACCAGGCTGTGTGATACAAAGTAAATACAAATACAAAAAGAGAAGTCCTGCGCTTAAGCAGCTAGGACTGCAACACACATCAGCCCCAATATATAGTAAAAACCAAAGAAAAGAAAATGTTACTTGCGCTTTCTCCTTTAATCCCTATGTATATTTAGACAAATGGAGGTCATTTAGTTGCTCCAATGGCCATTGGAGGGATGCCCGCCTGCCAACGTCAAGGCAGACCCCCCTAAGCGGGTCCTAACACTGACCCTTCAGCCTGCTTCCTTGAGCTTCTGGCAAAGATATCTCTAATGAGACAGAAAGGGGTATTTTTTATATACACCCCTTTACTTATTAACCCTTAATAGGGAACACATGGGATGGGTAGCAGCATTGTAACCAGGCTGTGTGATACAAAGTAAATACAAATACAAAAAGAGAAGTCCTGCGCTTAAGCAGCTAGGACTGCAACACACATCAGCCCCAATATATAGTAAAAACCAAAGAAAAGAAAATGTTACTTGCGCTTTCTCCTTTAATCCCTATGTATATTTAGACAAATGGAGGTCATTTAGTTGCTCCAATGGCCATTGGAGGGATGCCCGCCTGCCAACGTCAAGGCAGACCCCCCTAAGCGGGTCCTAACACTGACCCTTCAGCCTGCTTCCTTGAGCTTCTGGCAAAGATATCTCTAATGAGACAGAAAGGGGTATTTTTTATATACACCCCTTTACTTATTAACCCTTAATAGGGAACACATGGGATGGGTAGCAGCATTGTAACCAGGCTGTGTGATACAAAGTAAATACAAATACAAAAAGAGAAGTCCTGCGCTTAAGCAGCTAGGACTGCAACACACATCAGCCCCAATATATAGTAAAAACCAAAGAAAAGAAAATGTTACTTGCGCTTTCTCCTTTAATCCCTATGTATATTTAGACAAATGGAGGTCATTTAGTTGCTCCAATGGCCATTGGAGGGATGCCCGCCTGTATTTACTTTGTATCACACAGCCTGGTTACAATGCTGCTACCCATCCCATGTGTTCCCTATTAAGGGTTAATAAGTAAAGGGGTGTATATAAAAAATACCCCTTTCTGTCTCATTAGAGATATCTTTGCCAGAAGCTCAAGGAAGCAGGCTGAAGGGTCAGTGTTAGGACCCGCTTAGGGGGGTCTGCCTTGACGTTGGCAGGCGGGCATCCCTCCAATGGCCATTGGAGCAACTAAATGACCTCCATTTGTCTAAATATACATAGGGATTAAAGGAGAAAGCGCAAGTAACATTTTCTTTTCTTTGGTTTTTACTATATATTGGGGCTGATGTGTGTTGCAGTCCTAGCTGCTTAAGCGCAGGACTTCTCTTTTTGTATTTGTGTTTAGGTGCTGTTGCCTACCTTAAAGGCACAGATGCAGAAGTGTTTAGAGCCTGTATTTCCATAAAAGGCTCTATAAAATGTGAGTTTGTTTCTATTCAATATACTTCACCTAATTATAATTGATACGAAACAATATTACCCTATATATTTTTTGTCTCTGTTTAGTTTACATGGATATCCCCTGTTTGTTGTGAGGGGTAAGTGTACAGTGTATGTTCTATTTGTCCTGATATCACACTCACACCGCTGCACTATTTACTAAATAGTGAGAAGGTCTTTATGTACCCACTCACTGTTCAAGTATTTGTTTGCTTTGGTGTCTTAATGGATGAGACACTGGGGGTGCGACAGAGTCCCCGCCACTCTAACGGGGCCAGAGGGCGTGTGCACAACGCACAACCACCGACCACCCACCTACTCCTTGACGGATAATACTCGCTACCCCTCCCACATGGACGAAACCTCCACCCTCAGTATAGCAGACGAAACACTTGGAGGCGTATCCGTGCAGAAGTCATGGCGATATGGCTAGGGAGTGTGTATATCTTTTACCAGATGCCCTCCTACCTCCTCAATATACATTACACTCAGACTTTGTGTTGTGCTGCCCACGTGGGCAAAACAATGAACACTGTAATACACAACTGCAGTTTCTACATCTAGTAAAGGGGATGTATGAGAGAGAAATTGTATTGATAAAATTCTACATTAACCCCCTTTGGTCTAAAATATTATCAATCTGGTCACTAATAGTTTCCTTTAACCCCTTCAGGACCGGCCTGTTTTTGCGATGTTTGTACGTTAAGGACCAGAGCAGTTTTAACACTTTTGTGGTGTTTGTGTTTAGCTGTAATTTTCCGCTCTCTCATTTACGGTTCCCATACAAGTTATATATTGTTTTTTTCACGACAAGAAGGGCTTTCTTTACATACCAGTATTTATATTATGTCATATATTGTATTTAAAAAAAATAATGAAATATGGTGAAAAATAAAAAAAAAAACATGTTTTTGGACTTTTACTTGAAAAATCTTTTACTTATCTACAAAAGCTAATGAAAAAAACTGCTAAATAGATTCAAAATTTTGTCCCGAGTTTAAAAACACCCAGTGTTTACATGCTTTATTGCTTTTTTTTGCAAGTTATAGGCCTATAAATACAAGTAGGAAATTGCTGTTTCAATATATATATATTTTAAATGTATCAATAGTGACATTGTTACACCGTTATCTGTCATAAATCCCCGAAACACACCTAACATGTACATATTTTTTAAAGTAGACAACCCAGGGTATTTAAAATGGGGTATGTCCAGTCTTTTTTAGTAGCCACCTAGTCACAAACACTGGCCAAAGTTAGCATTTATATTTGTTTGTGTGTTAAAAATGCAAAAACCGCTAACTTTGGCCGGTGTTTGTGACTAAGTGGCTACTAAAAAAGGCTGAACATACCCCATTTGCAATACCTTGGGTTGTCTTCTTTTGTAAATGGTATGCCATCATGGGGCTAATTCTCATTCCTTGGCTACCATACGCTGTCAAAGGCAACCTAACCAATCTGACAAATTTCAATAAAAAAAAAAAAGTAAAATCAAGCCTTATATTTGACCCTGTAACTTTCACAAACACTATAAAACCTCTACATGTGGGGTACTGTTATACTCAGGAGACTTCGCTGAACACAAATATTAGTGTATCAGAACAGTAAAATATATCACAGCAATAATATCCTCAGTGAAAGAGCTGTTTGTGTGTGAAAAATGCAAAAAACTTCACTTTCACTGACAATATCATCGCTGTGATATGTTTTACTGTTTTGAAACACTAATATTTGTGTTCAGCGAAGTCTCCCGAGTAAAACAGTACCCCCATGTACAGGATTTAGGGTGTCATAGAAAGTTACAGGGTTAAGCACAGTGCTAGCAAATTAAATTATCTGGACTTTTGGCCTGGGTTGGCAGGCAGGTCCCTCAAATTGCAATCATTAAAATTACTTAATTAGGTAAAAATATTACATAAATATGCACGTAGAATTTTAATATATATACATATTTATATATTTGACGTCTACGTGTATATTTATGAAATTATTAATGTAATTTTGTATGTGGACATATGTATATTTTGTATTATTTTTATTTATTTATTTATACATAGATATATATATCATTACATTCTAAGTGTATTTTGATATAAATATATATATATCAATATCAAAATACTGTTAGAATAAAATTGAATATATATATATAATTTTTTTTTAATTATTAAAAATTATTTTTATTTTTTGTTATTTATTTTTATTAACATATTATTTGTATTTTATAATAATATATATATACCATATATATAGTTATTATATATATTGTATATATTCGTGTGTAATTTAAATATAAGTGTATTTTTATATTAATATACGTATATATAAATATAAAAATACACTTAGTGTGACATTATATATATGATACATATACATATATTATATATATAGATATAATACATGTGTATATATATCATATATATATACACATATTATTATTTTTTTTACACTGATTGCTATTTTTTTAACTTTATTTTTTTATTTTACACTTGCAGGGAGACTGCCTGTCAGCACAGACAGTCCCCCTGCAGGCAGATACAAAGACCCCTATTGCGGTCATGTGATCGAGTGATCACATGGCCGTGGGGTCCTGATCTGCCGAGGGGGGACTGCCCGGGCAGACAGGCAGTCCCCCTGGACCGGGAGGAGAGCTGATCGCCGCCGTGGGACCGACGGCGATCAGGTAAGTAGCCCAAAACCGTTATGACGGTTCAGGACCGTCAGCGGTCCAAACGCACGTTTTACCGCTGACGGTCCTGAACCGTCAGCGGTCCTGAAGGGGTTAAGGACGGAGCCAATTGTACAAGTTGTGATCAAAACAAAACAAACAAAACCTGGAATTTGCGCTAAATGTCTGTTCAACCATAATTCACCTCTTTCATATTAAGTACACCCACACTTATTATATATAATTTTGTTCAGGAGAAACAGGGCTTTAATTTCATATCAAATATTTATATATGAAACATAATTGAATGTGAATAAAATCTAAAAAAGTACATGAGAAATTAAGAAAAAAAAATTTCAAGTTCTGCATCACATTTTAACTGTGAATGTCATAATACTGTTTGATTTTACTGCAATAAAAACACATTTGTATTCAGCGATGTCACAGGTGTACCACAGTACCCCTCATGTACAGGTTTTATGAGTTTGTGGAAACTTACAGGGGGGTCAAATATAGTTTTTTTTTTTTTCCCTTTTCCATTGAAATTTGCGAGATTGGTTTGCTGGGCCTATGTTGCCTTTGGTAGCCCAGGAATGAAAATGAACCCCATCTTGGCATACCATTTAAAAAGAAGACAACCCAGGGAATTTAAAATGGGGTGTGCCCAGTCTTTTCTAGTAGCCACTTAGTCACACACCATGGTCAAAGTTAGAGTTTATATTAGTTTTTTTTGCATTTTTCACAAATAAACTGCCCTTTCTCGAATGATATCAGTATTAAATATTTTACTGCTCTAAAACACTCATATTTGTGTAGAGTAATGTCTCTCAAGTACAACAATACCCCTCATGTACAGGTTTTAAGGTGTTTTGGAAAGTTACAGGGTCAAATATAAGATTTGCCAATTTCTGTTTTTGCAATTTGCCAGATTGGCTATGTTGCCTTTTAGACGGTATGGCAGCTAAGAAATGAAAATTAACCCCACCATGGCATACCATGGTGGGGTATGTCCAATGTTTTTTAGTAGCCACTTAGTCACAAACGCTAGTCAAAATTAGTGTTCACATTTGTTTCTTGCATTTTTTACACAAAAACTCGACTTTTACTCGTGATAGCATTGTCGTGATATGTTTTACAACACACATATTTGTGTTCAGCAAAGTCTCCCAAGTACAATAATACCCCACATGTCCAGGTTTTATGTTGTTTTGGAAAGTTACAGGGATAAACTTAGGACTTGCAAATTAAATTCTCTGGACTTGCTTCCTGGGTTATCAGGCTGATCCCTCAAATTATAATTAATAAAGTGACCTAATTATGTTAAAAGATTACATAAATATACATGTAGAATTTATTTAAATATATATATATATATATGTATTTAAATTCTATGTGTACATTTATGTAATTATATCTATTTATATGTATATATGTTTTATTTCTTTTTAAAATATATATATATATATATAATTTCATTCTAAGTGTATTTTGATAATATATATATATATATATATATATATATATATACATAATATCAAAATACTTTTAAAATGAAATTGCATATTATATATAGTGGAAAATTTATTCATACTTACCGTAATTTTCTTTTCCTGGCTATTATTCATGGCAGCATATACACATGGGTTAGCTCCTCCCCTACAGCCGATAGGACAGGAAAACCACCAAGGTTTTAAAAGGAGGCTCCATCCCTAAGGTCCTCAGTCAGTTTACAAGCTCTACAGTACATAAATAGAGACATTAATGGGTGGGAAGTATATGCTGCCATGAATAATAGCCAGGAAAAGAAAATTACGGTAAGTATGAATAAACTTTCCACTTTCCTGGCTAATCATGGCAGCATATACACATGGGGAATACCCAAGCTTACAAAGGGAGGGACAGAATAGCCAATCAAATAATCAGAATAATTCAACATAGATAGAAGAATGAACTGAGTTAAGTACTTGAGTACCAAATTGCGCATCATAGACTGTTTTAACGAACAGTATGAAATGCCAGACAAACGTGTCTAAAGAGGTTCAAATGCTGGCTTACAAAAAGTGTCAGCAGAAACCATTGCCATGGCAACCCATGATGCTGCAACAGCATGAGAGGAGAGTGCCCTGATACCCTCCAGCACAGGTAGAGAACGGACGTGACGTCCAAATTGTGCCTCATTAATTGCTTCAATATCCAATATGAAATGCAGGACAAACTAGTTCAAAGAGGTCCAAATGCCAACTTTACAAAGTTTCAGCAGAGACCATTGCCATGGAAGCCCACGAGATGCTGTACTAGTGGAGAATGTACTAGTGGAGAATGCCTCAAATCCTTTGGTACAGGTAGAGAATGGCATTGAAAGGCTCTCACTTTAGGCAGGATCTCTGGTGCTACATGCAAGACAACCATATCCTGTTGAAATTCAGTGAATGGGGGTACACAGGATCAAGCCTGGAGTTCACCCATTTTCCTTGCTGGGGTACTAGCCACGAGCACTTTCTGTGCTACCACCATGGAAGCTCCTTCTAGAGGTTCGAATAATGGTTCAGTCAGGGCCCGTGAGACCAGTGCTACGTCACATATTGGCTTCACCACACTCAGTGGAGGCATGATTTCATTCAATGCCTATATGAAGCAAAGTGCAGCTAAGTGCACACATTCACCTTGCTGAGGTACCAGTCATCAGCAACAGCAACGTCTGGGCTAACATCATGGAAGCTCCTGCTAGAAGTTCAGTCAGAGTCTGTGAGACCAGTGGTACGTCACATATTGGTTTCAACACTCTCAGCGGAGGCTTGAGTCCAATTGTTGCTTACATGAAGCAAAGCACCAGGGGCATCAACGCTCAATCTGTACCCTTCAGTACAGGTAGAGAATGACATAGATAAGCATTCACCATAGGCAGGATCTTCAGGTGCCAAATGCAAGATGACCATATCTGTTGAAAAGTAGTGAAAGGGGATTCACAGGATCAAGCCTGGAGTTCACCCATTTTCCTTGCTGGGGTACCAGCCACCAGCACTTTCTGTGCTACCACCATGGAAGCTCCTTCTAGAGGTTTTGAATAATGGTTCAGTCAGGGCCCGTGAGACCAGTGGTACGTCACATATTGGCTTCACCACACTCAGTGGAGGCATGATTTCAATCAATGCCTATATGAAGCAAAGTGCAGCTAAGTGCTCCTCTAGAGTGTTATAACACAGAACCTTTCAAGGCCTGAACAAGGAATAATTCCAACAGACAAAAGCATGTCAAGCTTAGTAAAGCCTGTATAGGATTGTAAGAGGATCTCAATGACCGTCTCAGGGATGCCTATACTAATATGGACTCCCGCATCAACACCAGAACTTGAGGATCCTGGTGTGTCATGGGGCCTTGTAATAGGTCTGGATGTACAGGAATTTCCCTTGGAGGTTCCAGAATCATCTTATTCATCATAGGAATTAGAGTCGACACGGTCTTCCACTGTCACTTTTTGCATTGCCTTTTTAGGAAAGTCTAAAACAGGAAAATATGTACATCACACTAAAATTCAAAATTTGAGTCAGTGTATCCTGAACCTGAGCATTCTGGTCCTAGCATGAAAAATACTTCTGGACCTGGTAGGTCTAAGAAATGGCCATCAGATCTATGTAGGGTATCAGACAATCTGCGTCAACCCTGAGGATACGTCAGGACATGGTTGCCAATCCACCTTGTCCACAGTTATTCGGCTCCAGCAAACAGCCATTGTATTCTGAGCCACTGGTTGTTGTTCTGTGCCCTGATCATTATGGGCTGGAATTCCATCAATACGTATCTGTGAGACCCATCTTGGTAGATATAGGATACAGTTGCATTGATATTTGAGCAAATTAGGACCCACCCATTCTTCAGCAAGCCTCTGAAGTGAAGAAGAACCTTGAAAATGACTTAGTTCCATACAAATGAATGGAAATATTGTGCAACATGGTCCAAACATTGTGCAACCAATCTTATAAAAACTGGAATTCAAGCTAATAATCGACCAATGAGGTTCTGTTCACTGGAAATTCAGAGATCTAATCCCTCTTTCAGCTGCCAGGGTAAGGTGTAACTCCACTGATGGGGACATAGTAAGTGGCTGGCTCCAATAATCTTTCTCTTGTTAGACCAAGATAGGAAGGATCTGTAAGGAATCCAGAGATGCCATTGGGCCCATCTGACAAGTCTGCTAGTGGAAGCCAGGATTCCTAGTAGTTGCATCTATTTTCTTGCTGTTACCAAGCAGAAATGAAGAAACTGGGAGAGAAAACCTTTTCAATCTGTGGAACTGTTCCCGAGATAGGGAAAAGCAGAGCATAGAATCTTCCACTTGGGAATGTCAACCACTGAGCTGGTCTGAAACCGCTTTTCTTGATATTCATCAAGCAGCCAAACTTTAGGAGTTATGAAAGAACTATATACCTCTGTGTGCCTGCCTTCTGAGGGTCTAAGGCTATCAGAAGTAGATCCTCCAGATAATGGAACCAGGTGGAGTTCTGGACTCTCAATAACTCTATAAGCACATATTCTTGGGGCCACATTGAGGCCAAATGGTAGGTTCTCTTCTGAGCTAATGCCGAAGATCTCTGCAGATTGGACTGAAAGTAAGCATCCTTGAGATATATAGAGGTAAGGAAATTATCCTTCCAGATTGCTTGAGATATGGATCTGATTGACTCCATCCCGAAGACTCGGACATTCAGCCTCTTGTTGGCCCCTATTATGCCCAGTGTAGGCTTTCATGTGCTTTTCCTCTTAGCACCAGAAGAGAGGCAAAACGTGTCCCTGGAACTGCTCTTGTTCTGGGACCTAAAAAAAAAATCACCTCTTCGTCCAGAAGGCTTCTTCCTTCAGTGCTTTACCTTTTGATTCATTGGCCTGTTGGTATGGAGACTCCTGTGCCCATTAAGAAAAAACTCCAGTCTATTTCAATCTGGACCCTGGATACCACTCAAGCCTCCAGAGTATGACGAGCCCAGGTATGTGTGATCAGAAAAATGAGGCTCCTAGTACTGGAGGAGATATGTTCATTGCTGAAGAGCAAAACGACTGCGTTATAGCTCCATTAGAACCTTGAAAGGCAGGTTTACCAACTGCCATGAGTCACCTATGGAGTATTCCCTGCAGGGCCAGTAGCTCCATGTATCTCAGAAATACTGGTCACTGGAGGTTCTCCGGTCAGACTATGAGGAGCTGGGATCCTTGGAACTTCCATCCTAAGGTACCAATATCTTGCAGCCCTCATTCGCCTTTTCAATGGAATTATCCAAAGTTTCCCCAAACAGCACCACCCCTTCAAATAGAATGGTGTAGAGGGCAGACTTGGAGGATGAGTCATCATCCCAGAAATAGAACCATAATGCTTTCTTAGCTGATATAGATAAAGCCATTTGATCCAGAGAAAATCCTAGTTACATCTAGGGAAGTTTCTGTGAAGAAATCAGTAGTAACCTCAGACTGCCTCTTCAATCTTGGCTTTTAATATCTCTCTCCATAGTAGCCTTTAGATCTTTAATCACATATTTCATGTTTGTAGAAACAGCAGCGGAAGTCACAGCTGGCTGGCCTCCTGCAATGGTAGGCGTAAAATTTTGGACAGGTCTGCGTCCACCTATGATCCATAAGTGTGCAACTTAGGTGGTGTAGTTCTGGGGTTGGAAATAACTTCCTCCACAGGGTAAAGCTTGGCCTCTTTTCTTACCCTGAAGGCCTCTGGAACTTACTTTTTAAGCCCTGCCCCCATGTCATGTGGCTGCACAGTGATAGGTCATGCTGAAGCGACAACCTTCTGGAGGAAGTCAGTGCATAACCGATTCCTTCCACTGTTTTCTCCTCATAACCAGATCCTGGTGAAGAATCAGACACCTGACAAATAATAATAACTAAATATTACCTGTGGTAAAGTATTAAGAAAAAATGTGCACTGTTAAATTCTATAAGAAACCAGCAAAACAGCTTTAAAACAGGCTGAAGACAGCACTTATCCATGTCTGGAGACCCTGCAAATACTTACCAAATAAGTGTGGTATGTTTACTGTAATTTTCCCTTTATTTTAGGCACTTTCTGGCAATTGCCCTTATCCAAGATGGCTGCCACAACTTGTATTCCCACAATGCAAGTCATCTGTATTAGGCCCAATAAGGCACAAACTGCACACATGTGGGCCTATTCCGAGTGTGTTTGCTGTTTAGAGACCAGGGAGGACTCTGTCTGAAGCCTACATGGCCCCTAAACACCTAGGGTACCGGGAATAAATCACTGGGACCGAGGGGAAGAAAAATAGATAACAAAAGTGCCTGCAAGGGAGTTGAAAAGGCAACCATGTGCAAAAAGTCAACGTTTAAAGGCACCACAGTCTAAAGGCCTCAAGATATAAAAGGTAACACAGTTTTCAAAGTGTATCACAGTTTTAAAATATATCAGTCTTCAAATGCACTGCAGTTTTCCAAATGTACAGCAGTTTCCAATGACTTGCGGTATTACATGCAACAGTATTAAATGCAAATTTAAATGAAACAGTTTTAAATGCCACACAGCTTAAAGGACCACTCTAGTGCCAGGAAAACATACTCGTTTTCCTGGCACTAGAGTGCCCTGAGGGTGCCCCCACCCTCAGGGACCCCCTCCCGCCCGGCTCTGGAAAGGGGAAAGGGGTTAAATCTTACCTTTTTCCAGCGCTGGGCGGAGAGATCTCCTCCTGCTCTCCTCCTCCGATCCTCCTCTTCTCCTCCCCGTCGGCTGAATGCGCACGCGCGGCAAGAGCTGCGCGCGCATTCAGCCAGGCACATAGGAAAGCATTCATAATGCTTTCCTATGGACGCTTGCGTGCTCTCACTGTGATTTTCACAGTGAGAATCACGCAAGCGCCTCTAGTGGCTGTCAATGAGACAGCCACTAGAGGTTTTGGGGGAAGGCTTAACCCATTAATAAACATAGCAGTTTCTCTGAAACTGCTATGTTTATGAAAAAATGGGTTAACCCTAGAAGGACCTGGCACCCAGACCACTTCATTAAGCTGAAGTGGTCTGGGTGCCTAGAGTGGTCCTTTAAATGCAACACAGCTTAAATGCTTCCTAGCAAAAGCACAACCGCATAATGTACCACAATCTTAAAAATAATGCACTAGTTTAAAGATATCGAAGCTTAAATGCATCACAGCATAAAAGCACAACTGCATAAAGTACTGCAGTAAAACAGGCAAATAAAGTAATGAAGATAAAAAAACATAGGGGGGTGTGGCCTAACCACCGAAGCGGACAGTCGCACGGCCTCAGAGCTCCGGCTAAACAACGAGAAAACTAACTTTTAATATAGGGGTGACCCCCTCAAAAAAGGCACCTGAGAAACGTCTTACACTCACTAATGGGTAAGAAGACGAAAAAACTGAAACCTGACCGACCCCAGCAGGGGAGAAGCATCGGGGACCTCTGGAGGCAGGCACATGGCGCCCAGGAGTCTACAATGGCGGCTCTCCATGGCGGCTGTTCCGACTTCTCCAACGGAATGTCGGAGGAAGGGGACGATGACCACACGCTGGCAACGGCTCGGCAAATGACTACACAAGTAGCACCTCAACAAAGAACTCCCGATGCCGCCCCAGTAACTTTAACGGCCATCAGGGAACTCATGGCAGAGCTCCACACTAAAATCTCGGCGGATGTGGCCATGATCCGTGAGGACCTACGGGGCCTGACAGGCCGCATCGGAGAAATGGAGCACAAAACACAAGCCCACTCACAACAAATTAATGTCCTCACACGACAGGTGGAAGAGCTCACAAAACAGAGCGCAACTTTTGAGAGTAGATTCGACGCCCTTGAAGACAAAAGGAGACAGAAGAACATAAAGCTAAGGGGTGTAGGGGAGACGGTGCCACCAGAAGAACTCCCACACCTCGCAAGGCGCCTCCTGACAGCCATACTTCACCAAAACAGGCTAAAACGATATCGCTGGAGGGTATTTTCCGACTACAGAAGCCGATTAAGGCACCAGCCGCAGCTACCAGGGACATTGTGATACAGTTCCAGACCCTCAGGGACCGGGCGACAGTGATGGCAGCAGTCAGAGGGCAAACTCCCTATAACTTCGAGGGAATGTCTCTAACTTTCTTTGCTGACCTGTCAGGGGGAACCCTTGCTTGGCGACGGTCGCTCCGACCACTTACCTCCCTCCTGCGCACGAAGACCATCAGCTACAGATGGAGCCAGTCTCGATCACTCCAGATACCACGCGGAGACACCGTCATCACCATACGGGACTTATCGGAGGCACCAAGCCACTTGCTCGCACTGGGACTACCACCGGACTCGCTGGGCCCGACAAACCCTCATGGATGGGACCCCGGGGCTACCCGTGTCTTTGTACCCAGGGACAGAGCGCTAACCGCTAGAGCGGGGCCCACAACATAATTCCAAGCTGGACCGGACCCACGCACGAGCTGATGACTTGGATGGAACTGCTGAATGCTCCGGCTTCACTGCGGACATTTGCCGCCGAGCATGAGACAGGGACCAGATCTGCCATACTTTTTTTTGTGATGCAAGTACGGCCAGCTGAATACCACCCGCTCATACTGATCTGCTAATTATTGTTCTTATTGTTTTTAGTCATTGTCATGTGCTCCCTTCTCTGCCATAGGGATTTATGGTGGCGGGGCCCTCTCAGGCGATAAAGGGGTTTAAACCGTCTCTCACGAGCAATGTTGGGGGTATATTGGCATCCCATAAGACTAGTTGGTATCCTTAGAGTAAAATAATTTTGGGACGGCATGCAAACACACCCAATAAGGTCTCACATGCCTTTACCGTAAACACCCTAATGCCCCCTCCAACATACCCTCCAGACCCCGGTGGTCCTCCTAACCACCCCATAAGATTCATACCCAGTTCTCAGGCCTACATCCCGTAGCTTCTTAGCCCATAGTACTCCCAACGTCTCCTTCTAGATCCCACCACACGAGGCACTCACCATTGCTTCATATAATAAGGGATTTTCGCTTCTGGGCTCTACTGTTTTTAATTAGGCTGGGCCAGTAGGAGCCTTATACGAAGGTGTTATATTAAGTTTTTACGTACAGAGTACGGGTTTCTATACATGTATATATGTTGTATTGGTATATTTGTTTTTTGCTTTGTTTTTGTGTTTTTTTTCTGTCGTTTAAGATGAGCTAAACCTTCTGCAGCATCCCTGATGGGGCTGGACTCTTCCTGCACTCCCTATATTGACCTACAATGCTCTTAATTGAGGCGATAATGGGTGATGCGATACACTGCTCGGTGTACTTCGAGCCCTTTTACTAGCCCAATGTCGCTCATGGCAGCTAGATAGCTGTGACATTCGCCCTAACCTTTTATTAAGGAAGAACACATCAGGTACTATTGAACCAGTCCACATTGCCTGCCCTTTGCGTAACTGCATTTCATTATACTTATTAAGCTCTAAACACTAGACCCCCCCCCCCCGCCAGCCCTGATGCAATAGTTAGGCCGCTACATGGCATTGAACCATGCATTCACGTTGGAAAGACGAAAATCGATTTGGCCGCCTGATCGCCCCATTAAGCCATACACCACAAAGGGGAACTGCAGCACACTGATACATGAGGCGCTTACAGCACAGTCCAAATTCATGTGTATGAATGTCTAGTTAAAGCTTTACACGTCTCATTTTTTGACACAGCCTTCATTATATAACTACTGGCGAATTTATTTTACAATTATAACAATTTGAGTTACCACCTTACCTACGCGTATATTTAACTTTGTTCTGCATCTTGAATACTTTTGCGATGCCCTTTTCAAGTGTCGCTTACAACAAAAACAAAAATTGTGCATTGTATTTCTATGTTATGCCACACAAAAACAATGTTTACTGCTATATAATGGGTGCCTGCCGTTGGGGCATGGCACACACGTGTGTAACTGTTAACCTATATGCACTCAAAAATAAAGAATTAAAAAAAAAAAAAAACACATACATGTCCGTCAGTAAAGGGAGCAAATTGCTCACATCCTAAGGGCTGTAGGACAGGAAAAAGACTGAGGACCTTAGGGATGGAGTCTCCTTTTAAAACCTTGGTGGTTTTCCTGTCCTATCGGCTGTAGGGGAGGAGCTAACCCATGTGTATATGCTGCCATGATTAGCCAGGAAATATATAAATATATATATATATATAACTCCATAATAAGTGTAATTTGATATTGATTATATATAACTATCAATATGAAAATACACTTATTATGGGTTATATTTATGCTAGACCCGCTTCAGTCTGGTTTCCGCGCTAAGCACTCTGTGGAAACGGCAGTGACAAAAGTATCCAATGATCTACTCACTGCTAAATCCCGTGTTCACTACTCTATCCTAATTCTCCTTGACCTTTCTGTGGCTTTAAACACTGTTGATCATCAACAGCTTCTTCTCATCCTCCGCAATATCGGTCTACAAGATATTGCTCTCTCCTGGTGCTCCTCCTACCTCTCCCAGCGCTCTTTCAGTGTTGCTTTCTCTGGCTCTGCTTCTTCTCCCCAACTCCTCTCTGTTGGTGTCCCCCAAGGTTCAGTCCTTGGTCCCCTCCTGTTCTCCATCTATACTGCCTCCCTTGGTAAACTCATTAGCTCCTTTGGCTTCCAATATCATTTCTATGCGGATGACACGCAAATCTATCTGTCCTCTCCTGATCTCTCCCCGTCCCTCTTGACTAGTGTCTCTGACTGCCTCTCTGCTATTTCTAACTGGATGGCTGCCCACTTCCTTAAACTCAACTTGACCAAAACTGAAATTCTGGTCTTTCCTCCCTCGAGTGTTGCTACTCCTGTGTCTGTCTCCCTCGAAGTCAACGGTGTTACCATCAGCTCCACCACGCCGGCTCGCTGCCTAGGTGTTCTCTTTGACTCCGACCTCTCCTTCACACCTCATGTTCAGTCTATCGCCAAATCCTGCCGCTTCCATCTCAAAAACATTGAGCGCATCCAACCCTACTTAACGCCAGATGCGACTAAGGTGCTGGTCCATTCCACTGTCTTTTTTCGCCTTGACTACGGTCATCCGCACCTCACCCTTCTCAGTCCCTACATTGGCTTCCTGTAAGATATAGGGCTCACTTATGTCTATCTTATGTCCGTACTCCCACCTCTGATGCTCGGCTTCAAAACTTCTCGAGGGCTGCACCGTTCCTGTGGAACTCACTTCTCTCCTCCGTTAGATGCTCACCCAGTCTCCACTCCTTCAAATTATTAAAAACACACTGAGAAACCCTCAAGCCCTCTGTTCCTGTGTGTCCAACTTGTCTGGTCACAACTACATTTTTGTATGTCCACCCACTGTAAAGCGCTGCGGAATTTGTTGGCGTTATATAAATAACATAATAAATTATATATGTAACTCCATAATAAGTGTATTTTGATATTTAGATATACAACTATCAATATGAAAACACACATTACTTTCAGTTTTTAGGCAGTCCCCCCGCAGGCAGCTGCATAGGCAGCTATGCCTGCCATGTGATCGCTCTTTGAGAGCGATAACATGGCCCCCGAGGCCAAAATTGCCGAGGGCAGACGGAGGTGAGTAGTGGGAGGCTGCGGGGGCTTAAAGCTGTTAGGGTGTTCTATGCCGCCGTAACGGATTTAAAGCCCATTATAATGCGGACGGCATTATTCCAACTGGAATGCCCCTCTTGACGGGAAATTGGATGATGACTATCCCATCTAAGCATAGTGTTCGTTGAAGTAGGTTTGCGGTAAAGGGTGGTATTGATCTGAAGATTATCAGTGATTGTAAGTGTACAGTCCAGGAAATTACGTATGAAGTATCCATTTCCATGGTGAGTCTGAGATTAAGATGATGGATATTGAGGATTTCCAGAAACTTGGTAAAAAGTTCCCTGTACCCGTCCAGACAATGAGTATGTCATCTATATATCTCCTGCACAAAAAAACATGAGCAGTGTATTGCATCATCCAACTTCCCTCAAGATGGGCATTCCAGTTGGACAATATTTGAGGCTTAGGAAATACTGCTCTTCTACTGAAGATTTTAAGCATAAGTCAATACAGCTCAAGCAAAGGTTCAAAGAAAGGGTGTATCCCAACAGATGCTTTAAAAATGCATACCAGAGAACATTGCCCTGTGAGCGTGAAACGTTACTAAGTGACACAGCTAGGTTGGATATCCCCAAACAGAGTGTGTAGTTAATTTTGACTCAGGATGGGATGTTGCTAAAAAAAAATAAATTTTGGCCACTCCTGACTCAAGATCCACACTTGTCAAATGTTGTTTCCCCAAGAGTCTCACTTACAGCTAGAAGGGGCAAAAACTTAAAAGAACTGTTGGTACCGAGCCATTTGTCATTTCCCAATACATATATCAATTGGATTTCAGTGAATGGTACCAATGTGAACGCTGTGTAGCATGTCGCTATGTTTCCAAGGGATCAAAAGTGGTAACAGATTTGACCGACACGGTCAAAATTCCAATAAAGCAGTTTTTTTAACTGCAATACCTCTGGAGTGGTATATCTTCTAACATGCGAGTGTGGCTTAAAATATGTGGGCAAGACCATATGCCCCTTTAAAAGGAGAATAATGGAACACGTCCACTCAGTGACATCATTTAAGGACACTCCTGTCGCCAGACATGTCAGGCTATACCACAAAGAATCTCCCAGGGACATGAAGTTTGCTGGAATTGAAAAGGTTTGTATGAGAAAAAGGGGTGGAGATTTAGATCTAGCTCTCAAAAAGAGAGTGTTTTTGGATCTACAAATTGGGTACCCTAGTACCAAATGGGTTAAATGAGGGCTTCACGTTCACCCCATTTATTGGTACATAGGAGTAATAATGTTAACATAAATAAATGAGATACACTGTTATACTTGCAAATGCTTTACACAGTTTATTCCCTTTACTTTATAATGTTGACAGGATTATAGGTACACAAGATTACCAGTTAAATGCTTTTGATTATATTATTATTATTATTTTATTTATATAGCGCCATCAGATTCCATAGCGCTGTACAAAGGGTGGACTAACAGACATTTAATTGTAACCAGACAACTCTGGAACAGAGAGGTGGAGGGCCCTGCTCAATGAGCTTACATTCTAGAGGGAGTGGGGTATAGTGACACAAAGGGTAAAAGTAGGGGTACGAAGTAAGATGTTAGAAAAGTATTTGCTGAGGGCTTAATAGGTAATTTTTGACAGTTGCAGGAGAGGAGTCATGGAGGGTGGGGGATGAAAACCTGCTAACAGTTTAATTGATATGCTTTCTTGAAGAAGTGAGTTTTCAATGATTTTTTTGAATGAGTATAGATTAGGTGAAATTCTTACGGAGGATGGAAGGGAGGTCCACAGAAGGCGAGCGTTCGAGGTGGGAGTACAGACAGAGGATAGACGTAGGTCTTTGGCAGAGCGTAGGGGCCTTGACGGGACATACTTGTGTATTAGGGAGGATAGGCAGGTTGGAGCAGCATTATGTAGGGACTTGTAAGCAAGCACCAGAATTTTAAATTGAGCCCTATATCTAACTGGGAGCCAATGCAGGGACTGACAGAGCGGGGAGGCGTGGGAGGTGCGGAAAAAATGAGCCTTGCCTCCGCATTCATTATAGATTGCAACAGTGCAATCTGGGAACACGTAAGACCACTGAGAAGAGTATTGCAGTAGTCCAGGTGAGAGAGAACAAGAGAATGGACCAGCTCCTTAGCTGCATCCGGGGTTAAATAGTGGCGGATGCGCGCTATGTTTTTGAGATGGAAGCGACAGGATTTGGCGATTGATTGGACATGAGGGGTGAAGGAGAGGTTGGAACACTCAGGCAGCGAGCCTTCAAGGTAGAGGTGATAGTGCCATTGACTTGGAGGGAAACAGACACGGGAGTAGTAACACTTGAGGGAGGAAAGATCAGAAGTTCTGTTTTGGACAGGTTGAGTTTAAGGAAGTGAGCAGCCATCCATTTGGAAATCGAAGAGAGGCAGTCAGAGACACGAGTCAAGATGGGCGGAGATAGATCAGGAGAGGACAGGTAGATTTGCGTGTCATCAGCATAGAAATTATAACGGAGAGGCGTGTCCTGATACTCCATGTGAGCGGTCGCATAGCTGGCGAGCTCCCGGCGCCTACATAGCAAAGACCCGGCAAAAACGCTCTAAAACCCCTCGATGGGGAATAAAAAGAAATCCATAGCAAGGCTCAAGCAAGAAATCGGGAGATCTGGATAGGTAATATGGCGATATGGCGGCAGTCCCACGAGAATCTGACTCATCTCCCCCAAGCCCGACATCCTCGGAACAGTCCACGGTCATAAAAGACATGGATATTAAGGAGATGCTGCAGAATTTACCCTCCAAGAAAGACCTAGCATCTATGCTAGCAAGGTTGGAGGAATCGATGCAAGAAAAGATTACCAGCATCGCCAGAGATGTGCACCACGTGGGGCAAATATTAAGGGAGCCGGAAGATGAAAATTTGCAAACGATAGCAGCGATTAAAGCCCTGGAAAGGAGGCAAGATAGAATGGATTTAAAGTTTATTAACATGGCAAGAAACTTTGAAGAACTAGACAATAGGAGCCGGAGAAATGATTTACGTCTGAGAGGACTGCCAGAATCACAAGAGGCCTCTGAAGACCTGCAGGCTAAATTAGACACTTTTCAAAAAATCCTCAAGAGGCCCGCGGACACTCCAGTCTTACTTGACTGGGCCCACAGAGCCCTGTGGCCGAAAGGCCTCCCACAAGATAAACCAATGGATGTAATATGCAGAGTCCATTATTTTACCGTAAAAGAAGAGATTTTGAAACTCTCTAAGGACTCCTCAGCAATGACTCAGGGAAATCTACAATTACAATTGTTTCCAGATATGGCTTGGACCACCTTACAAGGCCGCAGATCCCTACACCCCATAACCGGAATGCTACAGGAACGTAACATAAAATACCGATGGGGATACCCTTTTTCGTTGACCGTGACTAAGGAAGATCAGCAGCAGATGTTCCACAATTCCTTCGCAAACCCGGTCTACCCCAAGTAGATATACCGGTCTGGTATACAGAGAACTCACAACAAGCGATTCCATCACAACCTCAGACGCAGCGGAGACGATCTCCTACCGGCTCCAAGAGACCTACATCCAGACAGCCCTCACAACACCGAATACAAGGCCAAGTGACAGACAGGACAACATGAATCTGGACTATATCTTGCAACACACAGCTTTCAGACTCAGTCTGCAAAACTGAACGTTTATTACATTCCAGGTATCGTATCAATAGGGAAGGGAATAATATCAGGGAACTAATCTATAGAGGATAAATGGTCATGCTATACCCCACTTGGGCTCCTTGGCCCCCCGCCTGCACCCCCATGCGCCAGGAACCTTGAGCCCTCCCCCCGACCATAGGGCCACAGAATATGGGCCACAAACCCGCCACATTAGGGGTGGGCTTGGAGGTGCTAGACCACCAAAATTCATGAGGTTTGGTGCTGGGGGTGGGTGGGTGGAGTGGGAGCCTTATTTCAGGAACCAAGGCGTCAAGCAATGGCATCGCAATGGGCTCGCAGGGGGGGGGAGAGGGAGGTGGGAAAAGGTTAATAAAAAAAAAATAATAATGCAAAAATGTGTATATATATAAAACCATGTTATGATATGTATAGAATTTATATATAGTAGACCAGTGAATCCACTCCTAAAATGAACAGCAGTGCAGTAACATCTTGCATATCGAGACAGACATCTCCCATAGATCTCAATTCTGTCCACTTCTTTTACATCAGATACTAATATCACCAAACTTCATCTAAAATAACCAGGTTGTACACCCACTCTATTTACATTTAAATTAATTGGGTGCCAGTAAGATAACAACTCAAGTGTTTTAAAATATTGACATCACAATTAAGTGAAGTAAAACACTTAAACTAGACCATCAGAACTACTTGTCAAAACCTCACCCTCACACCCAACTTAGTTGGGACAGAGCGGTGTAAAAACCTCACCAACACACAATAAAGTTGATTTTTTTTCCCAACCCCTCTCAGTCAACTGAGTAGGAGGAAAAAGGGACACACACAGACTCCCTTTCTGACACAACTGCGTCAAATTGTATTGCTACTAGTAGCAATCTTTTACGTTTGTTATTGTATATAGTTGTATATTTTTTAGTTTACATCAAAATAAGACAGTGAATAACTCCGTAAGGTAACTGGACTGACTGAACATAATCCGGTTCAATACTTGCTGATTGTCAAGAAATAATATGGACAAACGACTGCACATAGTTTCCTATAACGTTAAAGGTCTCAATTCACTAGAAAAGAGACATATGGCTATGAGAGATTTTCATAAAATGAAGGCAGACATTGTCTTTTTACAAGAGACCCACTTTAGGGGTAAGGAAGCTCCAAAACTTCGCCATAAGCAATTCCCAATAGGCTTTTATAACAATTACAGCCTCAAGAAATCTAGAGGAGTAGCCATTTTAATAGGGGCCCAAGTCCCTTTTACTTATTCACAACAGATTTCAGACGATTCAGGGCGATACATCATCCTGATAGGACACATAGGAAGTAACCCGATCACACTAGTTAATATATATCTACCAAACACTCACCAATGTGCATCCCTGAGACGCATATTAACTAAGGTCAGGAAGTTTGCAGAAGGTATCATCATTATGGGAGGGGACTTTAACATGTCCTTGGATGCCCAATGGGACTGTACATCACAATGTCCAATGCATTTGGCCTCATCAAGAACCCAGATGCGAAAAATACTGCATGAAAACCAGCTCATAGACTGCTGGAGAGTGCTTAACGCCAACACGAAAGATTACACTTTGTATTCTAACCCGAATCACATATACACTCGCATTGACCTATTCCTCACCACACATAAAGACCTGACTCTTGTACGCAAAGCTACTATTGGCAATATCACGTGGTCTGATCACGCCCCTATACATTTGTGGGTATCTATACCAACAGTACCCAAAACAAAATATCAATGGAAACTTAACCCCCACTTACTAGTGAACACATCGGTACGCAAAGCCATGGAAACATCCATTAACCAATACTTTGAAACCAATAAAACTCCAGACACCTCATCAACCATAGAGTGGGAAGCACATAAATGTGTCATTCGAGGGGAACTAATAAAATGGGGATCCCATCTGAAAAGGGAAAAATCATAAACTAGAAAGAAATTAATCCAAGATATTAAAACATTAGAAGAACCTCACAAAACGACCCTCTCAGAAGCAGATTTTGCTAAACTAATGACCCTAAGATCGGACCTGAAAATATTGCTAAATGACACAACTAAAAAAAGCATTGTTGTGGTCCAAACAATGCTACTACACCCATAGAGATAGATGTGGGAAGCTTTTAGCTTCCGCGGTTAAGGAGCAACAACGCACCTACATACCCAATATGAGAAGGGCAGACGGCACTTTGGCACATACAGTCGAGGATATTGCCGAAGAATTACGTAAATTTTACAAATCTCTATATTACCTACACCACATCCCACCTGACCAAGAGGTTATGCAACAGTATTTAGAGAAATATACATGGAAAAAGCTTTCAGATATAGATGCCCAATCGCTAGATACACCCTTCACGATAGAAGAACTACACCAAGCAATACGCAAAACCCCCCACAATAAAGCCCCGGGCCCAGATGGGTTTTCAGCTACATATTATAAAACTTTCATTGACGATCTTTCATCCCACCTCCTAGAGACCCTAAACTCACTGGCACAGAACACTGCATTACCCCAATCTAGCCTAGAAGTCACCATCAATGTATTACCCAAGGCAGGGAAAAACCCTGAGATTTGTGGCAGCTATAAGCCGATATCCCTGATAAATGTAGACATTAAGATCTTAACTAACATGATGGCGATGAGACTAAGACCACTCTTGAACGAATTGATTCAGCTGGATCAGGCAGGGTTTGTGCCGACTAGAGATAATACCACCAAAGTCTTGAATTTGGTCCAGTGGGCTGGGGGAAGAGGAGTGCCGTCCATCCTGTTAGCAATTGACGAAGAGAAAGCATTTGAAAGGGTGGACTGGCCTTTTTCGAAAGAGGACTCTGGATGTCCTGGGGTTTGGCCCAAACTGGAAGACATTAAATCGGTGCCATTTATTCAAGACTAACAGCTCGGATAAAAGTGAACACAATACTCTCAAACCCATTGACCATAACAAATGGAACCAGACAGGGGTGCCCTCTGTCACCCTTATTGTTCATATTAGCCCTGAAACCACTACTCCAAGTGGTCAGGACCACCAGAGACATAGAGGGTATCACGATAGGTTCACATTCATACAAAGTAACAGCCTTCGCTGATGATCTCATCTTCACCATTACGAACCCCCTACAATCTTTAAAACCATTAACAGACTATAGTTCCTATTCTAATTTTAAGATCAACGCCACAAAGTGTGAAGCTCTCAATCTCAATGTATGCAGGGAATTGGGGGAAAGACTTAGAAAAGACTACAAATTTAATTGGAACACAAAATCCATCAAATATCTGGGAATTCATATTACCAGCAACATAGCAGATATATACCAAGCAAATTTCCCACAGATTCTGAATGCGATCCAAATTGATCTTCATAAATGGGACAAACCACATTTTAGATGGTTAGGAAGAGTTAATGTTATCTTGATGAATATTCTTCCTCGCATCCTCTATCTAATGAACACAATCCCTATAAGAATTCCACATACATTTTTCGGTTCGATCAAAGCGCTTTTTATCAGATACATTTGGTCTGGGAGACGACCACGTATTGCCTACCATATACTTACACGACCTAAACATAGAGGAGGGGTGGGACCGCCAGACATCCTCCATTACTACTACGCCATATACTTGGCCAGAATAGTAGAGTGGTCATACCAACCTCCAACCAAAAGATGGATCGCTATAGAACAAGCAATTTCCCATACCCCTTCGAAGCCTTGCCATGAGCATACACGGGATCCATGGACTACCCCACCCCCAACAATGATCAATGTGTGGAAGAAAATAGTCCACTAGCCCAACATATCCCCAGGACTATCACCAAGATACCCCATATCTCATAACTTGAGGTTCCCGATAAGGAGTCAAGGGCATTCCACTCCCAATAACCGTCCAAATGGAAAATTCCTCACACATACCGCTGGATAGTATATGGAACACCGAAGGAATGGTAACACTAGCAGACATAACACAAACAACCACACATACTTTAACTCAAAAGATTTTTATTTTTCCAAATAGCGCATTTTATCAAATCTATACACATACCCGAAGGTCTTCTCAGGGAAATTACCAAATTTGAACAACTATGCATGAGCACAACAAAGCAATATCCAAATGCATGGAGCTACTACAAACACACATACATCAAGGGCTGCCTTGGTTTACGCGCAAATGGGGAAGCTACCTAAACTGTACCTTAAGTGAAAGGGAGTGGGAACTGATTTTCAACAGGACCTTCTATGCCCATCCCAGTATCTCCCTACACGAAACAAGTTACAAAATGTTATCAACATTGTACCGGACACTACAAGACATACACAGGTTCCACCAAAGAGAGTCCCCACTATGCTGGCGATGTGGGAAGGAGAATAGAGACATAGGCCACATGCAGTGGCATTGTGGCCTTTTAAGACCACTCTGGGAAATTATAAACTCAAAAATGAGGAAGATCTCGGGACACCCTATTCCATGTGAAATAGACACCATGTTACTACTTAACATAGACATTCCTATGAAAAAAATTAAATATTCCCTCGTATAGTTCATGCTAGCAGCTGCTAAAACAGTAATAGCGACTAACTGGAAAAATAAAAAACAATTGGGGCACAGGGATTGGGTTGCGAGAGTAGAACACTTTAGAGTAATGGAGGAACTCAGGTGGACGTCTGTGAGCAAGGCAGATAGGTGTAAAGATATCTGGCAACCATGGACCACATACATGGGCAAAAAATCTAACAGAGGAGCGACTAAGGATCAATGTGCATCCTAACGAACAAATACCGACTTATAAACAAAGAACTAATTGAGTACACGGATATATTTAAAGCGGCACTGTCATGCCGAACTTACCTTTCCTCAATCTCTTCCTCTTCTCCCCCTCTCTCATGATCTGTTCTCCGTTTCTTCCTGTCTGCTATAGTTTTCTTTAAAATCATAAGACAAAGTAGGGACTCTTTGCCTTATGGAGGATTTCTCCGCTTGACCAGCTCTGACTAGCGGAGGAGCAAAGTGTGCTTCATTTCCGCTGGTCAGAGCAATTTCCCCATAATTCTTACCTTTCCTCTGTGTTCCCGCGATGCTTCCTGTCATTTTAGACGAAACTGCCGAATTGCGTTCTAACTGAATGAGAACAGTATGTTCGTTTGTTTTAGAACGCAATTCGGCACTTTGTTCGTATCGGAATTTCATTCTAATGAATCAATCTCCGATTCTATTCATTGTCGCGGCTGCATCTTGAAGCCGCTTAGTAGATAACTTCCCAATTCCCACGGTATCAGGGAGTTATCTACTAAAATGCTGAAAGACCTAAATTGGTCTTTCAGCCAAATTTACTAATAAGTAAAGATTACTTAGTATTAGTAAATTCTGCCCCTACTCGCTATACCGCGAGTAGGGACATGTCTAGTAAGCAGTGACCAAAAAAAAAAACTAATGGGGGCCCTAAACGACGTGTGGGGGCCCTAAAGTAAAATAAGAGGGGAGACCTATTGTCCCACCCCCCGCCGGCCCCAGCCCCTGAGTGGTGGGTGGGGGCCATAAAGATAATGAGGGGGAGGGAGACCTACTGTCCTCCCCCTCTCCGGCCTCCACCCCTGGGTGGCAGGTGGGGGCCATAATGATAATGAGGGGGGGGCCTACTGTCCTCCCCCCCCAGCCCCCACCACTGGGCGGCGGGTGGGGGCCCTAAGTAAAATAACCCCCCCCCCCCTCCATCAAAGGTAAATAGGGATCCCCAAGTCCCTAGTCACCCACCCCCCCACCCAAACAAAAAAGCCCCTGCCTACCCCCCTCACCCTAAAAAATAGTGAGGGAGGAATAAAATTACTACCCTGTAAAGTAAAATTAAACTTACCATTTGACGTCTTCTTTTTTCTAAAATCTTCATTTTTCAGCCCCCAAAAAGGCCAAATAAAAATCCATTATACCCGTCGAACTTAAAATAAAATTAAAAAAACCGAGCGCAAAAAAAAACCTGGGTGGGGGCCATAATGATAATGAGGGGGGGGACGACACACCTACTCTCCTTCCCCCCCCCCCCCCGGCTCCCACCACTGTGCTGCGGGTGGGGGCCATAAATATAATGAGGGGGGGGGACCTACTGTCCTCCCCCCCAGCCCCCACCCCTGGGCGGCGGGTGGGGGCACTAAGTAAAATAACCCCCCCCCCCCATCAAAGGTGACTAGGGGTCACCCACCCCCACACCCAATTAAAAAAGCCCCTACCTACCCCCTCACCCTAAAAAATAGGGAGGGGGAATAAAATTACTACCCTGTAAAGTAAAATTAAACTTGCCATTCGACGTCTTCTTTTTTCTAAAATCTTCATTTTTCAGCCCCAAAAAAGGCCAAATAAAAGTCCATTATACCCGTCGAACTTAAAATAAAAGAAAAAACCCGAGCGCAAAAAAATGTATCCATCTACACCCATGGAGGGCTCTGCATAGACTGAGCTCCGCAGGGCGGGGAAGGCTTATAAAGAACACTCTGATTGGTAGGTTTAAGCCAATCAGAGTGCTCTTTGTCATTTTACACAGCGTGGGAAAATTCCAAAGAACTTTCCCACGCTGTGTAAAATGACAAAGAGCACTCTGATTGGCTTAAACCTACCAATCAGAGTGTTCTTTATAAGCCTTCCCCGCCCTGCGGAGCTCAGTCTGTGCGGAGCCCTCCATGGGTGAAGATTTTTTTTGCGCTCGGATTTTTTATTTTTCGTCAGTTTTTTTATTTTATTTTAAGTTCGACGGGTATAATGGATTTTTATTTGGCATTTTTGGGGCTGAAAAATTAAGATTTTAGAAAAAAGAAGACGTCAAATGGTAAGTTTAATTTTACTTTACAGGGTAGTAATTTTATTCCTCCCTCACTATTTTTTAGGGTGAGGGGGGGAGGCAGGGCTTTTTTATTTGGGTGGGGGGGTGGGTGACTAGGGACTTGGGGACCCCTAGTTACCTTTGATGGAGGGGGGGGGTTATTTTACTTAGGGCCCCCAACCGCCGTCCAGGGATGGGGGTCGGAGAGGGGGAGGACAGTATGTCCCCCCCTCATTATCTTTATGGCCCCAACCCGCCGCCCAGGGGTGGGGGCCGGGGGGGTGACGGAGAGTAGGGTTCCCCCCCATTATCATTATGGCCCCCACCCGCCTCCCAGGGGTGGGGGCCGGGGGGGAGGACAGTAGGACCCCCCCCTCATTATCATTATGGCCCCCACCCGCCGCACAGGGGTGGAGGCCTGGGGGTAGGACAGTAGGTCCCCGTCCCCCCATTGTAATTTATGGCCCCCACCCGCCGCTCAGGGGTGGGGGCCGGGGGGAGGACAATAGGTCCGCCCCCCCCTTAGTTATTTAGGGCCCCCACCCGCCGCACAGGGGTGGGGGCCGGTTAGTAGGATTTTTTTTACAGTGAGCAGCCACAGGCTGCTCACTGTTTAGTGGACATGACCCTACTCGCGGTATAGCGAGTTGGGGCATTCGGGAGATTTTAATCTCCCTTATGCTATTATGGGGGTCATATTGACTCCCATAGAGTGAGGGGGGACACCTAGGGGCTTATGAAGTGGCGGGGAGCACTGCTCCCTGCCGCTTCTGTCTTTATATATTACAAGGAGGGAGCTGCCTGCCGGTAGCTCCCTCCGTGTAATAAACTGAACGAACAAACAAACACTGATACACAGTGTTAGTTTGTTCGTCTGATTTTTCTATTCATTCATTCGTCTGTCTGATGAATGAATAGATGAAATTCCCGTTCGCATGTCCAGGTGTTTCACTGGGCATGTGCAGGAATCTCAGTCTGTCTAGTGTGGGTAGATGACGTGTCCCACAGGGACTTCACCTACCCACACAAAGATGGCGGCGCCCTGAATAAAGATCGGGGCAGAAAATAAAGATTAAAAAAGAGGCAATATCGGGGGCTTAGGGGCATTTGGGGGTGACTAATAGGTCAATTGGATGTAGTGGAGGCGGGAGGGGGGTTAAAAAAAACGAGATTCGGCATGACAGTGCCGCTTTAATGAGATCGGAGTAAAAACCACTAGGACAGTATATGACACTTCATATGCAAAGTGAGGTATAAATACACAAATGAATTAGCCACAAAGATTCTGGTATCAAAAGAACCTGGAGAGAGTAAAAGGTACAGGGAGGGTATAGCGTGTTTGTTATAGATACATGTATAAGCGATTTAGCCGAATGCGTGTCACCTCTACCCTATACACCTAGAGACTACACTAGCTGGAGAAACTGGATATACCAAGATAAAACTTTAGATTAGACCACATGTCAGTCAGAAGAACAATGTTATTTCCCCCCCCCCTTTTTTTCCTCCTTTCCCCCCACCCTATATAGGTTGATAAAAGGAATATTGTTACAAAAGAATGTATGTTCAACACTGTTTTGAAATGTTAAAATACTGTAGTATTATTACGCGCTGACTATGAATGATATTCCTAATGCTAAACTGTGTTATATCTTAAATTCTTCAATAAAAATAAATTAAATACATAAAAAAAAAGAAATGATAACGGAAGCCAAACGAGCTGATCGAGGGGAAAAGGTGGTGGGGCGGGAGGACCGGAGCAGTGAAGAAACCTCTTCTGCTGTAGCAGGTGTGAATGAGTGTAGAGTGGTGGAGGGAGTGGGGTTGGGTGATGTAATGGCAGGGGAAGGAGAGAAATTAGCGATCTCTTCTCTGATTGTAGAGATCTTCTTAAAGAAGTGAGATGCAAAGTTTGTGGCGGACAAGGTGGTAGAAGGAGGGGGAGTGAAAGGGTGAAGAAGAGCATCAAAAGTGTGAAATAGGGGGCGGGGCCTGACAGCTAAGATGGCCAGTCGCACATTTTAGGAGCTCCTGCAACTCTGGGCCAAAAAGCAATGTTACCAACCGTTATAATGGCACAAGTGGCAAACGGTGACCGGGAGCAGGTGCAGAACAGCATCCTGCACACAGCGATACACGCCCGACACGGATGCACCGTGGAAACACTTCAACCGGCCATGCGGCCTAAACCTATGCTGAGCCTGAGGCCCAGGGTAGACGGCCGACCTACCGGCACGGGACGCACTCCTATACAGCCCACCTCAGCCCTGCTGCCCCCCCCTATGGACCGGTGGGGGACATCCCGGTCTTCGCTGGGGACGATCACCCCCATACTCACGCCTGAACGAGCGACAAAAACGCCAACCAAGCGCAACTCACAAGGCCCGGCCAAGATGGCGGCGAGGCCTAAGACCGAGCAACCACGCATCGCACCACCCAAGCACACAAGGGACTTCATAGACCTGCTACGCAATCATTACTGGGCAAAGCTTGAAGCCCGAAGAAAACCCTACCGGCTGGCGATGAGGGAGGTGGCGGCGTGGATCCGCCCGGCCACCAGGCGCACCCTGCAATGGACCCCCCCTCACAACGCCAGGGCGGCCTCCAAACTGAATCGAAGCCCAAACAGGCGGGAAACGGCGAACGCTGAAACCCACGAGTCCGCATCACAGCAGAAAACCCGACCTACCCCTCACTCAGCGGACCCAGCAATAAAGGATAAGCAACACACCAATCTGCATACTGCCATCCACAAAGTCCGACCAACACTCAAGCGCAAGGGAGGATTGATAAAAGCAGCAGGATATCGACCACAGACAGCCCGAGCATGCACCAACATACCTGCACGGAGAGTAGTCACCAGATGGCAAGCAACGATGCGTACCTCTACAGTGACACACCCTCACTACTTCTCCACCAGCTCAGAGACACTGAGACAACACGGAAAGCACCTGGTACCGAATGGAACTCTGACTACACTGAGAGGCCTACCTCACCGATCCGTTGAGAGCCGGGACAGCCAGCAGCGCTTACCCTGGTCACGGGACTATATCTGCCCCCTAGAGGGCATAGGCTAAGCAGGGGTCCAATGGTTATACCCTGGCCCTCGGAGAGGATGCCATGCACATCTCACACATGAGGGACGCTACCCTGCCATTTCTCAGTTGTTATACTTTTCTTATTTAAATTCTCTCACCTTCACTTTCTTAAGGGTAGCAGGTACAAGTCTATTTTACTTATGTTACACAAATACCAAATTTATTAACCTCTGTATCCTTTTCCTCTCCTCCCGCCTTCACTTAGTTTCTCCACGAGGATATATTGTCAGCATGTTGGCTCTCTGAGCGAGGATTTAACATTCAGACACACTGTCTAGCATAAATCCCCACGTCCTACTATGTTTTAATATGTCTAAATTCTACTACTATGTCTCACAGCTAATTGACTCCATATTATGTATGGCATGTTTACCACGTACTTAAATCCACGGATGTCTCATAGAAGGTCAACTTCATGTTATAACGTGGTTATTACATACTGCGTTCTACCGAGGTCACATAGCCAGTTACCGTATATACTCGAGTATAAGCCGACCCGAATATAAGCCGAGGCCCCTAATTTTTCCCCAAAAAACTGGGAAAACGTATTGACTCGAGTATAAGACTAGGGTGGGAAATGCAGCAGCTACTGGTAAATTTCTAAATAAAATTAGATCCTAAAAAAAATATATTAATTGAATATTTATTTACAGTGTGTGTATAATGAGTGCAGCGTGTGTGTATGAGTGCAGCGTGTGTGTATGAGTGCAGCGTGTGTGTATGAGTGCAGCGTGTGTGTATGAGTGCAGCGTGTGTGTGTATGAGTGCAGCGTGTGTGTGTATGAGTGCAGCGTGTGTGTGTATGAGTGCAGCGTGTGTGTGTATGAGTGCAGCGTGTGTGTATGAGTGCAGTGTGTGTATGAATGCAGTGTGTGTATGAATGCAGTGTATGAATGCAGTGTGTGCAGGGCCGGTGCAAGGATATTTGCCCCCCCCATATGTCCTGACCTCCCCTCCTCCTCCCTCAGTGGTCCTTACCTCCCCACCCCCGTGTTCCTTCACCCCCCTCCCCCAGTGGTCCTGACTCACCCCTCCCCTAGTGGACCTTACTTCCCCCTCCCCTCCCCTAGTGGTCCTTACTTCCCCCTCCCCTCCCCTAGTGGTCCTTACTTCCCCCTCCCCTCCCCTAGTGGTCCTTATCCCCCCCTCCCTCCCCTAGTGGTCCTTATCCCCCTCCCTCCCATAGTGGTCCTTATCCCCCCCCTCCCTTCCTCCCATAGTGGTCCTTATCCCCCCCTCCCTCCCATAGTGTTCCTTTTCTCCCCCCCTCCCTCCCATAGTGGTCCTTATCCCACCCCCCTCCCTCCCATAGTGGTCCTTATCCCCCCCTCCCTTCCATAGTGGTATAGTGGTCCTTATCCCCCCCCCTCCCTCCCATAGTGGTCCTTATCCCCCCCCCTCCCTCCCATAGTGGTCCTTATCCCCCCCCTCCCTCCCATAGTGGTCCTTATCCCCCCCTTCCCTCCCATAGTGGTCCTTATCCCCCCCCCTCCCTCCCATAGTGGTCCTTATCCCCCCCCCTCCCTCCCATAGCGGTCCTTATACCCCCCTCCCTCCCATAGTGGTCCTTATCCCACCCCCTCCCTCCAATAGTGGTCCTTATCCCCCCCTCCCTCCCATAGCGGTCCTTATACCCCCCCTCCCTCCCATAGTGGTCCTTATCCCACCCCCTCCCTCCCATAGTGGTCCTTATACCCCCCCCCCCCTCCCACAGTGGTCCTTATACCCCCTTTTTTTTTAATTTATTTTTTTATTATTATTATTATTATTTTTTTTTATTATTATTTCTTATTTTATTTATTTTTCGTCCCCCCTCCCTGCTTGATACATGGCAGGGAGGGGGGCTCTCCTTCCCTGGTGGTCCAGTGGCAGTTCAGTGGGGGGGAGAGGGGGGCTGGCAGAGCTGTACTTACCTGTTCTGCAGCTCCTGTCAGCTCTCTCCTCCTCTGCGCCGTCCGTGCAGCTCCCTCTGTCAGCTCACACTGTAAGTCTCGCGAGAGCCGCGAGCTGACCGAGGTGCTGAACGGACGGCGCGGAGGAGGAGAGAGCTGACAGGAGCTGCAGAACAGGTAAGTACAGCTCTGCCAGCCCCCCTCTCCCCCGGTCTGTATTATGGCAATGCAAATTGCCATAATACAGACCTTGACTCGAGTATAAGCCGAGTTGGGGTTTTTCAGCCCAAAAAATGGGCTGAAAAACTCGGCTTATACTCGAGTATATACGGTAATTTTATGTTATGGCATGCTCACTACTTACTATACTCTACGGGTACCTCATAGCTAGTAAACTTCATGTTAGGGCATGTTTATTTATTACCTATTATACTCTGCTAATCTTATCATTAAGCCTCCTATGTTAAGGATCCAAGGCGATGTTAATGCATAGTGGTATAAACGTTAATAGTTAATACCTAATCTTACGCAAGACTAAGCTTGAATTATCTTACTCTATAGTTTAGAACCATATCTCTTGTTTTGTCATAACTGTTACAACTCTGATATAAATATAAAAAATGTGCTGTCAAATCATATGCCATGTCAATTCCACTGTACCTAAATGGCCGGCTCATGCTATTGTGGCATGGAAAGGCAAGATGTTAACTGTATCAACATGCACAAGAAAAATAAAGAATTAAAAAAAAAAAAAAAAGTGTGAAATAGGTGTTTGGGTTGATGGGACAGTGTACTTATGAGGGTATTAAAGTAGTGTACATTTGCAGCGGAGATAGCCAGGCTGTAGGAGCGAAACATAAATTTATAGTGGAGGAAGTCAAAGTGAGACTTTCTCCAGCAGCGTTCAGCCAACATTTTTGGAGGTGATGGGTCAGCTTGGTGTGCCAGGGTTGTAATTGGGGGCGCTTGCTGCGTTTTACGAGAGAATTGTAGGAGATGCCATGATGTTGAGTGAAGAGGAGAGAGTTGAGTTGTAGAGTGAGGTAGCCGAGTTAGGGCAAGTTAGATTTGAGATGGGTAAAAGGAGAGTATTGAGTTTTGTGGAGAAATGCTGGAGATCAAGGCAGTTGAGGTTTCTACGAAATTGGAGAGTTGAGGGTGATGAAATTTGGGTACGGGGTATGATGATGTCGAATGATAGTAGATGGTGGTCAGACAAAGGAAAAGGAACAGTGGAGAGATTAGAGGTGGTACAGAGATTGGTGAAGATGAGGTCAATAGTGTTTCCTGCCGTATGAGTTGCTGAAGTAGACAACTGCATGAGGCTAAAGGAGGAGGTTACAGAGAGCAGACGGGAGGCATCAGGGCAGTTGAGGTTGTTGATTGGGATGTTAAAGTCCCCCAGTATGAGGGAGGGAGTGCTAGAGGAGAGAAAGTGGGGTAGCCATGAAGAAAAGTGTTCGATGAATAGCCTAGGATGACTGGGGGGGGGGGGGGCGATAGATGATGGCAATTCTTAAAGGAGTGGGCTTAAAAAGGCGGACAGTGTGAACTTTAAAGGAAGTAAAGGAAAGGGCAGGGGCAGGGAGGATAGGTTGAAAGATACATTGAGGGGAAAGGGAGAAGGATGCCTACACCACCTCCTTTACAGTTGAGTCTGGGAGTGTGGGAGAATTGCAGTCCATCGAAAACAAAGAAGCGGGAGTAGCAGTATCAGAGGGGGACAACCAGGTCTCGGTGAGTGCCAATAGAGTGAGGTAGAGATGAAAAGGTCGTGTATAGCTGTTGATTTAATATTACTACAGATTGAACGGGCGTTCCACAGTGCACACAATGTTGGTAAAGAAGGATAAACTGCAGGGTATGTGGATGAGGTTTGTGTGGTTTCTGGTTGTCTTAGTGTGAACAGATGAGGTGAAGGGCCCCGGGTTGGGTGAGACATCACCAGCTGCTAGAAGTAGGAGGAGAGATAGTGACAGAAGGTGTGAGTGGGTTTTGTATGATGGGGTCTAGGATGAGATTGAGTTAGAGCAGGAGAGAGAGAATAGAGAAATTAGTGCAAGGCTTGAGATGAGAGAAGGGGGAGTGAAGCAGAGAGGGATTAATGTTAATGTTATTGTGTTGTTGAGGGAAGCGGGTATAAGGAGATAGTTTGATGCTGAGGGAGATGAGAGAAAAGGAGAATATATATATATAATTCTATTGTTTGTGGATTGCATTAAAGGGAATCTCCAGTGCCAGGAGAACGATCTGTTTTCCTGGCACTGGAGGGTCCCTCTCCCTCCCACCCCCCAATCCCCGGTTACTGAAGGGGTGAAAACCCCTTCAGTCACTTACCTGAGGCAGCGGCGATGTCCCTCGCCGCTGTCTCCTCCTCCGCGACGCTCCTCCTCTCCATTGCGTCGGCTGGTGGGTGAGACTGATCCCGCCCACCGGCCGAGGAGACCTAATGCGCCTGCGCGGCAATGCCGCGCATGCGCATTACGTCTTCCCATAGGAAAGCATTGAAAAATTATTTCAATGCTTTCCTATGGGGTTTTGAGCGACGCTGGAGGTCCTCACACAGCGTGAGGACGTCCAGCGACGCTCTAGCACAGGTTTCCTGTGCTATGGACCAGGAAGTGACCTCTAGTGGCTGTCTAGTAGACAGCCACTAGAGGTGGAGTTAACCCTGCAAGGTAATTATTGCAGTTTATGTAAAAATGCAATAATTACACTTGCAGGGTTAGGAGTAGTGGGAGCTTGCACCCAGACCACTCCAATGAGCAGAAGTGGTCTGGGTGCCTGGAGTGTCCCTTTAAAGAAATCTATTAGTGACCAGATAGATAATAATTTAGACCAAAGGGGGTTAATGTGGCATCCTATCAATACAATTGCTCTTATACATCCCCTTTACTAGATGTAGAAACATCAGTTGTGTATTACAATGTTCATTGTTCTGCCCAAAACAAAATCCAAGTGTAATGTATATTGAGGAGGTAGGACGGCGTCTGGTAAAATATATATATACGCCCCCTAGCCATATCGCCATGACTTCTGCACGGATACACCTCCAAGTGTTCCGTCTGCTACACTGAGGGCGGAGGTTTCGTCCATGTGGGCGGGGGAACAAGTATTATCCGTCGAGGAGTAGGCGGGTGGTCGGCGTTTGTGCGTTGTGCACATGTCATTTGGCCCCGTTAGAGGGGCAGGGACTCTGTCGCACCCCCAGTGTCTCATTCATTAAGGATGATTGGTCCGCCTACGGGCTTGTTAGTAGGCGCGGGTTGTATATTTGGCGGGAAAGAAACATACACCCCCATTGGTCAGTATGGATGTAGGTCCAATCCACTTCCTATTTAAAAAGCAGCACAGCATGGTGAACTGTTTAATGCCTCAGACGAAGGCGCTTTAGCAGTGCCGAAACGCGTGTCAGGCTTTTTTTTTTTTTTTTAACTCACTGCACGCTTTACTTTAGCATTAATGGTTACTTTGTGAGGGTATTTGTAGCCATTATATGAGGGCAATTCGCTCTTCAATGGGGTCTATTTTTAGGGTATTTTTCAGGCAGCATGGAGAGTCTGGATATTCTATAATTGGATGGTTCCATCAACAAAATAGCTTTTTGCCTTCATTTGCCTTCATGAAGGCCTAGCTAACTTGTGGCAACATCAATAAGGATTTTTTGCAAGATTGGGTGGTGACATTGTTATTATTCCACCGCTGTAGCAATACAGAAGTCCTTTTGTGTCCAACTCCACAAGACTGCTTTACAACCTGGGGGTGATTTGTTGCTAAATAGATTTATTGAATATATATTTTTCTACCTTCCAACATTACTCTTTGCAACCCAGCCTCTATTACCCTGTAACCCGCCCTACCCCATTATATTTGCAGAGCCTAGTAGCTTTTTTATGGTTTTATATGTTTTTGTGTATCTGTTCGTTATGTCCTTTTAAAATACATTCTAATAAATTGTGTTCTTAATCATATTAGATTCTAAAAGGGACTTTACGGTGTCCTCTGGACTTCATGTCCATTGGTCATTTCTGTGTACAATTAATGTAATCTCTAGGATTGCCCCCTTCCGAAGTTTCCTTTACACACTATTGTCCCTTATGGCAGGGCTTGACAAATTTTTTGGAATCTAGGAGTCAGCTAAAAAAAAGTTAGGAGCCAGTTTTTCTTTTAAACTAGCAAAGTTTAATTTACGAGAAATATACAATTCTTAAAGAGACACTATAGTCACCAGAACCAGTGCAGCTTAATGTAATTGTTCTGGTGCCTATAGCCTGTCCCTGTAGGCTTTTCAATGTAAATGCTGCCTTTTTTTTTTTTTTTTTTTAGAGAAAAAGCTGTGTTTACATTGCTGCCTAGTAGCACCTCTAGTGACAGTCACTCAGACGTGTGCAAGGGAGCAGTAATCTACCTGCAGCTCCTCTATGCTCCCTGTAGTGATGCCGGGGCCGAAGTAATGTCATATTCCGGCTCCCGGCATCACTATACAGCGCAAAGGAGCAGACAGGAGCTACAGGAAGATTACTACTTCCTCCTGCGCTGCCCCAGCCTACCGCTTGCACGACCCCAAGGGCATCCACCCCCTTGCAACCCAAGGGGGGCGCCTGCACGCAACCCAGGGGGCCCACCTGCACGCCTCCATGTTCACTGAGCCGACCGGCAAGGCGCCCGGCCCAATTGTTCCCCCACCCTGTCTTTAGCTAATGGGCTTCAAATCAATTTGTCGAGCCCTACCTAATAGGGACATCTTTTTTCTTTTAATTGCTCAGACTTGCCTTGCAATGACTTCTCATTGGACTGCATTTGAAGTCTGTGATTGGATAGTGTCAGGATCGGGACAGGGATCCAACACGCAGAGTACAAAGAGTGGAAAGGTACGTATACCGGGCCTTAGAATGGCCGGACTAACGTACCGAGAGTAAAGAATAGTCAGAGGCAAGCCGAGGTCGAGGGAACGAGAAGACAGATAAGCGAGAGACAAGCCGGATCAAGGGATAACAGAGAAACAGGGTAGTACAACGAGCCGAGTCAAAACCAAAAGAGCAAACTAGAATACCAGAGCACTGAGTGACTAGACAAGCTAGAACCACGACAGGGCAATGAGCTGAAGTAAGGAGTAAGCTTAAATACCCTGGTTCTGGATGGAAATCACGCCTCTGAAAAGTACCGATTGGATATCGGACACTTGAGTGACAGATTGCTCGTGCTAGCGTCATGACGTCACGTATTGAGCGTCCTGCTAGAAAAGGACGTGGATTCCTCGCGGCCGGTGTTTAAGTGACTGGATGAACCGCGAGGAACGGAGGAGACAGCTCGCCTGGACGGATACACCACCAAGTCTCTACCTCCCTTAGAGGTAGAGGCCTCAGGTACCCTGACAGTACCCCCCCTCTCAGATACGCCCACCGGGCGGAATGAACCGGGGCGAGATGGGAAGCGAAGGTGAAATGCTCTGCGAAGGCGAGAAGCATGGACGTCCTCCTGAGGTACCCAACTCCTCTCCTCAGGACCATATCCCCTCCAGTTGACCAGATATTGCAATTTTCCCCTTGAAATTCTGGAGTCAATGATGGAGCTGACCTCGTACTCCTCCCGACCCTCCACCTGAACAGGACGAGGCGAGGAGACCTTAGAGGAGAATTTGTTGCAAATGAGGGGTTTCAACAAGGAGACATGAAAAGAGTTAGGAATGCATAAGGCAGGTGGCAGAGCAAGGCGATACGCAACCGGATTGATACGAGTGAGAACCCTGTAAGGACCTATGTAACGAGGAGCAAATTTCATGGACGGAACTTTTAGGCGAATATTCTTAGTACTCAACCATACCCTATCCCCAGGAACAAAAACAGGAGCCGCTCTTCTATGTTTGTCAGCGTGTTTCTTGAACAGCGAGGAACTATGTAATAGAATTTGTCGAGTTTGATCCCATAATTTCTTCAGGTTGGCGACATGATCATCAACCGACGGTATCCCCTGAGAAGAGGAAACCGAAGGAAAAATCGAAGGATGAAAGCCATAGTTCATGAAGAAAGGGCTAGAGCGAGTTGAATCGCAAACAAGGTTATTGTGTGCGAACTCCGCCCAAGGAATCAGACCGACCCAATCGTCCTGGTGTTCGGAAACAAAGCAACGCAGATACTGTTCGATCTTTTGATTAGTACGTTCAGCAGCTCCGTTAGACTGAGGGTGATAGGCAGAGGAAAAGTTCAATTTGATGCCCATTTGAGAACAAAAGGATCTCCAGAAACGTGAGACAAATTGAGAACCTCTATCAGAAACAATCTCTGAAGGAATCCCATGTAGGCGAAAAACTTCTCTCGCAAAAATCTCCGCCAATTCAGGGGAAGTCGGAAGTTTAGGTAATGGCACGAAATGGGCCATCTTGGTAAATCTATCCACCACCGTGAGAATAACAGTCTGTCTTTTGGAAGCAGGCAAATCAACGATAAAGTCAATGGACAAACAGGACCAAGGTTTCTCAGGAATGTCCAAGGGGTGTAACAGGCCACATGGGGATGCATGAGATAGTTTAGTCTTGGCACAAGTCTCACAAGCTGCGACGAACTCCTCAATATCCTTACGAAGTGAAGGCCACCAGAAATCCTTGGATATCAGAGAGTACGTCTTGCGAATACCAGGATGACCAGCTATTTTACTTTCATGAAAACATTGTAAGAGCTCCAGTTGAAGTTCAGGAGGAACAAAGTTTCTTCCTTCAGGAGTGTTTCCGGGAGCTAGATGTTGTGACTTCAAGATCTGGTCAAGTAGCGGGGAATGAATTTTGAGACTGGTATTAGCAATAATATTGCATTTGGGTACAATGGAAGACAAAAGTGGTTCAACTGAAGCAGAGGGTTCATATTGGCGAGATAGCGCATCGGCTTTAGAATTCTTTGACCCAGGTCTGTAAGTCAGAACGTAATTGAAATGGGTAAGAAACAACGACCAACGAGCCTGCCTGGAGGACAGACGCTTGGCCTCTCCGATATAAGACAAGTTTTTGTGGTCTGTCAGGATGGTAACAGGATGTAATGTACCTTCCAATAAATGTCTCCATTCTTTCAAAGCCTTGATAACCGCTAGTAATTCTCTGTCACCAATGTCATACCTGCTTTCAGTACCGGTCAATTTTTTAGAGAAAAATCCACATGGATGTAATGGTTTATCAACACCCAACCTTTGAGATAGAACAGCACCTAAACCAGTCTCTGATGCGTCTACCTCGAGCAAAAATGGCAGAGAAGTGTCAGGGTGAACTAAAATTGGAGCGGAAGCGAAAAGCTCCTTGAGAGTCTTGAACGCAAGGAGAGCTTCAGTAGTCCAATTCTTAGTGTCAGCCCCCTGTTTGGTCATGTTAGTGATAGGTGCAATAATGGAAGAATAGCCCTTAATAAAGCGCCTATAATAATTGGAAAAACCAATAAATCTCTGTATGGCTTTAAGACCTGTGGGTAAAGGCCACTCTAGAATGGATTGGAGCTTATCCGGATCCATCTTAAATCCCTCCCCAGAGATCACATAGCCGAGAAAGGTTACCTGGGTTTGATCAAAGCTACATTTCTCCAACTTGCAGTACAAGCCATGCTGGAGAAGCTTGTGCAAAACCCTCCTGACTTGTTTGTGATGAATCTCAATGTCACTAGAATGAATGAGTATATCATCTAGGTATACAATGACGCACTCTTGCTGAAATTCCCTAAGAACCTCATTAATCAGATCTTGGAATACTGCTGGTGCATTGCATAACCCAAAAGGCATGACGGTATATTCATAGTGGCCATATCGAGTATTGAATGCCGTCATCCACTCATGTCCCTGCTGGATTCTCACCAAGTTATATGCCCCTCTGAGGTCTAACTTGGTGAAAATTGTAGAGCCCTTCAAACGATCGAAGAGTTCGGTGATCAAGGGAATCGGGTAGGCATTTTTAATGGTTATCTTATTCAGGCCTCGATAATCAATACAAGGTCTCAAAGAACCATCTTTCTTTTTAACAAAAAAAAATCCAGCCCCGGCAGGGGAGGAGGACCTCCTGATGAATCCCTTGTCTAAATTCTCGTGAATATATTCTTCTAGGACTGAGTTCTCCTTTATAGATAATGGGTATACATGACCTCTGGGAGGCATGGTACCAGGGAGTAGGTTAATTTTGCAATCAAAGGACCTGTGTGGGGGTAAGGTATCGGCTTTCTTTTTGTCAAATACTGCCTTTAAATCTAGATACTGAGGCGGAATTTGTGTCTCTGTAGGATTGTCAGAGGTATTCGATGTATTAGTTAATCCAAGAGGTAAGACCTTCCGCAAGCATTTTTCTTGACAATTCTCTCCCCATGAAACTATCTCCCCTGATTCCCAATTAATAATAGGGTTGTGTCTCCTCAGCCAGGAGTACCCCAGAACTATGGGAATAGACGGAGAAGAAATGAGCATCAAGGATATATCCTCTTTATGCAGGATGCCAACAGTCAAGTTAATCGGTATGGTCTCATGAAAAATAACAGGCTCAAGTAACGGTCTACCATCGATGGCCTCAACAGCCAGAGGTGTCTCTTTTAACTGGGATGGAATAGCATGCTTGGCAGCAAAACCCTGATCTATAAAGCTCTCAGCAGCTCCAGAATCGATTAGTGCCATAGTCTTAACTACTCCCTTCTCCCACTTTAAAGAAACGGGTAACACAAGCCTGAGCTCCTTGTAGTTGTGAATAGAGGACAAAGTAGAAACACCCAAGGCCTGTCCGCTAGAGGAACTTAGGTGCGAGCGTTTCCCGAACGATTGGGACAATTAAGGCGTAAATGACCCCTGACTCCACAATACATACATAAACCCTCCCTTCTCCTGTACTGTCTCTCCCTTTCAGTGAGATGAGTACTGCCTATCTGCATAGGTTCAGGAATACGTAAGTCTTCGAACTCAGAGATTTGAAAGGTAGGCGCTAGTTTAAAGGAGGGTCTACGGGTCCTATCTCGAGTGTTCTGCCTCTCTCTTAAGCGTTCATCAATACGAGATATAAAAGAAATTAAATCCTCCAAATTTTCAGGGAGTTCTCTAGTAGCGACCTCGTCAAGAATTACATCTGATAACCCATTCAGAAACACATCTATATAAGCCTGTTCGTTCCACTTAACTTCTGCCGCCAAGGATCTGAACTCTAGTGCATAATCCACAAGTGTTCGATTGTCCTGTTTAAGGCGCAACATTAATCTAGCTGCATTGACCTTTCTGCCAGGAGGGTCAAAAGTTCTTCTAAACGCAGCTACAAAGGCATTATAATTATAGACGATTGGATTATCATTCTCCCATAAAGGATTGGCCCATCTCAAAGCTTTTTCAATGAGCAGAGTAATAATAAATCCAACCTTTGCTCTATCTGTAGGATAAGAGCGGGGTTGTAGTTCGAAATGGATGCTAATCTGGTTTAGAAAGCCACGACACTTCTCCGGTGACCCGCCATAACGTACTGGTGGGGTAATACGGGAAGAAGCACCTACAGTGGCTACCTCTAGACCTGAGACTGCAGGAGAGATAGAAGGAGTACGTGTCTCCTCAGGTGGATTACTAGCACGAGACAAAAGTGCCTGTAGTGCCAAAGCCATCTGATCCATCCTATGTTCCATGGCGTCAAACCTGGGATCCGAAGAACCAAGCTGACTGTTTGTACCTGCAGGATCCATTGGCCCTGTCGTAATGTCAGGATCGGGACAGGGATCCAACACGCAGAGTACAAAGAGTGGAAAGGTACGTATACCGGGCCTTAGAATGGCCGGACTAACGTACCGAGAGTAAAGAATAGTCAGAGGCAAGCCGAGGTCGAGGGAACGAGAAGACAGATAAGCGAGAGACAAGCCGGATCAAGGGATAACAGAGAAACAGGGTAGTACAACGAGCCGAGTCAAAACCAAAAGAGCAAACTAGAATACCAGAGCACTGAGTGACTAGACAAGCTAGAACCACGACAGGGCAATGAGCTGAAGTAAGGAGTAAGCTTAAATACCCTGGTTCTGGATGGAAATCACGCCTCTGAAAAGTACCGATTGGATATCGGACACTTGAGTGACAGATTGCTCGTGCTAGCGTCATGACGTCACGTATTGAGCGTCCTGCTAGAAAAGGACGTGGATTCCTCGCGGCCGGTGTTTAAGTGACTGGATGAACCGCGAGGAACGGAGGAGACAGCTCGCCTGGACGGATACACCACCAAGTCTCTACCTCCCTTAGAGGTAGAGGCCTCAGGTACCCTGACAGATAGCCACAGAAAATCTGGGCTGGAGAAGGAGGGGAGGTAAGGTTAGATTTGCATTATGGCTAGCACGAGAATAAGATGAATTAAAAAAAAAAATGTATACAATACATACTAAAGTATAGCATCTGCACATTTAGCAAATAAAGCTTAAAGGGATCCTATAGTGCCAGGAAAACAAAGCAGTTTTCCTGGCACTACAGGTTTAATAGGTCCCCCCTCCCTCGCGCCCCCGCTTCAGCCACTTACCTGAATCCAGTGCCGAGGTCACTCGCCGCTAGATCAGGCTCCGCCCACGTTCCTCCAACGCCGTCAGGGGAGACCTAATGCGCATGCGCAGCAATAGCCATGCGCGCATTAGACCTCTCCATGGGAAAGCATTATTCAATGCTTTCCTATGGGGAAAATCCGACGATGGAGGTCCTCATGTAGAGCGTGAGGACGTCCAGCATCAGATATCGGACCAAAGGTCCGTTTTGATTACAGAAGTGCCCCTAGTGGCTGTCTGGTACACAGTCACGGAGGGCAGACTTAGAGCTGCAATGTAAACATTGCAGTTCTCTGGACGTGCAATGTTTTACATCATAGCACTAAGTGCAATAGGGACACAGCACCCAGAGAACTTTAATTAGCTGAATTGGTCTGAGTGCCTACAGTGTCCCTTTAAATGTACACTTAAGCTTGCAAAGGCTTGAGAAAGAGATCTGCATCTTTTGCAAGCTGTTTTTAGCTATACCCACAATGAAAAAATGAATTAAATGCATACAAGTTTCTTACTGGGGATATACCTACTAAACAGTGATATTTGTTTTATTTATTTGGGCTGTGGAGTATCCCTTTATCCCCTTAAGGACAGAGGCAATTGTACACTGTGCATGCAGTTTGTACTATAGTCATTTAATGTTTCTGACCAATATTTCATGTAGACAGTTATTAATATTTTGGGTGATAGAATTTGGTTGCTAAACTTTTCAATAGTATAGAACACATGGCTACTCCACCCCCTTCCTCCCCCCTCTCTCCCTTTCTCATCCCCAGTTGTAAATACCTTCATATGACTGTTCCATCTCATTCTCTGTTATTCAGGCCTCACTGAACTCAGTGAAAGACTGCATTTTTTTTACTCCCCACTTCCCACTTCCCACCCACCCAGACTCCCCCTAAATATATAGCATGCCTCTCCAGCTGTTTGAGATTCTCACTCAATTACCTATTCATTCCCTTTGTATCTTACCAATAGCTGCTTCTCTGCTAGCTCTTTCAGCCATCAACTCCAAACTCCCCCTGCTACCTCTTGTCTCAAATCCCCCTGGTATCCTTTAGATTGTAAGCTCACAGGCCATCTAGCCAAGCACTTTGTATAAAAGCGTTCCAATGGCTAGATATCAGCTTACGGGCAGGGCTCTCTCTACCTCTTGTATTTGTCTGTGTATATTGCATGTTTCTCCACTAATTGTACAGCGCTGCGGAATCTGTTGGCGCTTTATAAATAGCAGTAATAATAATACACGTTCTAATCAAAACAAAACCTGAAATTTGCGCTAGAAGTCTGTTCCAACCATAACTTACCTCTTTCATAGTAAGAACACCCACACTTATTGTGACGGACCACCTGGCACTCCGACCGAGTAGTGCTTTCCGAGGGCTCCAAGTCTACCCACTGGGAGCTGGATCCTGGTCTTGGGTCCAGGGTGGGTGGAGAATGGCACTGTAGACATAAGCACTGTAGACCCCATGAACCGCCGCAGCTTGGTGGGGTCTCGCCATTCTCCACCCACCCTGGACCCAAGACCAGGATCCAGCTCCCAGTGGGTAGACCTCTCCTCCTCCAGAAAGCGTAGCAGGAATAGCTCTCACAAGAGCTTAGTGATTATACTCGGGGGAGTATAGTGATTATAGCAATCCCCAGAGTGCAGTTCTCCAATCCCCCAAACATGAGCCAAAACTTCATGAAGGGGTCTCTTTAATGCAAGCCAGCACTTACAATTTATACATACATTTAAACCCCCAACAGCCTCATTTAGGAAGGGTGGGGTCAGACAATAGCAAGGGCTGATGGGAGATTGAGGAGGGACAAAGCAGCCAGTTTAATCTGGTCTGGCAGTGTCCCTGGGACAATGCCCTGCTGGGGAAACAATAGGACAGGAAAAAGGGGGAGGGGGAGAGGCACAGACATACTCCTCCTCTGTGTCTGAGAGATAATTAATTATCTCCAGATACAGAAGAACACACTATTTACAAACACCCCAAAAGTGGGGTGGTTTGGTTTTTCCATGGAAGTCACTTTTTTTCCCTTTTTGCAGGGCCCATAATCCTGGGGCAAGAGACTGGCAAGCAGGCCCCTCCAAGTACCAGTGGTGAGGTTACTTTCACCACACTTATTATATATCATTTTGTTCAGGAGAAAGAGGGCTTTCATTTCACATCAAATATTCATATTACGTCTCATAATTTAAAATGAATAAAATATAAATAAAAGTGTTATGCATTACATTTTAACTGTGAATGCCATAATACTGTTAGCTTTTATTGAAATGAAATACACATTTGTGTTCTGCGATACTGTTGTGTACAACAGTACCCCCATGTAAAGGGTTTTTATTTTATTTATTTTTTTAGAATTTGAAGTTTTTTTTGGCGGTACAGAAAGGAAGACGTGGGAACAAAGGGCTACACAGCTTGTTACACATTTTGTCATTTGTGATGGGAACATTCTCATACAATTATGAATATGACATCATAAAAAATTCCAGTGTGGAACATAGCAGAGCAAAATTATATCAGGGAGGAAATGCTTTGCTGTTGTGCTGAGCTTGCCTTTTGATACTCGTCAAGGTATCACTTGGTATTTAGTCAGTGAACTACCAGGTCTGGGTGGTGTGGTTGGTTCCCCGGATCTTCGTTATGTGTGTTTTGTGGACGCTACCCATGTTTTATGTGCCTCTTTAACACCTGTGCATGTACCAAATTGTGTTGTTATCATTAACTTGTATGCCCAATCCTGGTCTACTTGCTTTATAAGATCGGCTATTGACGGGGTTAGTGTATTTTTCCATAGCCTGGATACCACTAAGTTTGCTGATATTAAGGTGTGGCCTACGACCAGCAACCTGGTGTGTGGGGAGATGGGCACTATGCTACACACCTGGTGGTCATGCACCAAACTCTGGGACGTGGTAGTACACCTACTTCAGAAGATACTACCCACCCCAAGACTAGACAATCCTCAGGCATGTCTCCTGTTCGTGCTACCAGAGGGCATCCCAAAACACATCAGGGTCATACTCTATCACATCTTGTGTAGTTTGTCTGGCACCAAGTACCAGCGATATAGTATTCTGCGTTGTAATTCCAGATGTGTGGCGCAGGCTGTGAACCCCTGGTGGGCTCTTTAGGCCCTTTCCCATTCTCTGTCTTATTGTCTGGCCATTTCGCGGTGCCACGCCAATTTGATCTTATCTAACATGTGTGATTAGCTCCTGGTGGTGCTTTTTTGAGTAGTGTGATTCCTACACATTGTTTCTCGAAGTTTGTCATGTGTTTCGTGTCGTTGGAGCCTGTCTGGACTCCCATTTGTCTGTCACATAAGGTTTTAGCTGAAGGTAAAAAAATATAGCCTTAGTGGGTAGGTCATGCTCGGCTTGGGTGGTAGTAAATGGTTTCAATCGGCCCCCTATCAATAACTTGATAAATATGGTGTACGCCCCCTCTCATCCATGTCTCCCAGGGGAAGGTTGGGATCTCTTGCACTATTGTTTGCATTGGTGTGGCTAAGGTTAATTGTGGTATCGCCACCAGCTTATTTCTCATTTTACCCAACATTCGTAGTAGAGTTTGGGTGTTGGGCAGGAGGGCATCAAGGATGTGTCTGAGGCATGCCTGCATCCATAAGACTGATCGGAGATCTCTCTAGGGGGACCAGTGTGATTCTATTTCCACCCATTGGAGGGTGTTGGTGGGTTGGTTAATTTGGGCAATGTTGTGGAGATAGGCTGCTCTGTAGTATGCTGTTAAGTTCGGAAGGCCCAACCCCCCCCTCCGCCCACCGTCTGTTGCAACGCTCCCGTTGCCATATGAAAAAAGTGAGGGCATGTTGCATGTTTTTCAGGTATTGTTTCAGTATGGGTATTTGCAGTGTTCGGACGAGATTTTGGTTTTCGGGTATGAGCGACATTTTCACTGCTGTTATGTGGCCCAGCCAGGAAAGGAAGCGTCCCCTCCATGTCTGTAGGGTATCTGAATTCTTTAAGTAAGCGTACATAGTTGTGCCTGAACAGGTGTGCCGGGTTTTTGGGGAGTTTAAGGCCCAGGAATGTCATGTAGTCGTGTCTCCAGTCCAGAGGGAACGCCGTTCCTAGCCTGCTCACTAGACTCTCGCCTAAGTGCAACCCCAGAGCCTGGGTTTTGGTGACATTTAGTTTGTAATAAGAGATGGCTCCATTTGTTTGGATTTGTGTCATCAGGTTCGGCAGGGATATGAGGGGCTGTGTGATCGTTACTGGTATGTCATCTGCGAACAGATTGAGCTTGAGTACTCTCTATCACCTATGTTGATGCCATGTATGGATGGATCTGCTCTTATGGCTGCTGCCACATGTTCCAGTGCTAGTATATAGAGAGGTGGTGACAGAGGGCAGCCCTGTCTAGATCCGTTGGTAATGGAAATTTGCTTGGATACGAACCCTGAGTTGAGGGGTGTGAAAAAAGTGCTCGGACAGTATTTATGAAGGCTGGAGGGAACTTGTATTTACGGAGCACTGCGTCCAGGAAAGGCCAGTTAAGGCGTTCAAAAGCCTTTTCGGCGTCTAGAGAGAGAAGTACACCCCCTCTTGGCTCCTAAGTAGACTATGCATTGGGCCAATTACCTTCCTCGAGTTGTCAGACCCTCGCCTACCCGTGGTGAAGCCCACCTGATTGTCATGTATCAATGTAGGGAGGATGTTGGTCAGTCTGGTGGCTTGTACTTTTGCATATAATGTCTGTGTTCAGAAGTGATATTGGCCTAAAATTTTGGCTACATGTGGGTGGTTTCCCTGGTTTGGGTAGCGTAACGATGTGGGCTCCTATCATGTCTGCGGGCGCTTCTGCTTTAAGGGTGGTTGTGTTGAATAGTTTAGTTAGGTGTGAACCTAGAGTGTCACCTGTCACCAGTCTAATGAATTGTTTCGCCACTAGTTAAAACAATGGTATACACCCTCAAGAGCAACTCATGATTCCTAAATATATATATTTCAGTATGTCCAGAATAATGTAAAGTAAGTTCCAGAATAATGTGATGACATTTCTAGTCCAAGTACTACAACTAGGACGGCCACACCTACACGTAAAATAGTCACAGGCAGTTCATCTTCAATTAGAACATGGACCATCCCACGAATCACGGGCGAATTACGCAGGGCAGCATACCCTTTCCAGCTACTGCCCGCAAAGCAGAACTATTTAGGCTAACAGTTCAGACGCGGGGGTAGGCACATAGGGCACGAGCAATGCCAACCTGCGTACCATGATCAACTCTGTAGTAACATCCAGGGGGTAGTTTACAATAGACTGTAAAGCCCGTAGCTGTCCAGTCGCCACACCAGAACCATGCGCAACCAATATTCCGGCCCCTTCCCATTCCCAACCCAGTAATACCAATACGCCATCATCTTACGGTCTTAAGTTATTTCCCCAACCCATATTGTGCCAGCAAACCTCAAGAAGGACATTCTGGAGGGCAAGGACGTTAATCTCGTCTCGTTTCTCATTGCCTCCCAGGATTTCTCAAAGAACTACTCATACAACTAGGGGGATATCTCAGTGGTCCTTAAGGCCAGAGACACAATACTAAACTAGAGTAAATTATCCATCAGTATAGTTATAACCATCATGGTCTTGGGTCAGTACAGACACCACTGCATTCCACAGGTCTCAGCCTATATTCCTGGCAATTGTGTCCTGTACGTCTGCCCTCAGGTAATTGGACTCGGCAGGTATATAGTATATTTAGTTAGTAGGGCATTTCAGCACCTCTATCATGTTCTCCGTGTAGACCTACTACGATCATAGGTTACGCTGAAGGTTGCGGTGTGATTTCAGTATGACCATATTTCAGTTATGACTACGCTGTCATAAACGGCAGTTTTCAATTGATCTACAACTTAAATAAACCACCAACCCTACCCCATCAATTCCACTCAGACTTACATTACCTCCCAGTACCACTGGAACTACATTGGGCCTCTCTTAACCTCTTATGCATAGTCCTCACACAAAGCCATCTACGGGCCGTTGTAACATACTTCAGGTAACCTTAGTGGACAACTATGTCTTATTTGCAACCCCTCATTTGGGCACTAAGTTCACATATCATCTGGGTATCTGGGTAGGAATGTATGTGTAAATTCAGCTCACAGCTTTCTACCTGTTATCAACCACATCTTACAGTATTATACATCTGCTATATCTTGCACTGTTCACATACGGCCACACAGTAGCTCTCCTCACGACCCTACCTACATGGCCTACTCCTGGCCAAACGCACAGAAGGTAATAATTCCCTCATAACAGTCGTTCTCCTTACCTCTCTTATTTCACTACTTCAGTCTAGCATATTGTCAATTTACGACGTGTACAACATGCCACATACATTATCGATACGTACTGAATTTATCATTTGGGTCATTTAAGTTTCCCAGGGGTCGACCTTACTAGCCGGCCGCCAGTGGGCTTACATAGTCAATTCCATACTGGACTATTCCCACATCACCACTGCGTATTAGACCAGTTCATATACAACATATTTATATTGACCTTCCCGCTTCTCGGGCAACCATGGTACGAGTTACCACATTAGTCATGCATGTGCAAGCCTATTGTACGGCCATACCCAGCATCTAGGTTTTAAGTAATTCCAGCTTAGAAGGGCAACAATGACCTTACCATACCACGGCCAATTTTATTCACAACCACGCTCTTTATACGTCACATACGACCCGCGAGCAATCCATTACGACTCAATTTCGCCCCCACAGGTGGGCAATTACATATGACCAAGGTCACGTTAGACCACTCAAATCCTCCCTATACGGCCCTTTCTCTGCATTTACAACTCCAGTCACAGACATTTACGTGATCTCCAATATTAGTGCCTGCTGGTAAACTAGAAAGGTCCCACATACTTCATACATATTTCAGGTTCTTCTAGCGGAAGGAAGCCCAGCGGGAACTCACCTAGGCACTATATTTAGGTGTCTCTTCCCTATACATATGTATGTCTTTAACTAGGGTCATCAACATATGTAACCACCCTGATGTAACGGCTTACAAAAGCCTTCATGCAATCTCAGGGGACATTTGGGCTATGAGGTACGTGGCCGGTAGAAGTAAGCCAGATCGAAGGATTCCTCAAAACTCTGAACGCTTCAACATGGGGTCATTCATGGGCAAGCAGACCAGTTCGAGGTCTCTGACAAGT